>NC_140644.1:22803928-23403928 GCF_978046115.1 Saccoglossus kowalevskii
AATTTGGATAGATGAAATCTACTAAATTGAATCATGTGAACGTGTGAAATTTCACTGTCCAATTTGTGATTGAAAACCTAGTAATTAGCCTTGAAATATTAATGACATGTACAATTTGTCAGTATTTTAACTTTTGATAATGTCAGCCATTTTATTTTTGTTGCTAAAAATGTTCACTAAATTGTTTTTGGGTTTGTGATGACTGCATTTCATCAAACAGGTCACATAATAATCTTAATTTTTAACCCAGATAACATTTTCTAAACCACAAAGACTTGTGTTTTTCACAGAATCACCAAATTTGTCTCTGAAAATAAAGCAGTATTTTCAAATAGTCATTATGCAGAAAAATTTTAAAAGTAATGTTTAGGAAATAGTCTATGAATATTTTGAATGTAGCAGTTGGTGCGTCTATGTTCAAATCAATATTTACAATTCTCTAAATAGCAAATGAAAAATGGAAATATTACACTAATTTTATGCTTCTCCATCACTATTATTTTTAGATTCTGTTTTAAATTGCTAAATTACCAGCTAATTGGTCTCGATTTGTTTTGTTTTTATAATTCAAAATGATCACCAAATTTAGGATGCTTTGTGAATTGGCAGGACTGGTTGCATTTTGATATATAATCTGTTTGTGTTTAGATTGGAGATTAGTCGAGGGGGGTCAATAATTTGTACTGTTGAAATACTTTATTTTCGCTATTTTCAATGAAGGAATGATTCAGTGAAAATAAAATCCAGCGAATATACCTTTTTTCCTATATTTTACATTCAATTCATCAGAAATCAGAGAAAATAAATTCCATACAAAACACCTAAAAACAATTTTCAGCGAAAATTAATTCCAGCTTAAATAAAGTATTTTACAGTATTTATACAACTCAGAGTAGGCAAACTTTGTAATTTAAAAATTTTGTTTTCAATGAAAATAAGCTGTCGTTGATAATTAAAAAAATATTATGAACCGTTTCATTTTTGCTCAAGTCACGGGAAATTATAGTGACTTTCGTCATATTGTGATGCCCTTGTATTACCAAAGCTTTGAATATTTCTAGCAGCCCAAATGTAATAGTTTAAAGTGATCGTCTTCTCAGTGACAGCTCTTCTTTAGCATGCATCACTCAATTTATGCAGTCTATTTAAAATCATGGGTGAAATGTATTCAAAATTGGAATGGGAAAATGCGCTGAAAGAAATCTTGATGAAACTGATGATCAACTACTACAGATTTTTGATTGAAATTAATCACACGTGAAGCCAGCTCTCAAAAAAAAGATGATATATTTATGAATTTTGATGTGCATTTAATCAGAATATTTTCTAAATTAAATGATGCTAATTTTATTAAGTAGAATTTATCATGATTGAAGGCTTCAATCCATATATAAATTATTGGAAATGTGACGCAGTTTAAATTAAAGTGATTTTGGAGAAATAAAATGTTTTATTTTTTCAGTGAATTTTCAGAAATTTCTCATTTTTCACCGTGTTAGTGCGCAGATGACATGTTGATGTTCTCCTCTAAAACTCTTAATTCAAAACTAGCAAAAATCTTCTTAGTGGCAGATCGGAAAAGATAATGCAAGTTGCCAAATCTTGCAATTTACTTCACTTTTGTAATTACAGTAATGAATTTTCAGTGAAGTTGACAGATCTTCTTTGATTGTGATTTTTTCACCGAGGGACCAACTGAATATTTTGAATACAAATGAAGGTTTCAATTGACCTGCTTGCCGTGATCCTTTTAAAGTAGCAAGGTTCGCAGAAATAAAAAAAAAAAATTCTCTTCATCGTCAGAAATATTGTATTTGTCTTGCAGTGCAATTGCACTACAAAGTCAATAAATTCAGCGTAAATAAGCGATTTCAAAGGTCGGGGCTGGTTGTTTTGTGGCGGTATTTTTTACGTCAATTTCAATTCACCAGCATTAATTAGCAAAGTAGTTAGGCCGCAAATCTGTTGGATAGATTTGATGATTTTTGATATATTTCCGGCGTCTAATGATGCGGTAATGAAATCAGCATTGCTGAGAAATAAAGTTGTTTCTCTATAGGGTTGTTACAGTGCTTATCAATCATGGTGTTGGCATCTTTGCCTTTATCACCCAAATGGCCTTCCTATTCCAGGACACATCACCAATATGATTGATGTTTTGTTCATTCTGTGCCTTTCAAACATAATTATTCCACTGCAGGTTTGTACAAAGATATCCAAATTATGGGTTTTTTTCCAAAATCAAGTATAAAACACTCTCACAAATAAATAAATTAAGGTAGAATATAATTTACAATAATTTTGTACTAAAAGGCTTTTTGTTTTAATTTTTACTTATTTATTTATTTTAAATATTTATTTTTTGTGAGGCTTTTTTACATGAAAAGTTCATTTATTTTAATTTGATTAATTGCAGTAATTTTTTTTTTAAATGCTCAATTTTTTTTGCCAAAAACTCATGAAATGTAATTCTTTACCCTCATCATAAATCAAAACAACGTTTTTTTATTGGATGGGTAAAAAATAGACCAATAGTTAAAACATCCAGTGAGATTTCACGTTATTTTACCTAAATTGTAATGGAAAAATGAAATGAAAATAAAACCTGTCTCACCACTAATAAATCAAGTTATTGACAGTTGTTTTCTATTTTTTTCTGTCAAACCAAATCAAATATTTATGAATGTCAACCATCTGTTGAAAAAAATATTTACAGATTTTTTTAGTTTAGAGAAATGCAAGAAATAGACATTATGTTCCTTTCACCTAAATGGTAATTTTTTGTTGTCATTTACAATAAAGTTATGTTTATTATAGCCAATCTACAAGTCAAATGAAATCTGTTACTGGTACTCTGTCATATTGTTTACTGCTACCATTTTGTAGTCAATTTTGCATATTTTTTTTAATATCCATTTGTTAATTCTGCACCAATGTACAATTTTTCCAGATTTATAAAAAAAAAGTACAGATTCATAAAAAAAATATTAACAAAATCCTGCAGATTAATTTTGTAAAAGATTACAAAAAAAAAACATTCAAAAGGTCAAAGGTTAAAATTTCATTAAAATTCATTAAATTCATTAATTTTGGAAAGAATTCAAGAATATTTGCATCAAGATTCTTGGTGAATAGGAACAGTGTGACTGGAAGATTTAAATTTACCTTACAACACAAAAATAAACAATTTAAAGTGCATATGACTAATAAAATCCAAGTGTGTTTTTTCCTGTTCAGTCCAGTTTAACACAAACAGCTATGTTTGACTGAACTGTCAACACTAAGGGGTTAAATCATTATGGAGGTTAATTTATTAATTATTTCACAAACATTCAAGTTTTAATTCACTTCGCCAAGCTGTCATATATCATTCTCTGTATGCAAATGGTAGTTTAATTATCATAGAATCTGTGCTCTTTCTGATAGTCCTTTTTTCATTATAGAACCGATAGACAATCTGTTATCAAAATGAATGTTGCAACCATCGGTTACTGATGACCCTCTACAAATGCCTAGAATCAATGGTTTTATAATTTTTTAGTCATGCAAATTTATTAAAATTCCACTAAAACATGGGCCTTTAAAAATTGAAATACAGCAATGAGCTGCTGCAGATGAATTTTGGGAAACCAAATTGTCTCCATTTATTGATCAATTTGTTTGACAAACATTTCTAAAGCCTCTGTGGTTTATGTTGGCTCATTGGCATACTGTATTAAAGCGGGGAGTTGTCACCTGCGCATGCGTCAGATGGCCATAGCACGTCATTGTTCACAAACAAGCATCTACCCATGAGCCTTTGTGTTTCTAGCATGTGTTGTTATCGTCGCCTGGAACTCGATTCCTGCACTTGCGCAGGTGACAACCCTTCTGCTTTTAAGGGCGGCAGTCGTCATGCCGCGTCCTGTTCAATATGGGACTCATAGTGACGTATACAACGCGTGTAAAATACGTTGTTTATTTACATGAAATTCGAAGACGCGCTGCGCGATGACCACCGCGCTTTAATCAATCAACCAATGAAAATCATGGTTGATAACTAACTGGAATGAATTATCATGAGCATCAGTTCTAGGCATTGGAGAGGTTATATTATTGTCAATTGTCCACCTCCGATTATATTTGTATAGTTAGTAAGCATTTTCAAAGGATTAGGCCCTTAGTTACAACCAACATATTCAAAGATGGCCACCTTAGTTACAACTAGCATATTCAAAGATGGCCACCTTAGTTACAACCAACATAATAGTATTCAGGCAACAATACATTTGTTGATGTGACAATAATGGACAAATACTTAACTTCAAAATATTCATAGCAATCAGTTATATAATACTGCTTTACTTGTTATTGGTCAAGGGAACCTTTTTATCATTGGCTGAAAATTGACCTTTGACCAAAAATGGTTCACATTAATTTCACAGCACTCGTATCCAGAAAACATTGTTTCAAGTCCTATATTTTTACAGGGATCTAAAATTGACCCTTGTCTTATTCATTATTTGCATAATTATAACAATTCAAGATGTAGTGTGGATTTTTATTGACTTAGGTGGTCTATTTTCTCCAAAGTTTAAAAAGTAAGTGAAAGAACATGTAGGTTACATCTGGTTACGCATCTGTCTTGCAAACTCATTTGACTTACATGCATTAAACTCCTAAATTCTCCCAAAGTCAAGTTGGCTACCACAAAATTTTGCAATTTTCAAGGACTTGTAAAAATTTTACATTTTTAAAGTGGTTTTACAGTGAGTAGATTATTTGGCAGCGGAAGAATCACGTGTGGCATTCAATATGTTAACGAATACTCGTTTTACGTGACATTTTTCTCTCACTACAAAAATCCCACCTAGAAGAGGAATTCTGTTAAAAAACAGATGGTTATATGATTGATAAGGACAGATCATTATTTCTTCTGTTGAGAAGAAGACAGTTTAGTTTGTCATGGCCTATCCAATATCCTCTATGCAGATATGTTATTTTTTCTGTCCAACCCTGTATTTTTTTTTTTGGCAAAATCTAACCACCCCAGAGAAAATAATGGTCAGTCCCGTTACTATTACTTCGCTTCTAGAGGCAATATTGTCTTACAAGATGGGGGCAAGGTTTTTACACTTTACAGATAAAGCAAATTCCTAATTACATTTTTATAATATTTTTGATAATTTTTTTGTTTTAAAATCAAAATTGGAAACTACGACATTTAATTTGAAAATGATTTATACGCTTATAATATATTTGTAAAAATTACGGACGAATAAAATAGCTGATTACATTTTACACCATGCCCATGTCTACGAATTTACGTTTTTTATTTATTTAAATTACATAATTACGAAACTAAAAACAATTGATTACAGCTTACGAAAATACCCCTTGCTGACACTCTTACAACTGTGTGCAATCATATACTGCAACTCGCCATAATTTCGCTAGGGTCAACTTTTCATTAATTTCAAAAGTAAGAATTATAAAAGAACAATACCACATATGATTCTGTAAAACCACTGTAAAACTTTTACAAGTCTTTGAAAATTGCAAAATTTACTCATCGAAACTTGCTAGCAGCGCAAACCGAGCGCTTTACGCCATTCAACTTGTCTGGCGTGTAAAGTCTTCTGAAATCATTTCACCTGTTACATTTGAGTTTAGACTTGGAATAAATCACTTACAATATTCAAACGGAAGGGGGGGGGGTCGTCACCTGCGCATGCGCGGTAATTCAGCCTCGAGCGACGATAACAACGCACGCTAAACGCAAAGGCTCATGGTAGACGCTTGTTTGTAAACAAAGGCACGCTATGGCCGTTTGTCGCATGCGCAGGTGACGACTCTCCTGCTTTATTCAACCGAGGGTGCTCGGAAGGTCTACGTATCACTGAATGTCGCTCTGTTTCCTCATCTAATAAAAAAATGAATTCGAAATTACTCTCCGACTCGCGAAGATTACACAAATGTGTCTGTCGTGAAATTAATGTACATCTATATTAATTTACATAAAATTATAAGAGTGAATTTCATAAGAGACAAATTTGTTTCGTATTCCTTGTATCAAGGAAATTCTTTAAAAACTCAATTATGGGCTCCTTGGATTGAAGTGATTATAATCTGTGCCAACGACTTCAAATTGTGAACATGTTTTGGATTTGATAACAGTTTATAGTAATTTTCCAAATCCCTGTCCCTTCCACAAATACCATGCTAATTGTTTGTCAAATTTATGAAAACAACTCATAATTGTATGTGAGACAAATAAAAAGCATTACGAAATATATACTCTATTCAAAGCGTGGAAAATCGGTTTCCAGTATTTGGGGACAGAAACTATAACATCATGTGTATTATTTATAATTGATTTTTATCATATTTTTCTTTTTTGGTTGTACTTAATTATTTGTTTTAATATGTTTTTCTCCTAAACTGAACAGTCTATTTTATTGTAATTTATATGACAACCATAATAATATTTTGGCATTATGAAAAGACGTGGTCATTGCTATGGTAACGAGGATCTGTATACGGGGTACAAATAATCACAGACCGTAAAGTAAAAATGTAGTAAATTATATTGGTACAATGTTTGACACATTTCAATGTCTTTTTATTGGTTAACTGAGGACCAGATGAACATAATTTCCTATTGGCTACTTGATCTAATCATTTTTTGGGGGGGAAATATTACGAACCTTTTGGTGTTGTATATTGTGTATGTCGACTTAGTCGGCCACAAATTGGGCTACTAAATTATTTATTACGTCAAAATTTATCGGTCAATTTTGGTATAATTTCTGCTATTTTCTCAGAATACAATGGAAATTTAGAATTTTACACAATAGAGTGCGAGTTACGAGTATACTATTCATTCAAATCCGATATTGCAGAAAGCGGAGATTGCACCAGGATTTAAACGGCGCCCTCTTGAGTTTTTCAACTTCTCAAAACTTGGGAAGAGATCTCATCACACGATTATTTACGTTTGTACCTCAGGTGGTTGCCCGTGACGATAATAATGGCGGGTTGTTTTGCGGGCCGTCATCAACTTTTCCTGCGAAAACGATAAATGTGGTTAACCATTAAAAACTCTGGATAGATGACGTAATTACTGTGCAAATTGCACACCTATTTAGTAATGAGCTAATTTTGTTTTACTTCTTTTCATGACGCAGTTGTGATTTTTTTCGCTTTTCTGTAACAAATTTGTTTCTTCAGTTTCTGTAATTTTCCATGCAGATTTTTTTATATTTTGGGCCTGAAATTATGCAAATTATCTTAATTAAAATTGTGAATAAATGGATATTTTGGTGATTTCTTATATTCTGTGTATAACTTTGCAAAATAAATTACAGCTACATCATCCTGAACAGAAAATACTAATCCGTCTCTGCATCCCGAATGTTAAATTATACCACCAATGTAATTGCAGTGAATGGCAAAAAACTGTACCTTAGTTCAAAACAAAACAATTAACTGACAAGCATATTATGCAACAAAACACGATATACGGAAACCAAATAAACGAAGTGATTACAATTGCGGTGGTCGTCGCGCCGCACATGTGCAACATTTGTGTTAGTAAACATTAATTTTCCCACAATCCATTGCACTCTTCTAATGAAAATTACGAGTAGGAGTTTTGACCTCTGTGCAACTTACATTAATTACCTCCAGCGACTCCTTCGGTATCTTCCAATCACCAAAGCAATTACCTAGTGAAAGCTTGGTAACATCTCAGTTTGTACTCGCTGGTTTGCACAATAGTCAAAGTCACCATCTTTGTTCATGTGAGTGCCATAACTCGCGCATGCGTGGCGCGACGACAACAGTCCTTTAATGAATCTAGATTATTGATGTTCTGAAAAACGTGAGCACACAAATGTGTCACCCGCCATTAAATTGATCAAATGTTTTCTGTTTGAAACATCTGGCTAGTGACATTTATGCTATCTGAGGTCACCTGTGTAACCGTGTAATTGTATTTAACCACAATCTTATTGTATCTGGAAACCATTGTTGGATTGCATGGCGACCGTATGTCTTCAAGTTGCGGGATAGACCCTGCCTTGTAGGATCTATATTTGTAATAAATGCAATTTTGAACTTTCAGAAGATTTCGTGATAAGTGTATAAACCAATGAGATTATTTTCTGCACGCCCGTCTAGTAGTTATCGCTGTTTCAATTTCCCAGGCGCTACGCTGTGTCTGTCGGCGCTTTTGTAGTCTGGGCGAATGTTACATAACATACTCGCCGAAAAGAGTCAATTGAGAAATTCATCTTGGAAGTAAATTTTCAAATGTTATTATCGGATTGAACAACCTACAGCCGACATATGTTGCGATGCAAATCTAATAAATAAATGACCACAAAATGCGCCTCGGGTAATAGTTTCACAATTCAAACTGGAAAGAGAGGTTTCTATTGCCCAATGGAATAACATATTACGAACATTTTCAAATTACGTAATGTACTGCGCTCGTGTATTCAACTGATATATTAAAAATTAAAAATATTTGTAAAAGGTCAATATTTGTTGTGTACATAGCCTATGCACCTTTTTTCGAAATTTGACAATGACCACAGATTCAGTAAATTCACTATTACAGGCCCAATACTTACGCATGCTCATTTAAAGGAACTTTCAAGTTATTATGCCAATTTTATGATGCAATTTTAGAAATATATGGTGATATATTAGGTGATATGTTAACCCATGCAGTTAATCGGCTAGCATAGGTCAATATGAGCATCTTACAACTTTTTGTTGTGTTTGGGATTTACTGAAACAATAATTAGAAGCTTATCAAAGATACAGTCGATATAATAATATATTGTCAAACTGCTGACGCGTGTTTATCATCTCTGGGCGTTAACTTATATTGACTACGATTAAATTTAAAGACATTCTCAATTCTTAGTGCATGTTTTTAAGCTGTTAGTTGTTAACCTCCCACTTCCTCGTTCAAAAAGTGCCCTGACTACAAAAACAAACAAAAAATGCCCTTATGTCTATTGTCGCCACCCCCTTTTCCCAACTATTTATGGATATTCTTACAAGATAACTGTTAGTGAACAGCTTCCTCATTACTATTAAGCTAAAATAAGTAAAATTCAACGTTTTTGGTACAAGTAAAGGTTTTATTATGCTGTGGTGATTATTTTGATGGTCATAGACATGCCTGTCATAGCCCGAGTTGAGGAAGCCGGTTGCTATGGACACGCATCAGTTTATGACAGTGATAGCCCCTGTAAAGTCTTTAAATAAAAAAAAATACCGAGAGAAGCTTTTTCATTTAAACCCTGAAAAGATAGATCTTGAGTAAGTGAAATGTTGTAAGATATACTCAATAACACGCCCAGTTATAATCCCAGTGCGATAAGTTATGGATATAGTATTCATAATCTTAACAGAAGTGTTCATGATTGATTCAATGTTAATACAAGAGAACTCGTGATGGTTATGAACCATAACTGCCTCAGCACAAAGGATGTTGTGTAATACCAGGGAATGTAAAAGGAAATGTATTGTAATGTTACCTCTGTGTAATTTACAATATATCTGCATTAACCTTCACTGTGAAGGAAAATATGTGAGTAGAAACAAGGCTACGCAAATTTAGCGAAATGGTAGTTATTTAGAATTACCAGACATTGTGGGATATAAAGAAGTGGCCTATTATGAAACATACTCGCACATATCCATACATGTCTTAATGTGTGGGGCAAAGCTGTCATGTACACAATCATAATAACTGGAAATGGTTTCACAACAGAAAAAAAGTGTTAATGCTGTAAATAATTATGAACAATAAAAACTGAAATTTAGAAAAACTATGAACAAAAATAATGAAAGTCTGTGATTTTCTGCACAGTTTCCGGGAAATTATTAACCGAACCATAACATTTATAAAAAGCACAGTGCTTCGAGTATATCAGAAATATAATCTTACAATTGCATACGAGTCGTCAAAACGTACAGTTTGGTGACGTAATTCAAATTTTGTATAGTTCAATTGCATACAACCACACATATACTAGTACATTTTGACAATAAACCCCTCTTTCACATTGTGCAAATACAAACAAGACATTAAACCTTCCTGCCAGTAACATGTAAGCGTTGTATAAACCCGAATGAAAAGTCTTGAGTCACGGCGAATACTTCTATCGAGTAGACCATTTAAAAATCTCTTCAACTATCCAATGCCAATCACTAATGTGCGGGGTCATTAATTAAATAACATTAATTTTATTAACACTTACACATTCTCGGAGGGATTGGCAATGGCTATAAATGTTTAAGAAAGAATAAAAGGTTAAAAAATAAAATAAAAACATACAAAAAAACTAAGCTAATACATAATACTGTAACAGAGAACGAAAATATTAAGACTAAATTATTAGACAATAAAAAGATAGAAAAAATGCAAAACTTAACTGGGAAAGAAAATTGTTACTGGGGTTGCTGTCTTATTTCAAAACACTTCTTTAGGCACCTTGCTACAGGGAGTGTTAGACCACTGTTGTTTGGCAAGACTATGAATTGTGTCTTTGGTGACAATTTTTTTTTTTTGCCATTTCAAATAAGACATTTCTATCAGGGGTATAACTTTTACATGACATCTTTAGGTGATACTCATCTTCTACTTGATTCTGATCACAAAGGATACACAATCTATTAGCAAGGGGTATTCCGTTGTGTCTGTCAGTCTCAGTGTTCAAGTTATGGTCACTGAGGCGGAATTATTTAAATTTTCGCGCATCTCAATATTTTACAAGGTAACAAGGTAGGTTTCAAAAGCAAAATTGTTATTTAATTCTCTGTATGTTCTAACTTAATCATATTTCATTTTGTTTTGATTGATTGTCGTTTTGTAATTCACTTTTCCAAGTTGATATAAATGATCTTTGTATATTTTTATTGCTGTTAGAATTTCATTGTTGTCAACCAGGTTAGACTGGCTGATGTTATTCAAAAGGGATTCTACCATTTACTAATTAAATCTTAATGATAATAATTTACTATTAAGCTCGAAAACATCGTAATGTTATAACTTCTACACCAGGTAACACCAATTAAAACCAACATCGATCGGATTTAGAATTACTGTGGCTAATGACATTGTAATTTGCTCTATCATAAAGCAGCAGTCTCCCTCTTCTAATAATCAAAACTACCCTGGATACCCTGGAGAAGTATGTCCATTGTTTCACAACAACGACTGTCCCAAGAGATTTTCGTCTTCTCAACTTCTCAAGATAAACATCCCAGAGTTGTTTTGTTTACTAGAAGGAAATGTCCTTTGACAGCATTTCTTGAATTAATTTCCTTTGCACAAAAAAGCAGCAAATACTGTTACTGAAGCACAGAATTGGCATGAATTTTTTCCCCGGCCATTCACGCAAACTGCAAATCAAGACTTTTACCGCATCGAGAGTTGTTGACAGCCGATGGATGATGATGGATGTATTGTGACGTATTTTGACCCCCGGATTCTGACCTTGCATTCTTGCCACATTTACCTCCCTTTCATACCAGTTCAATTTCCTTTCATTATTTCATCCAGATTCCATGATATTTTATATTTAAAACCAATCTTTATTTCACAGTCACTTTAGTTTTCACTTTTCTAAAATTATTTTATTGATCAAAAGACTTTTCACTCCCATCATGCAATCTCCCATAGTACTTCCGCAGACACAGAAGCGATCGCCAACAGGTCTCATGCCACTAATTAACCAATGGCTGCTCGTAGCCCAGGGCGTAATCACCTGGGTCAGAGGTGAGACCAACATGTGGTCTTTTGTTTACTACTTAGCGGCTGTGTACCTGTGGGTTTATTCTGTGTGTTAATGTATGTTCTAATCTTGGTGTTTTTCCAGTGATTTCTCTTGGTGCAATCCAAATACAGTAGGTGTGTCTTGTTTACCTGAGATTTGCAAGAGTTTGAGCTGGCCAACATGTTAGTTTTTTACATATAGTTGATTACTGGCATGTTGATTTCCCATTTTTGAGCCATATTTTCAACTTTCTTCGTCATTTTCATATAGCAATCTCGTCATATGTTTAACATTGTCGTCTATGGAAATTCAATTAGTGGTATGAGCCCAACATAACTACAAATAACCTTGCTCTCAGGAGCTGAGGAATCAGTATAAGTCATTTCCATGTTATTGGCTAGCGCGACTTTAGAGGGCGGTGTTCATGTCAGTTATAATCGTTGACAGGCGTGAAACTAAATCTATCGTGTTGCGTGTAATTATTGAAACGATCGAGTTGTTATCCCCAAGAAAGATCTCGAGTGATTGAAAATGACAAATACGATACCGTGTGATCCAGATGACAAGAAGATGGACAAACTAAAACCGCCAGAGTGGCCTAATAGTAGTTGAGTGGCCAATGGTGATATCCTTCTACTTGCTAATAGATAGTTTAAACCGGGGTATCATGTTTGTATTCGGCCCGCACTTGTGCGCACTGGAAATGACCAAGCATGTTTGAATTGTTCTGATAAAGTTATTCATTACCCCCATTGGCTGTGGTTAGTTCGACCGATTGTCAGACCTGTTCACATTTTGGGGCTTTTATAGGGTTTAGGGTCTCCTTGGAGCTGTTCTGTGGCATGATGTGATTTGCTGTTCTCGTAGTCAAGAATATTTTGTATTTTCCTTTATAAAACTTGTTGTAATCATAAATGGTCTTAAGGAGTAATACATATGAAATCACGGGGTGACCAGCACAAGACTGTTACCAGCACATTTTTTGTTTGTTTTTACGGTGCTTTGGCTGTACATATTTATTTGTTTAAATTTGTCAACGCTTTGTTCTTGCAGCTCAGGCTACTTGCATGCAATTCTTGTTTCTCGGTGTCTTGCTTGTATCAGGGGGAAATTCTTCTCCTCTGGGTTCTCCACACGTGCCAGGGGGGGGGGGAATCTCGTCTTGTCACTCTATCGCGTCCCCTTGGGGTACGGGATCGGGAACGTCACTTAAGTTTTACAGTCAAATAGACACACACAACGAAATACGTTTCAATTCTCGTCTTTAGTCGGTCAGTCGAGTACTCTATAAGACACAGCGCCCTGGGGAAAAATTCCCCAAGACTATCGCAAGGCTGACCGAAGACTCTGCTAGACTGCCCCAAGACTCTCCTAGATTGCGTCTCTCGTGGTGTCCTCGCCAAGACCAACTAAAACAACTTTATTCATTTTCAAAACCTTAACCAATTACAAAGCAGTAAAAAGACTCTAAGGCGTAACCTGCAATCATAAAGCCAATCACACTAAGTAGTGAACACGTCATATCTTTTGATTACTCGTTCACTATATTAGTAACTGCGAATACCAACTGTCAGAAATAGTAGTCCGAATAGCGACGGTTATATCGTAATTAGTTCCAAATCACTGAGTCGAGTTCCATCCAGGAACTCGCATGAGCCTAAACGATGACAGACATAACACAGCCATTCGCTAGTAATCAGCTAATTAAGTCGATCAACAGATACGCGTAAACAAATTCATCACACTTGCAACTTGATTTCAACAAATCTTCCAGCCGCCCCCATAATTTAAAATGGTCGACTCCTCGGTGTTCCCACACGGCCCTAGAATGAAAGGAGAACGGAAATCGCGTTATCATCTTTTCATGGATTGCGAATTCGCTATCGATTTCAACCGTTGTCACGCGCACCCGGTTGGCACGCATGTGTACAACGACGCAAATCCGGTGAATTTCGGAATTGGAACTTGACGACCCCCTCCCCGCCAATGCAGTAGGCTTTTCCTACAGTCAACTGACGTACAAGAAATAATAAAATAAATGCGATAAATTTACCGATGTATATTTGTTATATGGGCAGCCATCTTAAATATGGCTTGAAACTAAATAAAGAGACAACTTGAGAAACACGTTCTCCAGATTCCTACAAATCGACATTCACAACAATAAGCCAACCGCTAACAAAATTCGGCCGAATTCGTCGTTTTTGTGAAGAAAAATCCCTTGCGTATGAACACCTAATTACACGAATAAAATAGAACTCTTTCCCGGTATTTGTTCGCTGACTGCTTCTTTCGTCAACTGGGACTTCTTGCAACGTTAATCATGTCTATTAGTGACGTTCACGTCACAGATCTCGGAACGCGCCGAGAGTCGGGTCCAAGTCGGCACGTGCCGAAACTTGTGTGAACGGTTGGGATCGAGTTGGCGCCTGCCGAAAAAAAATCGATCTCGGTTCCAATAGAAAGTCGGCTTCGAAACTCGGTTTTTGCCGAGACTCATTTGCTTCATAAATGCTCGGTACGAACCGAAATCGAGCCCTCGGCGATGAATTTAAGAGAACATATACTAATACATATGACATGGCGGCGGTGGGAAGTGCAGCTAGCATGATGAGTACGATGTGGTTGGCTCACAATCCCTCTAGAGGGACTATAGTCGGATGCTGAAGTAATGAGTGAAATTATTGCAGAACGTTGCGGGCGACGCATACTTATGTTCTGCTGCAACCGGTTTCTCCTTGCAATGCTGCCTGGCGTGAAACAATAACAGTTCTTTGAATTCGTCTTTGCCGTCCATGTGGAAGATGACTCATAATAAATACCATAATAAACAGCAAATAACATCAGACACATAATGGATAAAACAATAGATCGATGAATGAGGGGGCGCAGTTTACACACACTTTTCAGCTTGTGTCGACTCGGTCTCGACTGTCGACACGTGTCGGGATCTGTTGCGTGAACGCCACTATTACAGTCTCTGACTTCTTTGATTCAGCTCATTCAAAGGGACCTAACACAACAATTAAATGTCCTTTGAAACAAGTTTTGTAGATTGAATAAATTAACAATTTAGTGTACTCAAACTTTGAATATATTATCTGTCATTTTAAACCAAGGTATATCTGCACGGGAACACCGAGAGTCAGACAAGTCTGATGCAAAGTCTGTAATCGTTACACTGTAATGTTTTTAGCCTTTTAAAGAAAGAAAAAAACGAGAAATGAAAACAAAAATGTCACTGTAGTTATTAAAAGAGAATATTTATGAGGCTGTCTTTACAGGTTGTTATATATTTGATGAAATGTTCAATAATGTCTCACTAGTGAATAGGATCGGGGTTTTCAACCGACAACCACCATCACTCTCGTCTCTGTATATGCAAATGGGACGATATGAGGTCAAATTTAGTCTGAGAGGTTCACCGCTACAATATACATTTGTTGGTGCATGCATTAGCCGTCGTTCAGCATCGAGTTCGATATGCGACACGTGTATGAAATACAATGTTTGTTCAGACGAAATTTCAATGCGCGACGATGGTATCGCTTTAAATCACAAACTTGTCGATATTTACATTATCAATTTACACAATCCAATTTAAAAGAACTTGCATGTCATTAACCATGTATGGACATTGTGTTACGTCACACATTATATGACGATGGTACATTACTCAGTCCGTTGCTATCGGCCATTGGCCAGCAAACAATTTCGACATAAAATTCGAAATACAAATGTATCGTATAAAATGACTTGCCATAGAGATCATGAAGTTTATAATACCGCGAAGAGTGATATAATGCATAGGAAATTAGCATTACATGACAAAACAAGTGACATGATCTAGGAATGATGTGTTGAATATAGATTATGTATGAAACGTGCTGTAATATATAAACCCAACATATGTAGGATATAAACTCATTAATATGCACGACCTTGAAGGGGTGTATTTGATATATACTCACTTATACATGGCTCGTAGAGTGATGAATTGGATAAAATGTATTCGGCATGACACATAGGGTGATAAATTGATACGAACTAACTTGGTATGATATATATTGTGTAAGGACTGGCTTGTCAAGACATATGGTGATATATTGCACACTGTCTCACTTCGCATAACATATGGAGTTATGCTATTATATTGGTGCAAACTCACCTTGTATGGCATATGGAGTTATATATTGATAATAACTCACATGGTATGATACATTGTTATATATTGGTGAAAACTCACTTGGTATGGCATATGGAGTTATATATTGGTGAAAACTCACTTGGTATGGCACATGGAGTTATATATTGGTGCAAACTCACTTGGTATGACATATGGAGATATATATTGGTGAAAACTCACTTGGTATGGCACATGGAGTTATATATTGGTGCAAACTCACTTGGTATGGCATATGGAGTATATATTGGTGCAAACTCACTTGGTATGGCATATGGAGTTATATATTTGTGAAAACTCACTTGGTATGACATATGGAGTAATATATTGGTGCAAACTCACTTGGTATGACATATGGAGTTATATATTTGTGCAAACTCACTTGGTATGGCATATGGAGTATATATTGGTGCAAACTCACTTGGTATAGCATATGGAGTTATATATTTGTGAAAACTCACTTGGTATGACATATGGAGTTATATATTGGTGCAAACTCACTTGGCATGGCATATGGAGTATATATTGGTGCAAACTCACTTGGTATGGCATATGGAGTATATATTGGTGCAAACTCACTTGGTATGGCATATGGAGTTATATATTTGTGAAAACTCACTTGGTATGACATATGGAGGTATATATTGGTGCAAACTCACTTGCTAGTGCATATAGAGTTAGATATTGACAATAACTCACTTGGTATGGCATACGGTGTTTTATATTGGTGAAAACTCACTTGCTATTGCATATACAGTTAGATATTGTCAATAACTCACTTGGTATGGCATACAGAGTTATATATTGATGAAAACTCACTTGTTATGGAATATAGAGTTGGATATTGATAATAACCCACTTAGTATGGCACATGAAGTTAGATATTGATAATAACTCACTTAGTATGGCACATGGAGTTAGATATTGATAATAACTCATTTAGTATGACACATTGAGTTATATATTGATTGGAACTCACTCGGAATCATACATGGAGTTATATATTGATGAAAACTCACTTGGTATGGAATATAGAGTTAGATATTGATAATAACTCACTTGATATGATTTATGAAGTTATATATTGGTGCAAACTCACTTGGCATGACATATGGAGCTATTAATTGGTGAAAATCAATTTGGTACTATGTGACATACATGTATGCATGTAATAAATAGATTAAGAACACATTTTGTATGACGTTTGCAGAGACATGTGAGGTGATATACTGGTAACAACTAACTTGACATGTGACATATGCTGAGACGAGTATGAACTCACATGGTGTGACATATTGATAAAACTAACTTGACATGTGACATATGCTGAGACGAGTATGAACTCATATGGTGTGACATATTGATAAAACTAACTTGACATGTGACATATGCTGAGACGAGTATGAACTCACATGGTGTGACATATTGATAAAACTAACTTGACATGTGACATATGCTGAGACGAGTATGAACTCACATGGTGTGACATATTGATAAAACTAACTTGGTATGTGACATATGCTGAGACGAGTATGAACTCACATGGTGTGACATATTGATAAAACTAACTTGACATGTGACATATGCTGAGACGAGTATGAACTCACATGGTGTGACATATTGATAAAACTAACTTGACATGTGACATATGCTGAGACGAGTATGAACTCACATGGTGTGACATATTGATAAAACTAACTTGACATGACCATAGACGGACGAATTATGCACGTAGGATTATTCGCATGAAGTGTCGAACAAAACATTGTGTAAAATGCGATATTTTAAAGAAATAAAAAAAATCCATGTGCCGTGTAAAGGGAATGATTTATTGAACTACAATGTATTCATCTCGTATGGCATATAGAGTAAGGCAGCAACCAGATAATTGATCATAATATTGTCATTCAAATTTTGGATATAACATCATTGACCATCAATTAATTTTATTGAATGTTTTTTGTAGCACGCATGGTTGCGTCATACCCACCATCGATGGAAGCAGTTCCCCTACCGTATAAACATGTTGTATCGACAGTTTACTAGATAAGAAGACTGAGTATTGATTACCTGGTATTTGTGTGGATCGTTGAGTTGTTATATGAAAATGACATGCATTCTCATGGCTTTTAGTACATGTTACTAGGGACGTCGGCATATTATATTAAACATGTTGCATCTGGGACGAAAGAAAACTAATGTCGTCCAATATTGTTTTAAGCGCGGTGGTCGTCGTGCAGCACGTGTTCGAGTTTCATGTAAATAAACAATGTATTTTACGCGCGTTGTATACGTCGCTATGAGTCCCATATCGAACAGGACGCGGCGCGACGACTGCCGCCCTTTAAACATGCTATCATCATGATCCGAGGACGATCTGTATCGTGTATCTACACTACACTAATATGCTATACTACACTGCACCAATCCTAATCATGTACACGTGACCAAAACTAGGATTGTGGCTAAGAATACTCAAAAAGGTATACAAAGATATAAAAACAAAACATGGGTCAGATTTCAAAAATTTCAAAAAATAGGCTTATTCACACCAAAGAAAAGGAAAGATAAGGCGAAATAATTTGCGGTTTGGAGACCAGCAAAACTACTCGTTTAAATTACTTTAAAGTGTGGTTAACAATAAACCCAATAATTGTACAGTGACACTTATACGGCCCTCATCATAAGACCCCACAAGCCACGCCAATCTCCAGGCAGTGAGTTCGGTATTACATAAAGTACAATGTATATCCTATTGGTTCATTAGTCTACCACTAGAGGGCGCTACACATGATGTGATGCGTATATTAAGCGACTGATAAACAAAAGGCAATATATTTTTTTAGCATTTCAGTTCAGGCTGACTTGTTCACGAACAGAAAGTTAATGGGCGATGGTCGTCACACATCAGCGAGATATAGGCGGTAGTGTATACTTTTCAGAACTCAGAACTCAAAACCAACTTTTCAGAACCTCAGAACCAACTTTTCAGAACCTCAGAACCAACTTCTCAGAACCCAATTTCGAAATAGCTTCCTTATCATCGGAAGTCATCTTTTAGGTTATTGTCACACGCAACGTAATATTACAGTAATTGGTATAGTACAGGTGTGATGGTTCAAATACCAAAATGGCAACAGTAACAGAAAGACTTCCCTGCCGGCGATGATAATATACGAACACGGAGCCAACAGATGAGGTTTCAACTGGTACTGGTATTATTATACTCTGCAAACATCAAGTACAATAACGCGGTAAAACTCCACTACTCCAATGACTAGATACTTAAACTCCAATACAATTCAACGAGATCTCCAATCTGACCTCAGTGCTGAACAACTCCCCTATATATACCCCCACTGTCTATAAATAGACCATTACATCAGCATACATAATGAGTCTGGAACTTACTACAAATTTCTAGAATGTTCCATTACCTTCTATTGCCTCCCACAGTGTTCTATTACCTATTCAACCAGTTTCTAAAAAAAATTTAGAATATTCCACCCAGACACAGTACGGTTCTAGAACATTCTCAGTGACACGGAAGTGGTAAATAAGTCGTATGCGACAGTTATTATTTATATGACCCAACCCAACCCCAAAAATATGCAAATTAGCTAAATCCAGTTATTTCCTTTGATCTCAGCAACCATTGAGCCGATTTCGTTCATATTTGGTAGGATTACACCTTGGCACAAGTAGATGTGCTTCTGACAGTAATGACCACGCCCTCTCAAAAATATGCAAATTAGATCAATGTAGTTATTTGCTCTTATCCCAGCAATCATTGGACCAATTTAGTTCATATGTGGTAGGATCACACCTTGGAACGAGTAGATGTGCTTCTGGCAGTAATGACCACGCACTCTCAAAAATATGCAAATTAAAACAATGCAGTTATTTGCTCTTATCACAGCCACCAATGGGGCGATTTTAATCATATTTGGCATCAAAATAGACAAAATCTTTCCCCGGGGTATTTGAAACCAGAAGTTGTCATTCCAGCTCAACAGCCAATCAGCGACGGCCTTACAGTCAGATGACAATTTCGGTTTTAAGATACCCCAGGAAAGTGTTCTATGTGCTTCGTGTAATTAGGTGTTCGTATGCAAGGGGATTTTCCACACAAAAACGCCGCATTCGGCCGAATTTTGTTATCGGCTGGCTTAATATAACCCCAACGGATCGCATTTTTGTGAAAGATTGGTATTTTTGTCCAGATTTGTAGGAATCTGAAAAACGCGTTTCACAACTTGTCTCTTATTCAGTTTTATGCTGCATTCAAGATGGCGTATAGTAAATACAGATCGTACATATTTTATTATCACGTGTGCGCCAGCTGACTGTGGGTCGATTCAACTGCGAACCTCGTCCAGCAACTTAATGTTGAATGATGATACCAATCTTTCGTGAGGTATTGGATTATGGGAAAATCAATGTTTATCGACATGTCTTCTGTGTAAATTATAATATACAAAAACAACAATTTAAATGGCTATGAACCCCCGGTACATTTAATTATCATCTCTCGCGATAGAAATGAGCGATTCCTTGACCCGACTTCGTTTGTTACTGGAGGTCAAAGATCGTAACACGAGATAGTATTATTATATAAGGTAAGCTGTTATCACTGTTTGAGATAGCGACATATCTTGAGTATTGATGTACACCTTTATTGATGTTATTGTTTACTTGTCGCTAGAGGGTACATTGTCTGAATAATTCCCCATTTTTGCGACACCCGATGTTTACCACACAAAAATAAAACGTCGTAAAATAGCTTTCAAAATTATTGCACATTTTACTTGCAGGTTTGAACTTATGTTCGTGTACTTAAAATAAAGTTTATCACTCCGATGATAAATTTCAATTTCAATTTCTTAAATTTACGTCAAAATATATCACCTTTTGAAATGATTATTGTACACGCCAATACAAATGGGGACAGACAAGTCTTGAAGTAGACGTGATCTTACCCGAGTGCGCCGTGGTCATAATACCGAGCCTTGAAATCCTACATATTCAATGACATACTCGATGAGAGACGATGAGATGATCACCCGGTTTATTCTTTAATAAGGTTCGATAGACCAGAGCACAAGCTTACTTAATGATTCAATCACATTCTTATAACCACAGTCTAATAAAAAAATCATTTTGCAATGGGTGACAGCTCGGCTAAATAACCGTGTCCCAATAAACAGCCTCGATGCAACGGAATTGTTCAATCTAAAGTTACAGCCTATTCCGGGGTCACTTATAAGGCCGACCTTATGACCCAAATGTCCTCGGTCAGATTTGCAAAACAAAATGGCATTAACGCAACTAGTTTTCGGGTCGACAATGTTCGGCAATTTATGCAGACACTGTCTCGGTACTACTGCAGTGGGCACACTACGACACGTACATTCCCCGCTTTGGGCAAGGAAAATACACACGAGCAGGTATGTTGAGCAAAGGGTGACATATTTGATATATACTGAGTATTATGTTAGTAATGGAAGATTAGATGTACCAGTACGAGTCAGCATATGCATTACTGACCCAGACACAGAGTTATTAGAACTATCTGAGGAGTCACTCAGACTGGACGGAGTATTTAAAACTTTTTTTTAATAATCTTTACCAGTAGCTTTGCGATGAGTGGCTTTCGTGGCGAGTGGCTTTAGCAGTGAGTAGCTTTCGCCGTCACTGATCCTTTCGTAGCAATAGAGAATTAATGTTTTACGTGCCATGGACAACTGGTGTTAATTATATAAATACAATTCTCAAGAGCTGTTAATTTGCCCTTATGATTTGTGTAGTTGTTCTGGTAGGAGTTCCTCAATAAGACCCATGCTCTGATAGTGTCCTCTTTCTTACTTCAACCAAGAACCATTTATAGAATGGGATTTGCATCACACACTCTTGTTATACTGCTTAGTGACATACTATAAGTAATGATCTTATTGGTGTTGCAGGAGAGTTGAATATTGTTTGTTGCAATTAATAATCCCCAGTACAATTGTCCAATGTAGATAAGAAATTATAGTATGAAACAAATATATACCTCATTCTCAGCAATGAAATAAAGAAGCACATTCCGGTTTGATTGGAACGTTCACAACTTTAAAACAAGTCTTTTAAATAAGTCTTGTCATGAGCAAAATTCTTGGCCATATGCCAAATAAATCAGTTAAATAGCAATATTCCATGATTATTTGTAAAACTATGTAAAGTTATTGCAAGGAATTTTTAATAGGAAATCCACACAATTCACAGTGGCTAGACTGAGCTGGATAGTTATGAAGGTATCAACATATACATTTATTTTTATGTCAAGTTTGTGATAAAGAAAATTGTTTACTATCCCTGATGAATTAGTGGTCCGACACACATTTTTTTTAATCACGTAAACAATGGTCGAGACAGTGCCCACCATATGGTGTCCACCAGGTGCTAAAACCTCAAAGGGTGTTACAACTCCTCTGGTGAACATGGTGAGATTCAACGAATTCATGTGATACTGGGAGAAATTTTCGGTCGATTTAAAAAATTCAAACATTAATATACCTGTCATAATAATGGCATTCTTTATGGATGCACCGTGCAAGTAAAATTACTCTTATTCTCATAAAACACTGCATAGCAACCGAAAAAAAGACCCACCTTTGGTTACGAGGACAGTGAATGCTAGCGGCGGAAATGATCATGGGTATCAAAGGACGTTTAAACAGACAAGATAAGAGGATTAACTCAACTAGAAACAAAAGAAATTTATAGGCTTAAAGGGGCACTTCCAAGCCTAATATCACCAAAAAAATACTTTCTGGATTAAAATTAAAATAGATAACAAAAGATAGATTAACTTCATAAACAACATAAACAATAGTGTCCCATGATTCTTTGGTTCAATCCATGGGATTGAGTGGTTCCCCTTTAAACCAGTTGTAACTCCTTCTGTATTTTACCTCCATAGAATTACTAAACGAAGTACAGGACGACGATGTTTTAGGTGTTGTTTTCATCTAATGAGAGTGCGATCAGTCATTGATTCAACAGTAGTGATTTAATCACATTGGAGGCAGACATCTTGGATTACAACAACATGCACAGAGAATGACCTCAGTGTTGTGCAGAGGGTGGTCTTGTAGTTGGTGGAGTGGTCAATTTGTTTTGTGTGTCAGCGTCATGTGTTGATTCCATTGTTTTCTTAAGATCATCTCTGTTGCGTCTGTATATAGTGTCGGATGATTCAACTTCATATGATCTTTCGTCAAGACGACGTGTGACGAGTGCTTTGCGTCATATCTCCTTCTTCCAGGGCAGGCAGGTCATGAGCGTGTTTGTTGAAGTATTCAGCCTGTTTGAGTTGTTTTTTCTTCATTTTGTTTCATTCATGTTCTGTGTTAACGGATCTTGGTTGTAATAAACTAGCTGCAGTTGGTAGTAAAGTTCACTGTTGCTTTCTTTTCCGCTGATTCAGCTTTGCCATTAGATTTGCTGTTGTATGGGCTTATTGTGAGATGTTCAAAGTCCCATTCTTTGGCGAATGACTCAAATTCATTTGAGATGTACTGAGGTTCATTATCGGAAATAAATTGCTCAGGGATACCGTGTCGGGTGAAATGGCACTTGGTTGCCTTGATTGCAGTTGTAAATTTGGTGTTGCGTAGTTTGTCTAATTCATAGTAGTCACTGTAGTAGTCAACAGTCACTGTAGTAGTCAACAGTGACGAGGTAGTCTGCATTGTCGTATGTGAAGAGGTCTGATGTGATCTTTTGCCATGGTCTATGTGGAAGTTCATGGCTCATGAGGGTTTCTTTACATTGGCTAGTTTCATATGTTCTACAAGCTTCACAGGACGATATGTAATTCTTTACATCAGCTGATATCCCAGGCCAGTAGATACATTCACATGCTCTTCGCAAGCATCCTTCAATTCCCATGTGTGATGAATGTATTTTCGTCATCATTTCTTTCCTGAGTGTGTGTGGAATTACTATCTTTTCACCTCTGAAGATAAGACCATCTTGAACGGATAATTCATCACGGAAGTTGAAATATGGTGAGACCTGTGTTGGCAGTGCAAGTTTGCTATCTGGCCAACCTTGCAGTATTTCTAAGGAATTGTAGAGATTCATTATTCTCTTCTCATTGCGAATTTGTGTTAATCTTTCCTCACGTATAGGTAGAAAGCTGGCCATATTGATTCTATCAAATATGGTTTCTTCATTGACTCTGTCATTTGGTGGAAGGTACGCTCTGGATAATGTGTCTGCGAGAAACATCTCCTTGCCTTTGCAGTATATAATCTCTGTGTCATAGTTCTGGAGACGGATCAACATTCTTTGCAGTATTTTGGGTGCTTTGTGCAGAGCCTTTTTCTGTATTGCTTGTAGTGGCTTGTGATCACTGTATATTTTGGTATGACGACCATAAGTATATTGATGACATTTTTCCATCGAGTTGATGACTGCAAGCATCTCTTTTTCAATCTGTGCATATCTCACTTCTGTAGGAGTAAGGGCTCTACTTGCATAAGCGATTGGACGACCATTTTGCATGAGTACTGTGCCTAAACCGTACTGGCTACTATCAAACTGTTATCTGTGTTATAATATGCTAGAATTGGAGCTGATCAGTATTTTCAATTTGTCAAGTGCTGAGTCATGCACTTCATATGGTGTCATCATGTGTGAGCTCTCTGATTGGCTTCATTACATCTGAGAGATGTGGTAGGAAGCGACTTAGGTAATTTATCATACCGTTTAGTCGTTGCACAGCCTCTGAATTCTCAAGTTTTGGCATTTCTAGAATTGCCTTTACTTTGTTAGGGTCTACTTTCAATCCCAGCTCAGTCAGTAGATGCCCATGAAAAGGTATCTCTTTACAGCGTAGTTCTAACTTTTCTTTGATTCTTTTTTTGCGACATCTTGTGAATAGCTTGTCTAGACTGACATCGTGTTGCTGTACGCTGGTGCTATGTACTATGATGTCATCTGCAATGCAAAGCACGTCGGGTAGACCTTCTAGAGCTTGATGAAGTCGCTTTTGAAAACTTTCACTGGAAACATTCAAACCAAAGGGAAGGCGGCACCATCAATATCTACCGAATGGGGTGATGAACATTGTTAACAAGCTGGACTCTTCATCCAGTTCTAAGTGCCAAAATGCGGATGAAAGATCAACTTTCGTAAACACTTTGGAGTTAGATAGTTTTGGCAGTAGTTCATCAAGGGTGGGTAATTGATATCGTTCTTGTCTTAGCGCTTCATTAAGTGGTTTAGGGTCAATGCAAATTCTGATCTCACCTGACTTCTTGGTTGTCGTTACAAACTGGCTGGTCCACTCAGTTGGTTTATCAACTTTTGCTAACGCTCAAGCTCAGTTTTCAATTTACTTTTAACTGAGACAGGAACAGTACGACATGGTAACGTTGTAGGAACTGCATCTGGGTTGACATGGAGGTGTACATTGCCTTCTATTTTTCCAAGCACACTACAATTGAAGAGATCTGAATATTTGTTGATTATGTCAACTTTACTGTTCGTCTGAACCATGTTTACTACTTTGAAGTTTTCTTGGTTAATTGAGAGTAAGTTCATCTGCTCAGTGGCTCGCATACCTAGTAGAGGGGTCTTTATTATGATGAACTCAACTGAATATTTCTTTCCAGACTTCGGATTGCGAATGTTGAGGCGACACACCCAGTCAGGTTTCACTCTTGTCCCATTCCACATCACAAGACTGTTGTGACATGGCTTGATCTTGCGATCACCTACATATCTGGCTGGTAGGACATTGACTGTTGCTCCACAGTCTAGCTGGAAACGCACAGGTTTATTGTCAATGAGCATCTCTGCATGGATTTCATTGTCATTCCCACTGACGGCATTTACTTTTACAATATTTATCCATTCAGGATCAGAGTTACTGGAGTGGTCAGTTTCATGTACCGTATTACGCCGTGCACGCGGCCAGGGTCCTGAACATACAAAATCGGGAAAAAATGGGGGTGGGCGCTTACCCGAGGACCACCCCAAAAAAGATTTTAAAAAGTTGTTTTTGTGATCGTATGATAAGGTCAAATAAAGAAATGCTTTCGTACACTTTGTACACGTACTTATTTCTTGATTTATGCGAGGTTTCAATAAACGTGAGCACTCGGTCAAGAACTGTGGGAATACTAAGACACGGGGTCGAATTTCAAGAATAAAACTTGTTTTATGTCAGCGAATGAAGTTGCATTACTCACTGAAATTGGCTACAAAGTATGGTAAGTATTGTAATCAATGCACGGTTACTTTTTAGTAACCGTGATCAGTGCATACAAGTCGAAACGGCTTGGAAAAACTATCACTTGTAATCCAAGATGGCGATGACCTCATTAGCATAATTTTGTTCACGCACGTATTGATACATCGCATCGTAATTACTGAAGAATAGCAGACAGGGTTATGAAACAAATAAACCTTTTATTACTGATGTGAAATGTTTACAAACTATTGTGAATACGTAAACATATCCAAATGGCGATACATAAAAAACGGACTGAAAATAAACTCTGGTCGACCTCATTAACATGATTTATTCACGCACCCACACACGTGACAAAATTATAAAAATAACGATGATGCAACAAGTTCCCATCGTCGGCATGCCTCATTATGGTTATCGTAATGGACTTGAGGTCGGCAAAATGTTTTTCTTCAAGACAGAAAAATAATCCACATGACTGTAATGTCATAGCTGTGATGAAGGATGGAAAGAAAGTAGCAAGTTTATCGTGATGTCTCAAAAGTGCTAGCTCCCGTTATGGATTCACAGTCAGCGAAATACTACGTTTTGAAACCAAGGCTAAGTGCTTCAAACCACTCACCAAGGTATGGATCGTTGCAATATTGGATTCATCGTGAATGAAGAGAAAGCAGAACGTGTGCGCCACATGCTGCGTGGTTCATCTTACGTCGTTAAGTTCCAATGAGTTTTTACGTAAAAACACAAACAAAACGGCCCTTTTCAGGGCCACAACACACTCCAAAAAGAGAACTACTGTAACAAACACACTATTTAAATAAATCGAACGCGTTCGTTTTTGACAAATAAAACTTTATTGTTGATCCCGTTCTTGGCTAAAAATCACCCTGGGCGTTTAACCGAGGATGTCCCCAACATGTAACTTTTGTGAAAACAGGGGGTGGGCGCTTGCCCAGGGAGGGGCGCGTGCCCGGGGTAATACGGTACTGTGCACACATCAGCACGGGATTTCTTGCATTTTTTGCAAAGTGGTTTCTGCCTTTGCATGATGAACATGTTTTTCCCCAGGCAGGACACTTTTGTTTGTCTGCTTCATGTATATATCCACAGTATCTACAGTCAATACTTTTTTGTTTAGCTTCAGGCTTCACCCACTTTTTATCTGTTTTCTTCTTCCAGGAAGAGTTGGGTTTGTTCTCACTTTGTTGACCTCTAGTATACTTCCCATCGCTTTCATTTGTGATGCAGTGGCTTCTGCTCCATGACATGTGTCTATGCAGTGGTTTAGAGTTAATTTGCGTTCTTGTAAGAGACGTTTTCTAACTGCATTATCTCTAACACCAATGACAATTTGATCTCGAATGAGGTATCCATGTAGACATTGACAGAAGTTACATGTCTTCGCTAGTGACCTCAGTTCTGTGATGTATACATCTATGCTTTCACAAGGTTCTTGCATATGTTTGTTGAACAAGTATCATTCATATGTCTCATTAACTACACCAATGAAGTGGTTGTCAAATTTCTTAACCACAGTTGCCAACAGGGTTTTGTCTTCAGTGTCAGCATAAGCAAAGCTAGTATATATTGCTAAGGCATCGGGACTAATTGCATGCAGAAAAAGAGCGAGTTGATATTCTGCCGTTTGCTTGATAAGCTGAGTAATTACACTTTTTGTAGTTACTCCATACCTGTTTCTATGTTTTCCATTTCTCGACTGAACTGGAACTGTCTCTAAAATCGAGAAGAGCTGGTAGTGGGATTTGAGCAGCAGTAGGTGCTGATGATGCACTCGTTTCAGGCGGAGGCATTTTGTCATTCAAGGCAATGCTTCAGGCAGTACCAATATCATACGTGTTTCAGACACACTAATACTGTAACAGTAGAGTACACTCACAGTTATTTAACTGCAAAATTTTCAGTTTCGCAGATCTTGGGTTGCTTTTCTTGACTTACAGAAACATCTGGGAATCAAGCTGCACCGCTGCCACCATTGTTTGGGTGTTGTTTTCATCTAAAGAGTGCGATCAGTCATTGATTCAACAGTAGTGATTTAATCACATTGAAGGCGGACATCTTGGATTACAACAACATGCACAGAGAATCACCTCAGGTCATAGCCTCGTTCTGGCTCTATGCTAATTCAAATATAACATGTTAAAACAAATGAGCATCAATAATGACATATTATAACAGACGAGGCTGAAATATTCACATAACAAAAGTATATCTCAAAAGTAAATATTCGTGGTTTATTTCAAGCCTAACCGGACCGGACATGAGAATTTTTAGTATAAAGTAGTCATCAAGGCTACAAAAACTGGAGTGTGTGATCAAAACTGAATCTTAAGTCCCCTTTATTACAACAGATAGTTTTAAGATTTTATGGACACTTGATTTGAACTTTGTTACGACGTATATTAAAAGCTATCGTTGAGGGCATTATGACACACTGGGCTACATTTTCTCGAGGACTGCGAATGGGCACTCTGAGTACGCGCGGGCAGAGACTGGCAATCTAGTCCACATTTGTAAGTGGGCACAAGGCACAAACATGCATGTGTTATTACGTATTCACATACTTGTCCCGATTTCACCACAACCAGTATATATGGTCATTGAAAGTCTTATTTATTTAGTTCAACTATCGCATAAAGTTATATTATATTGGCGATGTCTCTCCTCCGGTAATCTGTTTCAGACATACACACAGAGTTATGTTCATACGCTCGGCGATGTTCCATTGATCGGGGATACAATTGGTAAAGTCATCGACAGAACAACAGAAAAATATCCAGACAAAACAGCTGTTGTTTTTTGTCAACAAGGGATCAGAAAAACATTTCACGAATTTAAAGAAGATGTAAGTTTTAGATTCGTATTATGAGTATACATTAGGTAAATGAGAAAATGCGAAAATGATGCTTGCTTTCGTACAATTATGTTCACATTTGATATATATGGATTTATGGTAAATATTATTCTAATCGAAAATATTTATTCTATGTGCATTACTACACTGTTTGCATGGTTTTTATCGTTATACGTATTGTGTAACATTCTCAGGGTACACACGTCGCATTCACACATAATTCAGTTGGGTGGAAATTCACCGTGGGTTAGTCATTCCCAAATTCACTATACACCGTAATCGCTAGGAAAAATGGAGCTTAGTAACTTCAAGATCGAAAATCAGCCATTTTTTTGTATTTTATATAAACGTACCTTTTACGCTCTTCACGACCATGTGAAATTCTAAAAAGGCGCAATTCTGAAAAAACGCATCTATTTTTACGAAATTTTGAACGCTCAAGCGTATCCCTTGACCAGCCAAGTGTCACCTGGAATAGTATTGCCATCCATACCCTGCCGGATTTTATATTGGTGACGTACCCGTTATATTACGTAATATTATAATACATCTTCTTGGTTTCCACTAAGCAAATTGTTCAGTGAGCTTCTAACGATTTGCATAAATGTCGAGAGTGCACGAGTAACCCCAGTAAATTAAAATAATACATTATTTAATTTCTAATCTACCATATACGGTATAACCTTTGCTGATTTGGTCTTATAGCGGAAAAATATAAGGGCATACAACATGTGTGACAACAGTAGAGATCTCAACATAGTTTTTTTTTATATTTTACATAAATATTACAATTTACTTTCAACAAATAGTTTGCAATTACAGTGGATCTATTATTACAGATTGATAAACTTGCTGCTGGTTTCCTGGCTATTGGGATTGAAAGAGGAGACAGAGTAGGTATGTGGTCTCCCAACAAATATGAATGGGTACTGACACAGTATGCAACAGCCACGATAGGAGCTATTCAAGTTAATATCAACCCAGCTTATAGACCGCAAGAGTTACTTTATGCACTTAAAAAGGTATATATATATTGGTTAAATGCAATTATTATTTGTTATAATATATTTTTACAACTATATTTACAACGATTATTCTACTTGAATGCGTATTTGCATATTAATTGGTTTTTAATTTTGTTATTGGGATTTGTCTGAACAAATAATGTGTAATAATGAGTTTCAAATTATGCTGAATGATAATGTTGCATATGATTGGTTCAGAGTTTATTCGATACATTGTAATTTTTGTCAACAATCAGATTATTTGAATATACCAGATACGAACTTATCTACAATAATGAGTTTCAAGTTCATGTGATATTTATCAAGTTAATTCTCAAGTTATTCAAATAGGCCAGGCCTATGTTCACGTTAATAAGAATAACTGTGCTTTGCAGTTGTATCTTTTACTGATGTCAAATATATTAATACTATGTCGATTCTTAGGTCGGATGTAAAGCATTGGTGTCAGATCAACAATTCAAAACTCAGGATTATTATTTAATTTTGGATGAAATATGTCCAGAATTGGAACATTCTAATGCCGGTGATATTAAGAGTAAAGTGTAAGTTAACATTCATTCACTGTATGCAGATAATGACTTGCCAACAAGAATTCACATAACAACACACAGCACGAGATTCGTTGCACCTCGCCACTACAGGAAAGTTAACCACTCAACCATGCTGACCCAAAACGTCGACTCAAATGGCCTGTAATGAAGACGCCCACAAGTGGCTACATGGAAGTATGCAATCCGAATCTCAGACAACACATACTATTATAACTATACACATATAAACCCTGATATTCATTATTTAATACGATTCCACTCAGCTTATGTTTATCCACGGAGACAAATACTGTCACCGTGCTGATGATATCAATAGTAAAGCTGGTGCTGGTGCTATGCTGACGATTGTCATCCCAATCTTGATCAACTGTATACAAAGCATAATTTCATCTGACAAGTGAATGTATATTTACCTAAACTAAGGAAAGAAAAGAATAGTATATGGCATAGAAGTAACACATTGAGTATATAAATGCATACACCTCTTTGTAGTCCTTTAAACTTTATATCCATAAACCACAATTGCCCATATGTCAAAGTATGTTATGCCACATGAAAAATGAAAATGCACAAATGAGAATGCAAACGTCTCGCACATAGTGTAAAACAATTGTCCATAAACGCGGTGTTCAGTTACACTATTTTCTTTAATGTGTTGTAATTTTCTTATCCCTTTTTTAACCCAATCACCACAATGCACTGTATACAATTGATTTGCAGACATAGACTATTATGACGATAGTTCGCATTGACAGTGGAGCTATCACCTGTGCATTGTATTATTGCTGTTATCTTTCAGACTGCCTGATCTAAAGTCTTTAATAATGATGGGCAAAGGACATTTCCCTGGGGCTTACATGTTTGATGACATTATGGAGGCTGGTACACATGAACATATTCTTGAAGTGAAAGATATACAAGACGAACTTCAGTTTGATGACCCCATCAATATACAATATACATCAGTAAGTTATGGGGTATCATAGAAAACTTAAGGGGGTTATATGTTGGGAAATATATAGACTGGCACACTATAACATTTACTGAAGCGAGAAACTGACAACGATCTTTTGTTGACCAACTGAGAAACCGATAATGCCCAGTTTATATATATATTAAAAATGGTCCTTGACTAATATTATCTTACAGGGAACGACTGGTAATCCTAAAGGTGTCACATTATCTCATCACAATATCTTGAATAATTGTAATATTGTCGGTAGAACATTAGGTTATCATGAACGGGTGAGTAAATCTATCTTTAGTCTAAGTTGAATGGGTTTTTAGAAAAAAATATTAAGTATGAAACTAACGCTTGGGGCATTATTTTCAAAGTTATATTCCACAATGACATGTGACTACACACGTTATATCACAGGGAGCCCAGGAACTATAGTCAACTGTACGCACTCCCTATGAGCTGGGTGTATCGGCTGGTAAATAGTGTAAGAAATAGACAAGGGATGAAGGCTCCAGCGAGCTCATATTTTTAAACTGGAAAAACAGACGAACAGAATGAAAAAATAAAATCTATAAAAAAAATACCAGGTTGAAGAATATTAGTTGCTCTTTAAAATTTCGCCAAAGCCTTGCAAATATTTTACCTATATCTGCAGAATACATTGTAAATCAAGAAAACTACACACATTGACTCCATTTATGAATAATTAACGGTTGGCCCCGAACACACGGCACAGTTGGAGACGAAGAACCAATCACAAAACTGGTTACGAACCAGTTGAGCAAGGCTAACCGAGTCGTAACCTCGATATGGTTCGTAACCAGTCTTATGATTGGTTGTTGACAAATGCTGAACAGGCCACGCCTCCAACTGTGCCGTTCCTGGGCTACCTGTGGTTATATATTTTTTGTACTGAAAGTGATGACTCCATAATTTATGAATAAATTACCACATTTCTGTTTAGTTTCTCCAAACTTGAGATGTAACGTTATCGTTGTGATTTGAGAAAGATTTGTGAACAAAACCTGTACCTGCAAAACCTTTATTGGAGTTGTGCAGTGTGCCTAAATAGAGAATGAGAAATTTGTATAAGTTATTTTTGTTCTTGCTTGAGAACTACTTGAACATTCAATATTAAAATGAAAATAAACTTGGCTGATAGTACATACTATTGTAAACATGGTTGGCAACTTTCTTATCTTATCATTAGTGTAAAAGAATAATATATTGTTAAGATACAATTGTTGTGTAGCTAATGAGAAAACATTGTAACAGTTAAATACAAACACAAACATGCTTACGTGACATGCTTAAAACGTGACATATTTCACATTCCTAGATGTTTTTCCAGGTTATTTGTGATTTCATTTATGAGTTAATTTCAATCTGCCTACAACAAATAAACACCCAAAATGCGTTGGTTCTCATCCTTAAGTGTTAACTGATAAATGTCTGAGGAATATTTTGAGGCCCAGTGAATATTGGACACCCACACATATGGTCACTTGTTGCTATGATGCAAACAGTATGGTAGTACATTATGAAGGTGCTTCTATTGGATTGAGTTAGTAAACCTTTTTATACAATTATGAATATAAGTAGGCTTCATATATACAAGGGGCGTTCAATAAGTAATGCCCCTGACTCACTTCCAGTTGTCTGATCTAGATGAAATTTTGCATGTGTAATGATTTACATCTCTATGGGTTATGTTGCAAAACAGGTTGCCAGGTTGCTCACACCTTTCCAGAAGCAAGAACGCGTTGATTGCTCGAGAATGAATTTGGAGATGTGCCAAAGTTGAGTCAACGTTTTTCAAAAGACCGATTACACAGGATGAAACTTGGGTCCATCACTATGTTCCAGAGATCAAAGCCCAGTCAGTGCAGTGGAAGCACTTGGACTCACCACCTCCAAAGAAGGCAAGGGTTCAGTTCTCCGCTGGCAAGGTCATGCTCACAGTCTTCTGGGACCAAGACGGAGTAGTGATGACAGATTTCCTGGAAAAGTGTACCACAATTACTGGAGTATATCAAGACTTTCATCTCTTCCCAACCATGAAGTTGTTTTTGAAAGGAAAGCGTTTCCCAGATGATGCAGCCTTGATTTCTGAAGTTACGACGTGGTAGGAGGACCAACCTGGGGTGTTCTACAAAATCGGTGTCTGGAGCTACATCAAACGATTGAAGAGATGCATAACGCTGGGTGGTTTCTATGTAGAGAAAGACTAATAACTGTGCCAAGTTGAATTAATCGCCCGCTATGGGAAATGAACCAGGGGCATTACTTATTGAACGCCCCTCGTATCAGCGGGAAGCCATGTGGCTATATATAGTATGCCAATGATCAGCACTTAGTCAGTCACAAACACCTACAATGGAGCAATAATATAGTATATCATTGGTCATTAATATTTTTATATGGTTTCCTTTCCCACCTATTATGCGCACATTAAAAGCACTGTAATTATGTATTTTCTAATTATTCCTTCAGGATCATGTTATATGTATTCCAGTTCCTTTATATCACTGTTTTGGTATGACTCTTGGTAGTCTATCTGGACAAATCTTTGGATCAACGGCAGTTTACCCATCAGCAGGTTTTGAACCAGAGGAAACACTGAAAGCGATAGAAAATGAAAGGTTAATATCTGCATATTATATATGTGAAATGGTGCATGAACAATGTTTAACATAACAACAACAACAACATAAGCAAACCGAACCCACGCAATTGGTCTCGCCATTGCCGAACCAAACTCACTGACCCAAACAAGTCAGTTCAAAATTGGCCTGGGGCGAACACGCCCAAAAGCGACTAGATGGAAATACTAATACATGTACACAAGCTGACCTAGAAACTCTGTGGTATTGTGTAAACATGGAACACAAGATTCGAATCGACAACTCGGCAAATGTGCCTTGCCATTGTAAGCAGACCTGCGTACAGTGCTGTGTGTACGGGGACGCGTTCAGTTGATAGATGTCCCCACCACAGCCCTGCGAACTTCCATAGACAAAGTCCGGGACTTTGAAAAATATAACTTTTTTAATGAAATAATATGCCCAGGTACCAAAAATGATGATCGATTACCAGATATATCCAGAACTCCCAGTTCGGAGTCCAATTGTGGATGAAATCGGCTACTTTGCCCTAAAAACAAACGCATTCTCTCGCGTGAATGAAATTAAAAATGGCGGCGTTTGGTGGATAATTCCTCCGGTACCTACGCGTTTACCATTTGTCCGTCTTTACTAGTCGTTTTTTAAAGACATTTCAGTTTCAGATAACTTTATAATGGTTGTTACGGATAACTATCGTCATTTCAACCGATTTTAGCTGGGAAACTACTTATTTTTAACTTGCGCACCAATTACGGTGCGCTCCCGGACTTTGTCTATGGAGGTACACAGGGCTGTGGTGGGGACATCTATCCACCGAACGCGTCCCCGTACACACAGCACTGTACGCAGGGCTAGCAGACACGTTGCCCGTTATGTCTTAACTGTTCCCCAAAATACAGCTTCAGCTGCCGTGTAGAAAATGTGCTCTTACAGTGACATCCGCAATCAGAATATCTGACGTCACAAACACAACATGCAGAATATAATTCTAAACACAGACAAATCCTAGTATAATTATTGCCGTAAGGACCTAGCCAGTAACGAACATCCTCGGGGACAAAAATATGCCTTGCAGTGAGTGCAAGTAATCGAAATTACAGGCCCATATACGAACACAAAAACATGACAATCGAACTTAAAACTGTGTGAATGTACCTTGTCACTGTAAGAAGACGCACCAAAACGAAATGCCAAGTAGTGAATGTACTATTTTCTTTCAATGACTAGTTGGACATGGCAATTCAGATCTCTGACTGAAATTATGATGCCATTGCTGTGATAATTCATGTGTATGTTGAACATCACACATTCTCTAAATATGAGTGTTATTATAAGTGTTTACATACATCATTGAAGTGTTTCCATTAAGTAGTGTTTATATGTTTGCCATTGTTTATTCAGGTGCACCTCGCAGTATGGCACTCCTACCATGTTTATTGACTTGTTGCATCACCCACACTTTGATAAATACGACATGTCAAGTTTATTCACTGGTATAATGGGTGGATCACCTTGTCCTATAGAAACTATGAAACAAGTTATAACAAAGATGAATATGAAAGAAGTAACTGTGAGTAACTATGGATACTGAATATGATGGTTAGTTGGTTGAGGTATGGCTGATTGGGTGTGTCCCATCTGCTAGATAGATGGTTGTGGTATGTTTACATGGCAGGTGGATGTGTAGATATTCAGTTTTTGCGTTGGACTTATGGGTGGATATATAATGCAAGATGGATGATGGATGGATTTTTTGGATATTTGGGGATGATACTGTGGTTGGACTGATTTATAGGTGGGTGTGTGTGTATGGGAGGGTACTGAATTAAAACTATATAGATGTTTTAGTTTCGATGGCTATGTTGTTGGACATTTTGTAGATGGGCGATGAATGGATGGATTAACTAACAATTGCACATGGTTACCTCGGTGACTGAGAGGCTAAATGAATGAACGAGTTGTGCATATATTTACAGACTCCCGTATGATTGGATGGATTTGGGGAAAGTTTTGGTTTATCAAGTCTCTTTAGACGAGTGTGTTGAATTCATTTACATGTATCGATGCTTGGATGATTTACTAAATGTTTGACCATTATTGATTATTTTAGATATGACATTGGTTTAGATTAGTAAATGAGCAGGTGGTGTACAGGTTTATGGATGTTTAGATAACTGGATAATTGGATGCTGAAAACTGGATCAGTCTGTGTGTTTTTTTTATTTGACAGTCAACTGATGAATCTGAAAACTCTGAGTAAGCGTCAATAGTTATTGAACAATATTTTAAAAACATGAGATACATCTGTTATTTGTATAATGCTATAGTAAAAATGTATTCTGTTTCCAGATTTGCTATGGTTTGACAGAAACTAGTCCAATAACATTTCAAACTAGCCGGTTTGATCCAATTGAGCTTAGAGTATCCACAATAGGTAAACCAGTTTCACATACAGAGGTAAGATACCAATTTTCAAAACTGCTGTCAGATTTACATGCTGCCGGTACTACACATCCAGTACTAAGGCCAGACTTTTTTTATTTCTTGTTTCCCGGATTTTTATAGAGCGATTTTTTTGAGGAGGGCGGAAAAAAATGAAATTAATTCTTTTTTTCCCATTAGATTTGTGTGATTCTCAGATAATTGTAAGTGAGATCATTGATCGAAGAGAAGAAATAAAATACAATTTTAGTCCATGTATAACCTTGTTTCTCATCTGCGCGAGACTTCTATACTTTGATCTTGATACTCCCACGAAAAGGCAACTTGGATTTGTTATTCGGCGGTCGGTAAAAAAATGAAGATAAAAATAATATTTTTTAGCAATTTTTGGCGCTTACAAGTCGGCGGGTGCGAGAAATTACGCTGCAATAAAATTTTATTTTTATTTCATTTTCAGCTCCTGTTTATTCGGCGGGTTCGCGAAACAAGGGATATTAAAATTCTGGCCTAATGATTAGATAAATAAATAAATGTTATTACTTTTTTTTTCAAGTTGTATACATACTGTACATTACAAAGAAATATTGCTTTGATACGTTTCGTTGATTTATACAAGAGTAATTTATTTCTCATTTTTTCACCAACACCAACGACCAACGTAGTTCGAGTTAATTAAATGATTTGGCACCATAATTTAGTTACAGTGAATGAAGATATGACACAAAATTTGCTTAAATGTTTAGCCATATGTTTCTATAGGGATTAACTTGACTTAAATTATCTAAAATTAATACATTATTTTCCAGGCCAAAATCATAGATCCAGAAAGTGGTCATATTAAAGCAGTGGAAACACCTGGAGAAATGTGTACAAGAGGCTTTTCAACTATGTTAGGATATTGGGGTGATGAAGAAAAAACTAAGTCAATAATAGGCAGTGACAGATGGCTTCATAGTGGGTAAGTAAAGTAATGTCAAGAAATGTATTTGGTGGATTAAATTTAGTTATGTTTGCTCTGGCACAAGGACACTAGTTGATTTCACACATTTCTCATTATTGTTTTTTTATGATGAACCTTTCCATTACGGTCAAATACTTGTATCTGACATTTTGCTGCTAAAGGACGGTGTTTCTTTCAATCTACAGAGATATTGCTGTGATGGATGAAACTGGCTATTGTAGAATTGTCGGTCGTATGAACGATATGATAATCAGAGGTGGTGAAAATATCTATCCTGTCGAAATTGAACAATTCTTATATAAACATCCCAAAATTGAAGATGTACAGGTTAGTATTTGCATAGTAACCGATTATTTGATATCAACATTTCACATGTTGCAAATTAAATAATAATAAATCATGCCAGAATTTTGTGGTATCCCGTAAATATGAGTGTCACAATACAATACAAATCAACACAACCCTGTGTGTTAGATCCATGACATTGGTAACAAAATAAAGAACTGATTTTAATGAGCCACTGACGTCCTATCGATGGTACCACATGTCCAGAATGAATAAATGTATTACATAATAAATATCATTTTCGAATAAGGACTCTTGCTTCTAAATGGTCGCCAGTGTGTAGTTGCATTGATTTCCTTTACGTGTAAGCCAATAGTGCTGTACTTCCTGGGTTATACTGTTTTGTGTGCTTACTTTCCATAATAACCTTATATAAACATATATTGAGTTGCAGGTGATTGGTGTACCAGATGAAAGGCTTGGTGAAGTAGTATGTGCATGGATTAAATTGAAAGCAGCACAGACAGCAAGTGAACATGAAATTAAAGACTTTTGCCAAGGACAGGTACAAATTTACAACAAACAATCAATATAAAGAATGGATCGCCGATTAGTTTGGCTCACGTACCAGCGAGATTTTATGCGATAAAACCAAAAAAAAATGGTAGAAACGTAAATGTGTAATATTTCACACAAAGCTACCGATTCACCACATTCGACCTTGCTATTCGCAACACAAATTAGAACCTAACTGCACACAATAAGTATTGTGCGATGATTACATATCAACTAGATATGTTAAAATATGTGAATCATTATTAATAGTGAGATCATCTTCAGAATTATAAAATCGTTTTTCGTTTTACAGAATATCGGAATTCAACTAGTAAACATATGCTGATATCAACTATTTCTATTTTCTTTTTCTTTGTTCTCATCACTGCAGATTGCTTATTTCAAAATTCCCCAGTATATTTGCTTTGTGGACAGCTTCCCAATGACAATCTCGGGGAAGATTAAGAAGTTACAAATGAGAGAAGAATCGCTTGGCATGCTGGGATTGGATTGACTTTGTTGAACAACATTTCACATTTCTGCCTCCATTAATCATATTGTCATTTACAATCTAATGTGAACGTTTTTACGACTTTTTTTATTAAATTGTTTTGACAATTACAATCCATTGTAAAATAAACCAAATAATGATGTCATTTAGTATCTGTGAGAAGTATGTTTTGAGTCAATAAGAATATACCAACATGTGAAGTAAGAATTGTCTTCGTAATGGTGAGAAATTTGTAAATTAAATATTTAACGTGCAACTAATTGTATTAATACATTGTCGAAGTCGAATCGACCCGATCTTTCTGGCTCCAGATGTTAAGATTGATCGTTACTAGGTCATTGTGACAATGTTTTAGTCAATTCATTATTTTTAGGTTAGTGTAACGTTTCTTTTTTATATTTATAATATTTTTCCACACTTAATTTACAGAAACAAAAGCGTACACACACAGAAACCTAAAAAGAAGACAAGAATGAGATGTGGGCTATTGTGGCGTTTTCTATTTTATACCCTTCAATTCCAGCTGTTATGTTTTGTTTGTGCTATTTCAATAATAAAAATAATAATTTACAATTACAAAATAACATTTTTAACCCGTTCGCTTCCTTGGTATTTATAAAATTGAGCAGCGTTGACTGCTGGTGTTGAATGATTGGCTATCCATTAATCCAAATTCAAATTGGCTAATTGGCTCTCATTTCTGATAATGATATAATATTTTGCCACTACTTAAAGTCAGTTGATGTTTTATATGTTCATGGTCTTTAATGTGTGCATTGAAACCAACAAAAAAAGATTTTTACTTCTCCCCTACATATGTATTTTTAAACAATAAAATCAAATCATTCAACATAATGTTTTCCACCTTATAAATGCCAAGAATAATATTTTGTACATTACAAACTGTATTTGAAAATAAATTATAGTTTTGCTGCATTTTCCCCCCACAATGACTGTACACCATGGCATTCCACGAACAAGTGCTCTATGGTTTCAATTTCTGTATGAAACATAGAGGGGGCTACTAACTTCCATTGGAAACGTTGGAATGTATCTATGAATAATTTGAAACTGATAGGCTCTAAGATCTGTTGAAATTGTAGTAGTTTAAGGTAGACTACAAATGTTCTTGATATTTACTAGAGATACATCATACAGTTCCTCCAACCTAGATTTAATTGTTGGATATTCTATTTTATTATTACACATAACTTATAAACTTGTTAATGAATTGATATGTATATATGATGAATTAAAATAAATTACATTTTCTGGTTCAAACCACTTGTGACGGTTTGAAATTTTCCACTTTTTCGCTATTGCAGAATATAATCCCTGAATATGTAAATAATCTAATGTTGATAAGTCCTTTGTTTGCCAGTAATTTCAGTTGTGAAGGTTGGTTATTATCGAATAAATTCTATTAATATTTTTAATTGCAAGAGATTCGAAATATACTGAATGATTCCCAATTGTTGTTTATTTGTTATCCCAAAGCCATTGATGGTCTATTATATTAGGCGAGTCGGGGACAACTTGTGCAAATGCTGCCCATTCAAGGCAGATATATATCTAGAAAGAATGGCGAGACAATTTCTTTCAGTTCCTGTACATCATAAGTGCAGAGAAAACATATGTTACCACCAAAATTCCTTAACATGTCTTGCATGATCACCTTCCATCCGGCTTGACATCCCATGGTAAACTAGTGTAACGTTTCTTAGTCATTGAATTAATTCATCTTTAAAACTTATTATTGCACGTTATACATGCTTGAAATGTCGCGAAAATCGAAAGGAAATCTTTTGATATGTGCTTCTCCGATTACAGTATTCCATGTAATCAAAATAACGAACGGAATCACTCATGTAAGTGCCATTTTTGAGTGTGTTACACAATTAAAAGACTGAATATACTGAAGATTTAGAAAATAAATAAAACGATTATCGATCTTATTGTACAGTCAAGTAGCATAAATAGCGTTGTTGCACCAAAACTAGTTAACCAAAATGACTAGTTGTATGCACACTAAAATCGCCCTCAAAATTAAATACACAGATTCCTACAATAGCAGATTATTGTAAACAATTATCTTCAAATTTGGTAAATTAAAAGTTGTTCTTTGTGGGGTATTAATTTTATTTTCATGAGTGATGCACGTTTCCCTGTGGCCGTATTTTCACGAGCGAACCAATACCATATCTGATATTAGCTGCGAATAACATTTGTGTCATATATGCAAAAATTACGAAATAACAGTCGAACATTATAAACAATTTGCTTTGCCGAATTAGTTTACTAGCTCAAAATATGTTTAAAATTGTCGACTAAATTTGAATCTGTAAACATAACTAGAATGGAATCGCCCGAGTTGGGACGAACTGCAATTGGTACACGTGTTCACATGCATGATGTATTTGCAAATGTGCAAGTTAACATTCAACATAATCATAATCAACATAATTGATAAGCATTCAAATCACAATTAACATACTTGAAAGCATTTATATCAGAATTACACATTCTTCACGATTTGTCTTCTCAAATAATCACAAATGGTCATGTAAAAGTTTAATCATTTAATTTACATTACATTCATTTAAGTGATAAAAATACATTGTATAAGAATATATTTCCTTCTACCCATGAAAGTAAAGACCAAACTGATACCAGAATGTAGGCACCGAGAATTGGAAGGAATAGTATCCATTGGGGAGTTCTTGCATAGTTCCATCTTCACTTTACAAGTTTAATTATCCATTTTCGTATGTAAGTAAGATGAAGTTTTTCACATTCACATAATAAAGCAGTAGCAAGACATGATAAACAGAAACACTTAGTGTTAGTGTGGTCACTTCAGGAGTATTGGTCATTTTCTTTGTATGGATTCGAGTTTGCCAGGATATACATCCTTCAGATTAGCATTGGTCATCCTACAATAATCTCTATATGCATATATAATACATTTTAATATAATTTTTCAATAAATTCATGATTCCTGATTTTTAGCAAGTACAATTAAAATCATTTACACTATTTGTGTTACGCACCAGTTATCAAACTGTTCATTGAAATGACTGTAGATCCAAAAACAAAAGTGAAAATTTTAACATTACAACAGGCAAGAAGTTTAGTTGCATGCGTGTAAAAATTAAACCATGCTTCATTGAGAAATGTACATACAATACAAGAAAACGGCCATTAAGGACAATAGGCAAATAGAAATGACATCTGTACACTTACACGTCTGGCAATAATAATGTATACAAACTCAGAAGTAATTCATTTCATACGCCCCGTCACATGATAAGTTATGTAGTGTCTTCAAGTGATTAATGAAAACTTGAATTCCCTGCGTATAAATTTCCACGAGTTAATTACTATAAATAACCTATGTTAATTAACAATTATTTTAATACAAAGTTAAGCAGTAACTTTAAAATAATTCTTGTAAGTAGTAATCAGTGTATGATTTAAAAAGTGTAGTTAAAAATGTACTGGTAAGTTAAAACGACCTTTCTTTATTTAGGTTTCAGGAAGACGATGGATTCTTTATTATTTGATGAAAAAAAGATGGAAATATCAGGAATTGCGATCAACAGTGGCATCGTTTCAATTACCAAACTGCTAATGGTGGCAATTTGTACTCTGTATTGTCCATATAAATGTTACTTTGTGGCATTCATGCCATTCAGCTGATCTATAAAGTTCTTCAAAGTTGCTCATCCAATCCCAGCATGCCAATCGATTCTTCTCTCATTTGGAACTTCTTAATTTTGCCTGTGACTGTCATCGGGAAAGTCTCCACAAAACAGATGTACTTGGGAATTTTAAAATGAGAAATCTAGTGATGAGAACGAAAAAAAAATCATAATTATTTCCAGTGCGCACAAAGAATATATATACATATAACTGATCTGATTATAGAATGGAACTAATCTTTTACATGCATTCAATTATAAATAAATGTTTATAACCTCGGGAATAAAGTTATGTAAAATTGCCCCTGTTTAATAAAACTTCGAATATGTTAATATTATGCAAAGTATCTCATGATTTGTGGATATCAATATTATGCAAATTATCTCATGATTTATAGATATCAATAATATGCAAATTATCCCATGATTCATGGATATTAATATTATGCAAATTATCTCATGATTCATGGATATTAACATTATGCAAATTATCCCATGATTCATGGATATTAAAATTATGCAAATTATCTCATGATTCATGGATATTAATATTATGCAAATTATCTCATGATTCATGGATATCAATATTATGCAAATTATCTCACCGTTCAAGGATATTAATATTATGCAAATTGTCTCATAATTCATGGATATTAATATTATGCAAATTATCCCATGATTCATGAATATTAATATTATGCAAATTATCCCATGATTCATGGATATTAACATTATGCAAATTATCCCATGATTCATGGATATTAACATTATGCAAATTATCTCACCGTTCATGGATAATAATATTATGCAAATTATCTCATGATTCATGGATATCAATATTATGCAAATTATCTCACCGTTCATGGATATTAACATTATGCAAATTATCTCATGATTCATGGATATTAACATTATGCAAATTATCCCATGATTCATGAATCTGAATATTATGCAAATTATCTCACTGTTCTTGGATATTAATATTATGCAAATTATCTCATGATTCATGGATATTAACATTATGCAAATTATCTCATGATTCATGGATATAAATATTATGCAAATTATCTCACTGTTCATGGATATTAATAATATGCAATTATCTCACCGTTCATGGATATTAACATTATGCAAATTATCCCATGATTCATGGATATTAATATTATGCAAATTATCTCACCGTTCATGGATATTAATATTATGCAAATTATCTCATGATTCATGGATATTAATATTATGCCAATTATCTCACCATTCATGGATATTAATATTATGCAAATTATCTCATGGTTCATGGATATTAATACTAGCATTATGCAAATTATCTCATGATTCATGGATATTAATATTATGCCAAATACCTCATGGTTCATGGATATTTGTATAATTCATAAATATTGTTTATATGCACTCCAACAATGTTGGAAATCAATCAGCTTACATACCCACTAAAAATCTGCAATGAAACTAAATACTAATCAATATTTATGATGTCAATTTGTACCTGTCCTTGACAAAAGTCTTTAATTTCTTGTTCCTTTGCTGTCTGTGCTGCTTTTAATTTAATCCATGCACATATCTCTTCACCAAGTCTCTCATCTGGTACACCAATCACCTGCAACTCATCACATTTCATATTAATAATATAAGATTATGCACAAATATGCATAGTGATGGCTAATGTATCTATAACCTATCTGAGCACATCATTTGTGATATTCTCATAATAACATTATAATTATTCGTCTTCTTTATCCAGTTACTCAATGTATAAAGCAAGCAATCTGTTATCTTAAAAATATGGTGCACCTCACATGGTAGGATAAAATTACCTTGTGCAATATTGCAAAATGACGATATGTTATGATTTATGGGGATAACGTGACATATGTACAATAATGAAATAAGAATGATTCCATTTGGTGATTCCATTTGTAAACAAGAGTTGGGTGAGCAATCTCCATGCTGGCAAATAAACCTTTTAAATTGTAGAGAACTTTAAGGGTTTCACAGATATTCAATGGCAGTTATAAACACAATTTTCTTTACGTTTTTTCTTTGCTTTTTGTCAGGTATGTAGTTTGCTTGTCCTTTAGAAATTGATTAAAAAAAATACTGAGATTATTGAACCCTCAGATTATTGAACCCTTGGACAAATGAACCCTCGGAATATCGACCTGTAACCACACAACCATCTTGAATTTGACCGTGAAACTAATGCTTGCATCACATATGTAAAGTTGAAACACAATCAGTCCAGCAGGCATGTCCAGGCACCAAAACTGCATTCCCCCCAAAAAAAATTCCGGTGCCGTCACCACTGCATGTATCCTCCTCAAGATGCAAGTGTTCAGCCAAAATTACAAGTGCAAACATACAGACACATGAATGAAGGGATGAAGGTATGCATGCCCAGAAGTGAAATTATAAGTTCCTGATAGCACTTTGTCTAACTAAACTAAATATCACAACTAAATAATCAGTTACAATAAAAAATACTAACCTGTACATCTTCAATTTTGGGATGTTTATATAAAAATTGTTCAATTTCGACAGGATAGATATTTTCACCACCTCTGATTATCATATCTTTTATACGACTGACAATTCTACAATAGCCAGTATCATCTATCACAGCAATATCTCTGCAGAAGAAAATAAATCATGATAAGTAATTCAGTTTTAGGCAGTATATATATATATATATATTCTGTGGCAATGTTTCTTTAATATACATGGATAGAATGTACATATCACCAATCTTTGTCAAATGCAGATTTTGAATCTATGATGTACATGCTCAATAAGCTTGCGCATACCCAAATTCGCAGACAAGAATTTGAAACTATGCTTATTTTAGATAATATTTGGTACCGGATAATCGTAGTTACTTAGGACTACATTTACCAAATATTATGTACTATATATCATATTTATCAGTCCAAGCAGCATTTATAAATTTATGCTTATTTTAGTAGTGGTACAAAACAGATGATGCAAAAAAGATGGCAAATGATCTTGGTAAGTTATTTAGCCTACCCAGTATGAAACCATCTATCACTGCCTACAGCAGCCTTAGTTTTTTCCTCATCCTCCCAATACCCTAACATAGTTGTAAAGCCTCTTGTACACAATTCACCAGGTGTTTCCACTGCATTCACATGACCACTTTCTGGATCTATGATTTTAGCCTGGAAAATAATGTATTAATTTTTAGATAATTTGTTAATTTAATCCTTCATTATATCAACTAAGTGATGTTGCAGCCATGTCTGTATAATGTTCAAGTGATGTTAGACAGACAGAATATATTTAGTCTAGCATTTTATGTATATATTTCTTTTATTATATTGCGTTGATGTTACGGTATGTTAACAATAGCTTTTAAGACAATAACTATCAAAGTGTTTATGACTGAAAAACAACTGGGGAAAAGAATTACCAGATTATTCAGAAAATTTGAAACTGTTGAGTTTGAGAATAAAGTACATTTCATTTTAGAATGTACATTTCTTCTCATTTTCTCACTAAAAGATACAAACTGTGGAATGAAATAAATATAATCATAATCATAATAAAGAATCAAATTATTCAGTTAAATTGTAAACAGCAATATTTCAGTCACCAGTCACCAATTAAATAGTGTAGGCATGATTGAATGTATTGCATTACTGTCACTACAAAAAGCCATAAATTAAATTCAGCTGTTGATTTTAAATTGCACACAATATCCTATGATGTTATAGTAGTGTAGTAAAGTTATTTATTTCTCACCTCTGTATGTGAAATTGGTTTACCAATTGTAGATACTCTAACTTCGATTGGATCAAATCGACTACTCTGGAATGTTACAGGACTGGTTTCCGTCAAACCATAGCAAATCTAGAAAGAGAGCAGAACCAAATGTTATTCTGGAATGACTGTAGTTACGTAATATTATGATTATGATAAGTCATGTGAAGAACACTTTATCACCTAATATCACTAATTTGTATAGCTGGTTGATGATTGTGGTGTCATGGGCTGTATTATCCACTCATTTTCTGTACATAGATAATGCAACCCCACTTACATCAACCAGCTCTACAGGTGATAACTGTATGAGATTATTACGAGGATACCTCAAAGTATGCACGAAGACAATACAGCGGGAGTATCAACCAACGTGCAGTGGAGGTCAATGCAACGACGTACTGTCTGAGTGTATACTTTGTGGTACCCTCATAAATAACATAATTATTATACATCTTTTCCTCTCAACGATACATCATGGGAATGCCGAAATCAAACAAGTTTAGAACAGAATCAGCAAACTTCTTTGTGTGGAGTCCGGTCAAACCCTGGTGGCAGCCATGTTTGTTTTTATTATTAGAGGATGCTTATGCTTGTAATCATTCCATATTTGGAATTCGCTTTTCCTAATATGGTAGGATAAAAATACCCTGTAAAATACCGCAAAATTACGGCACGCTATAACTTATGGTGTTACGGTGACAGGTGTATAATAATATCATTTATTTATAGAGACAATTCATGATGACATAAGTTGTATTACCACATGACCAACATTGACATCACGATTAGTAAATTGTATTGTGAATCATATGCTCTATTTCACAGTGCTGTTCATGCTGATGTCCACAGAGATACATTTGCAAGCGTTGCGGTTTTCCACACAGTACTGTCAAATGACTAATTTTCACTGGGTTTAAATTTCACTGATTTGCCATTTCAGGCATATTCAGTGGGCTTTAAATACCGGTACATGGTTTAATTATTTAGATAATGTGTTCTATGCTCAATTTTACATTTTCACTGGGTTTTAATTTAGCGCATTTTCCAGTCAGCGAAATAAGCAAAATTAAAACCCAGTGAATAATTAACCCTTTTACAGTATTTAATTGCACTATCTAAGCATCGCTAACATTCTGCGGACATTGCTGAATATTTATCATTCATATTAGTAATAAATATATCATCATATCTTCTCTGTATCATGTTATTCTGTAGCAGCAGTCATTTCACTGACTTGACAGTCTTATTTGGAATATTATTTTTTTATTAAACAAAATAAAACATATACATTCATCCATTTAGAGGACCAATCGGAAAGCATAATGTTATAGCAAATATGCGTTTTATCCAAGCATTTATACACGAAAATCATACATCACACATCTACAGACAATTCTCAATTCCTCTCATACCAGTCATAAATGCATGCATGCCCCTCCTATCTATTATTCAAATCAAGTTTACCCAAACCTAACATCCACACCAATTTGATCACAAACTCAACCCATTCAATCATCACAGACAGCTAATCAAATAAAAAGTGTCAGATTCATCCAACTCACAGACATACAGTACTTACAGTTACTTCGTTCATATTCATCTTGGTTATAACTTGTTTCATAATTTCTATAGGACAAGGTGACCCTGCCATTACACCAGTGGATAAACTTGACATGTCAAATTTATCAAAGTTCGGATGATGCAACATATCAATAAACATGGTGGGGGTACCGTACTGTGACGTGCACCTGAAATGTGTCACACATATCGGAAAAGTAGTTAGTATGGAATTCGCAAAAACATGGTTGAAATTGTTAAAAGGATATAATGTATACATGCTATGTGAAACCATGGTCGAACTGCATAATGAATGAGTGAAACATAAAAATTGGTGTAACACCATACTGGAATGAAAACCTGAAATGTGCAACACAAATATTATAGTAACACCGCAGTGGTAAGTACATGTGAAACGTACAAGTATAATGCTGAAATGTACACTTAAAAAATTAAACATGAACATTAAATGACAACCATATGAAGAATACACAACAGAATAAACATTAATTGTACTATAGACTTGTATGTTTTCTACAGCGTATGATTGCACAAAGTACTGGGATAGACACAGCATGAATTGAGGAACATAGCCACTGAATGAGCATTATTCTGAAATGCACAAACTTGGAATGAGCATCAATTTAGCATTTTTTGGCACGATGAGGATATCTACAATGCTTGCAATCCAGTGGCAATTATGCAATAGTTTGTAGTAGTGTTTACATAATGTCTACTAGACAAGGTTCTACCAATGGTGGTGATTCACCTGATATCCACTAGTCAAGGTTCTACCAATGGTGGTGATTCACCTGATATCCACTAGTCAAGGTTCTACCAATGGTGGTGATTCACTCGATGTCCACTAGTAAAGGTTCTACCAATGGTGGTGATTAACTTGAGGTTCACTAGTCAAGGTTCTACCAATTGTAGTGATTCACCTGATATCCAATTGAAAATGTTCTACCAATGGTGGTGATTCACCTGATATCCACTATCCAGGTTCTACCAATGGTGGTGATTCACCTGATATCCAAAAGAAATTGTTCTTCCAATGGTGGTGATTCACCTGATATCCAAAAGAAATTGTTCTTCCAATGGTGGTGATTCACCTGATATCCAAAAGAAATTGTTCTTCCAATGGTGGTGATTCACCTGATATCCAAAAGAAATTGTTCTTCCAATGGTGGTGATTCACCTGATATCCAAAAGAAATTGTTCTTCCAATGGTGGTGATTCACCTGATACCCAAAAGAAATTGTTCTACCAATGGTGGTGATTCACCTGATGTCCACTAGTCAAGGTTCTACCAATGGTAGTAATTCACCTGATATCCAATTGAAAACATTCTACCAATGGTGGTGAGCCACCTGATATCCACGAGTCCAGGTTCTACCAATGGTGGTGATTCATCTGATATCCAAAAGAAATTGTTCTTCCAATAGTGGTGATTCACCTGATGTCCACTAGTCAAGGTTCTACCAATGGTAGTGATTCACCTGATATCCAATTGAAAACATTCTACCAATGGTGGTGATCCACCTGATATCCACTAGTCCAGGTTCTATCAATGGTGGTGATTCACCTGATATCCACTAGTCCAGGTTCTACCAATGGTGGTGATTCACCTGATATCCACTAGTCCAGGTTCTACCAATGGTGGTGATCCACCTGATATCCACTAGTCAAGGTTCTACCAATGGTGGTGGATTCACCTGATATCCACTAGTCCAGGTTCTATCAATGGTGGTGATTCACCTGATATCCACTAGACAAGGTTCTTCCAATGGTGGTGATTCACCTGATATCCACTAGTCCAGGTTCTATCAATGGTAGTGATTCACCTGATATCCACTAGTCCAGATTCTATCAATGGTGGTGATTCACCTGATATCCACGAGTCAAGGTTCTATCAATGGTGGTGATTCACCTGATATCCACTAGTCAAGGCTCTATCAATGGTGGTGATTCACCTGATATCCACTAGTCAAGGCTCTATCAATGGTGGTGATTCACCTGATATCCACTAGTCAAGGTTCTATCAATGGTGGTGATTCACCTGATATCCACTAGTCAAGGTTCTATCAATGGTGGTGATCCACCTGATATCCACTAGTCAAGAATCTACCAATGGTGGTGATTCACCTGATGTCCACTAGTCAAGAATCTACCAATGGTGGTGATCCACCTGATATCCACTTGTCAAGGTTCTACCAATGGTGGTGATTCACCTGATATCAACTAGTCAAAGTTCTATCAATGGTGGTGATTCACCTGATATCCACTAGTCCAGGTTCTATCAATGGTGGTGATTCACCTGATATCCACTAGTCCAGGTTCTATCAATGGTGGTGATCCACCTGATCTCCACTAGTCCAGGTTCTACCAATGGTGGTGATTCACCTGATGTCCACTAGTCCAGGTTCTACCAATGGTGGTGATTCACCTGATATCCACTAGTCCAGGTTCTATCAATGGTGGTGATTCACCTGATATCCACTAGTCCAGGTTCTATCAATGGTGGTGATTCACCTGATATCCACTAGTCAAGGTTCTACCAATGGTGGTGATTCACTCGATGTCCACTAGTAAAGGTTCTACCAATGGTGGTGATTAACTTGAGGTTCACTAGTCAAGGTTCTACCAATTGTAGTGATTCACCTGATATCCAATTGAAAATGTTCTACCAATGGTGGTGATTCACCTGATATCCACTATCCAGGTTCTACCAATGGTGGTGATTCACCTGATATCCAAAAGAAATTGTTCTTCCAATGGTGGTGATTCACCTGATATCCAAAAGAAATTGTTCTTCCAATGGTGGTGATTCACCTGATATCCAAAAGAAATTGTTCTTCCAATGGTGGTGATTCACCTGATATCCAAAAGAAATTGTTCTTCCAATGGTGGTGATTCACCTGATATCCAAAAGAAATTGTTCTTCCAATGGTGGTGATTCACCTGATACCCAAAAGAAATTGTTCTACCAATGGTGGTGATTCACCTGATGTCCACTAGTCAAGGTTCTACCAATGGTAGTGATTCACCTGATATCCAATTGAAAACATTCTACCAATGGTGGTGAGCCACCTGATATCCACGAGTCCAGGTTCTACCAATGGTGGTGATTCATCTGATATCCAAAAGAAATTGTTCTTCCAATAGTGGTGATTCACCTGATGTCCACTAGTCAAGGTTCTACCAATGGTAGTGATTCACCTGATATCCAATTGAAAACATTCTACCAATGGTGGTGATCCACCTGATATCCACTAGTCCAGGTTCTATCAATGGTGGTGATTCACCTGATATCCACTAGTCCAGGTTCTACCAATGGTGGTGATTCACCTGATATCCACTAGTCCAGGTTCTACCAATGGTGGTGATCCACCTGATATCCACTAGTCAAGGTTCTACCAATGGTGGTGGATTCACCTGATATCCACTAGTCCAGGTTCTATCAATGGTGGTGATTCACCTGATATCCACTAGACAAGGTTCTTCCAATGGTGGTGATTCACCTGATATCCACTAGTCCAGGTTCTATCAATGGTAGTGATTCACCTGATATCCACTAGTCCAGATTCTATCAATGGTGGTGATTCACCTGATATCCACGAGTCAAGGTTCTATCAATGGTGGTGATTCACCTGATATCCACTAGTCAAGGCTCTATCAATGGTGGTGATTCACCTGATATCCACTAGTCAAGGCTCTATCAATGGTGGTGATTCACCTGATATCCACTAGTCAAGGTTCTATCAATGGTGGTGATTCACCTGATATCCACTAGTCAAGGTTCTATCAATGGTGGTGATCCACCTGATATCCACTAGTCAAGAATCTACCAATGGTGGTGATTCACCTGATGTCCACTAGTCAAGAATCTACCAATGGTGGTGATCCACCTGATATCCACTTGTCAAGGTTCTACCAATGGTGGTGATTCACCTGATATCAACTAGTCAAAGTTCTATCAATGGTGGTGATTCACCTGATATCCACTAGTCCAGGTTCTATCAATGGTGGTGATTCACCTGATATCCACTAGTCCAGGTTCTATCAATGGTGGTGATCCACCTGATCTCCACTAGTCCAGGTTCTACCAATGGTGGTGATTCACCTGATGTCCACTAGTCCAGGTTCTACCAATGGTGGTGATTCACCTGATATCCACTAGTCCAGGTTCTATCAATGGTGGTGATTCACCTGATATCCACTAGTCCAGGTTCTATCAATGGTGGTGATTCACCTGATATCCACTAGTCAAGGTTCTACTAATGGTGGTGATCCACCTGATATCCACTAGTCAAGGTTCTACCAATGGTGGTGATTCACCTGTTGTCCACTAGTCAAGAATCTACCAATGGTGGTGATCCACCTGATATCCACTAGTCAAGGTTCTACCAATGGCGGTGATTCACTAGATATCAACTAGTCAAGGTTCTATCAATGGTGGTGATTCACCTGATATCCACTAGTCCAGGTTCTATCAATGGTGGTGATTCACCTGATATCCACTAGTCCAGGTTCTATCAATGGTGGTGATCCACCTGATATCCACTAGTCCAGGTTCTACCAATGGTGGTGATTCACCTGATGTCCACTAGTCCAGGTTCTACCAATGGTGGTGATTCACCTGATATCCACTAGTCAAGGTTCTACCAATGGTGGTGATTCACCTGATACCCACTAGACAAGGTTCTACCAATGGTGGTGATCCACCTGATATCCACTAGTCCAGGTTCTATCAATGGTGGTGATTCACCTGATATCCACTAGTCCAGGTTCTATCATTGGTGGTGATTCACCTGATATCCACTAGTCCAGGTTCTACCAATGGTGGTGATTCACCTGATGTTCACTAGTCCAGGTTCCATCAATGGTGGTGATTCACCTGATATCCACGAGTCCAGGTTCTATCAATGGTGGTGATTCACCTGATATCCACTAGTCCAGGTTCTATCAATGGTGGTGATTCACCTGATATCCACGAGTCCAGGTTCTATCAATGGTGGTGATTCACCTGATATCCACTAGTCCAGGTTCTACCAATGGTGGTGATTCACCTGATATCCACTAGTCCAGGTTCTATCAATGGTGGTGATTCACCTGATATCCACTAGTCAAGGTTCCATCAATGGTGGTGATTCACCTGATATCCACTAGTCCACGTTCTATCAATGGTGGTGATTCACCTGATATCCACTAGTCAAGGTTCTATCAATGGTGGTGATTCACCTGATATCCACTAGTCCAGGTTCTATCAATGGTGGTGATTCACCTGATATCCACTAGTCCAGGTTCTATCAATGGTGGTGATCCACCTGATATCCACTAGTCCAGGTTCTACCAATGGTGGTGATTCACCTGATGTCCACTAGTCCAGGTTCTACCAATGGTGGTGATTCACCTGATATCCACTAGTCAAGGTTCTACCAATGGTGGTGATTCACCTGATACCCACTAGACAAGGTTCTACCAATGGTGGTGATCCACCTGATATCCACTAGTCCAGGTTCTATCAATGGTGGTGATTCACCTGATATCCACTAGTCCAGGTTCTATCATTGGTGGTGATTCACCTGATATCCACTAGTCCAGGTTCTACCAATGGTGGTGATTCACCTGATGTCCACTAGTCCAGGTTCCATCAATGGTGGTGATTCACCTGATATCCACGAGTCCAGGTTCTATCAATGGTGGTGATTCACCTGATATCCACTAGTCCAGGTTCTATCAATGGTGGTGATTCACCTGATATCCACGAGTCCAGGTTCTATCAATGGTGGTGATTCACCTGATATCCACTAGTCCAGGTTCTACCAATGGTGGTGATTCACCTGATATCCACTAGTCCAGGTTCTATCAATGGTGGTGATTCACCTGATATCCACTAGTCAAGGTTCCATCAATGGTGGTGATTCACCTGATATCCACTAGTCCACGTTCTATCAATGGTGGTGATTCACCTGATATCCACTAGTCCAGGTTCTATCAATGGTGGTGATTCACCTGATATCCACTAGTCAAGGTTCTACCAATGGTGGTGATTCACCTGATATCCACTAGTCAAGGTTCTACCAATGGTGGTGATTCACCTGATATCCACTAGTCCAGGTTCTATCAATGGTGGTGATTCACCTGATATCCACTAGTCAAGGTTCTACCAATGGTGGTGATTCACCTGATATCCACTAGACAAGGTTCTACCAATGGTGGTGATTCACCTGATATCCACTAGTCAAGGTTCTACCAATGGTGGTGATTCACCTGATATCCACTAGTCAAGGTTCTACCAATGGTGGTGATTCACCTGATATCCACTAGTCAAGGTTCTACCAATGGTGGTGATTCACCTGATATCCACTAGTCAAGGTTCTACCAATGGTGGTGATTCACCTGATATCCACTAGTCAAGGTTTTATCAATGGTGGTGATTCACCTGATATCCACTAGACAAGGTTCTATCAATGGTGGTGATTCACCTGATATCCACTAGTCAAGGTTCTACCAATGGTGGTGATTCACCTGATATCCACTAGTCAAGGTTCTACCAATGGTGGTGATTCACCTGATATCCACTAGACAAGGTTCTATCAATGGTGGTGATTCACCTGATATCCACTAGTCAAGGTTCTACCAATGGTGGTGATTCACCTGATATCCACTAGTCAAGGTTCTACCAATGGTGGTGATTCACCTGATATCCACTAGACAAGGTTCTATCAATGGTGGTGATTCACCTGATATCCACTAGTCAAGGTTCTACCAATGGTGGTGATTCACCTGATATCCACTAGTCAAGGCTCTATCAATGGTGGTGATTCACCTGATATCCACTAGTCCAGGTTCTACCAATGGTGGTGATTCACCTGATATCCACTAGTCCAGGTTCTACCAATGGTGGTGATTCACCTGATATCCACTAGTCAAGGTTCTATCAATGGTGGTGATTCACCTGATATCCACTAGTCAAGGTTCTACCAATGGTGGTGATTCACCTGATATCCACTAGTCAAGGTTCTACCAATGGTGGTGATTCACCTGATATCCACTAGTCAAGGTTCTATCAATGGTGGTGATTCACCTGATATCCACTAGTCAAGGTTCTATCAATGGTGGTGATTCACCTGATATCCACTAGACAAGGTTCTACCAATGGTGGTGATTCACCTGATATCCACTAGTCCAGGTTCTATCAATGGTGGTGATTCACCCGATATCCACTAGTCCAGGTTCTACCAATGGTGGTGATTCACCTGATATCCACTAGACAAGGTTCTACCAATGGTGGTGATTCACCATGTACAATTAAAATGTGCAACATGAAGGTCGAAGTAACACCATACATAAGTAGCAACATATACATTCTGGTCACAGAAACTAAAATGTATACTGGAATATGCAACAGTATAAAATAAAAAGTAAGACTATTCTGGAATGTACAACCGAAATGTGCAACATGAAGTTTGAAGTAACACCATACATAAGTAGCAACATATACATTCTGGTCACAGAAACTAAAATGTATACTGGAATATGCAACAGTATAAAATAAAAAGTAAGACTATTCTGGAATGTACAACCGAAATGTGCAACATGAAGTTCGAAGTAACACCATACATAAGTAGCAACATATACATTCTGGTCACAGAAACTAAAATGTATACTGGAATATGCAACAGTATAAAATAAAAAGTAAGACTATTCTGGAATGTACAACTGAAATGTGCAACATGAAGTTCGAAGTAACACCATACATAAGTAGCAACATATACATTCTGGTCACAGAAACTAAAATGTATACTGGAATATGCAACAGTATAAAATAAAAAGTAAGACTATTCTGGAATGTACAACCGAAATGTGCAACATGAAGTTCGAAGTAACACCATACATAAGTAGCAACATATACATTCTGGTCACAGAAACTAAAATGTATACTGGAATATGCAACAGTATAAAATAAAAAGTAAGGCTATTCTGGAATGTACAACCGAAATGTGCAACATAAACATTGTAGCAGCACCATATCATAAGGTTATTACGAGAATACTGCAAAATTAGCACGAAAGCAGTACAGTGATCAAATCGTCCAAAGTATAGTGCACGCTTTGCAGTATTTTCAGACAACCTTTAAATCAATGACAATAAAAAAAGTTTTGTGTTGAGTGAAATGATTCCAATTCTGTTGACCTATAACGCTTCTGCATCTAATGTAAGCAGCAGACTTTTCGCATGTGATGTCAATAACATGGAACGTGTCAATGTTGATAACCGTAAGAGAAAAATTGAATGAATACTGATATATTTTGAAAGAAGTACAAGCTGATATAACTTTTTACGAAACACCACATATTATTGTTTGCACTGCTAGATGTATAATATAATGTGTACACAAAAAGGGCAACTTGAAGGATTAAAGCACCATAATAAAATATAGCAGCACCATATTAGTTGAAATGTGCAACATAGACATTGTAGCAGCACCATACTTGTTGAAATGTGCAACATAGACAACACATAGATACCTTTCATTTTCTATCGCTTCCAGTGTTTTCTCTGGTTCAAAACTTGGTGACGGATATACTACGGTTGATCCAAATACTTGTCCTGCCAGACTACCAAGAATCATACCAAAACAGTGATATAAAGGAACTGGCATAGATATAACATGATTCTGAATAAAATAATTAAAAAAAACACATGGTTTGGAATAGAAACTCACCTCTAACTGCACACAAAAAGTGAATTAAATGTATTATGGAATATTTAAATATTACTATTATTGACCATAAATCAGTCATTTACACAAGTGTCTGCACTACTAATAGGACAAATATGGTATATATCATCTATAAAGCATGTGAGAAAAATATTAAAAAAATAGTAATGGCAAACCATTCAATTAGATATAAAATAAATATAAAATGTCAGCATAATGACTCAATACAGTTTTATTGTCAGCAAAACTTAGTGGTAAGCCTTTTTCAATTCAAAGTATTAAACTTGGGAAAAAATGAAGTTATACGAGTCGAAAAACAACGTATATGTGAATCTAAAGAATGAAAATAGTTGAATAATATTCACAGAGTGTCAGATACTCAACTAAACACACAAAAGACATGTGTAAAATAAATATTTGTACAACTACAATTATCATACAGAATAAACAAACTGGAGAATTATTAATTAATATGCACAAACTGATATCAGATATTCAACTACACAAACAGCTACAGTTTTTTTCGCAGTTGGCTAAACTGCTGCGAAGAGTGACACCAAACCATTCATTCATGCAACTACTCAACCAATATGTGTGTGTACCAAGTTTTAACCCATACAACAAGCTGATAAAAGTAGTTAATTATTATGCAAATTATGCCTATTTGTCTGAACGATCGCCCACTGCAAAAGTTTGCTTATGGGCGATGCGTCAGCACCTGCAAGATCTTTTGGTGTTGCAAAAACAAATAAATACTGGAAAAAAAATAAAAACATGAATTAATAGAATACAAATTGGCATTGGCAAGTTTAGCAAAGAAAATATCACACACTACGACAATGTACCGTAAAATATGTATTAGAAGCTGCATCCCTAATGTTAGCCGCACCCATTCTTTTTGAACAATTGAGACCTAAAATTTCACCATTTCTCATATGTGTAGATGCTCTAATAGAAGCCGCATCCCCTCTGTTGCATTGTACCATTTTATTAGAAGCCGCAGCTTTTAATACAGATTTTACAGTAGTCTGATGGAGTTAAGTAGAAAGTGAGCAATTCTACCAAAAATAACGCTGTGACATCCACGATGGACATTCAAAAAACAAGGTACTCTTGCAAGTTTGAATAATTTAGATGCAATTAAAAATTCCAAATTACACAACTGAAAGATGTCTCGATCTGGCAAGCTTGAACTGAAACAGAGTCAAGCAGCTATCCAATCAAACAAGTGAAGTCACGCATTGGTTCACTCATGGTATCCATATATGGTAGTGATGAACTTTCAACCTTTCAACAACATGGCGCTGAAATCATTCAAGCTGTCAGGGCTCATACCACTGATTAGATATTCAAAGAGGTTTGGGAGAATTTTTCCAAAAAAAAAACAGGTTATAAAGATCAAAATATTAATTTACGGAAACCAAATGTATGTAATAGAATTCTGGCCAGTAAAAAACATGTCGCCAGCTCAATTACTGCAAAATGAATGTAAACAAAACACAGATTTGTCAGACTTTTTACTTTCAATATTTGTACTTGTCAATTAACAAAATTTCACACAAGCTGACATAATTGAAGCATGCCTTCACACATCGCGTTTCAGATAAAACATGGTGAAACAATGCCCATTGTGTAACAACCATCATGTGATTTGACTGAACTACAAATGCTGGATAATTGTTTGTACGAGTCTTTAGAGCTATGCTTTCTAATTTGTGTTGACTGAGGAAATTTTGGACCTATATGCATTGTTTTAAAGCTCATTTTTTTTTCTTGCTACATGCCTGTAGTTACCTTTATGTTGTGAGTGAAAAAGTTCATGTTTTGTTGAAATTATAGCTGCTGTGATCTCCGGTACATAGGGAATACGGAAGATGTAAGGCGACGTATACATACATCAGAATGTTATGTTTCAAATCACTTGACAATAATAATTTCCATGTTACGTTTTGCAAGAAAAGTTAGGTCGTCAATTTAAAGGATAGAGAACAATGTGTCAAACATTCGTTCTTGTGATTTCCAAAAAATGTCCCCTTATTCAAAACATCACCCAGGGTGATCTTTCAGATAATTACGGTAATAGGCACAAATATAAGTGTTATAATTTAGTAAATTATACAGATTACTTCACATGTCATAGGCTTCAGTAAAAATTTTAACCCACAATACAATTTTAGGAACTGCAGAATAATGTTTACTAGTTTGTACAAAATTTTCTCTAACTTGAGAGAATCTCGAGTATTTGTTCAATTAACACAGTTTAAAGATCACTGCACAGATGAATGAATCAACAAACACTGAGAAATTATCGCCATCACAGATTCAGTTTTCAGAAAATAACATAGACAAAAGTAAAAATTTACTTACCCGTTCATGATAACCTAATGTTCTACCGACAATATTACTATTATTCAAGATATTATGATGAGATAGTGTGACACCTTTAGGATTACCAGTAGTTCCCTGCAAGATATCAATATAAAATAGATAAAAATTTATAAACAAGAACATTACACAAAATCATAATCTACAAAAATCATTTCAAAATACTAAATTGTACATGATATATTGATGGAAAAGCTGAAAACTAATTATGTAAATCAGGTAACTAATATGAACAGAACAGAATTATGAATTATTATGCTAATTAGATAATTAATATGAACAAATTTTAACCCAAAATTAATCAGGCCTGTCTATTGTCCTAGAACATTTATGTACCAAATTTTATTCAATGTGATGATCAGTAATTGAGATATCAGTGTTAATTAATTATGTGGTGATTAATAAGCATAAATATTTACCAAAAACTAATTGGGTTTCTGCATAGTTCTCTTTAAAAGTTTCATTAAAATCCAATTTGTGGTTCTTTATATATCAGTGGAACATTATGCAAATTAGGTAATTAATATCAAATTAAAACTAATCAGCTCTCTGCATAATCCTAGAAGATTTATGTAGCAAGTCTCATTGAAATATGATGATTACTACTTGATATATCAAAAGCTGAAAATTAATTAATTATGCAAATTAGGTAATTAATATGTACTGATATTACCCTAAAAACTATCAGGTCTGTGCAGTGTCCTATGACATCTATGTACCAAGTGTCATTGAAATGTGATGATTAGTACTTGAAATATCAAAAGCTGAAAATTAATTAATTATGCAACATAGGTAATTAATATCAACTGATATTACCCTAAAAACTATCAGGGCTGTGCAGTGTCCTATGATATCTATTTACCAAGTTTTATTGAAATGTGATGATTACTACTTGAGATATCAGTGAAAAAGCCGAAAATTGATTAATCATTATGCAAATTAGGTAATTAATATTGCTCAGATTTTTACCCCAAACTGTGTATTAGTTTGGAGCATCTACCGTATGTGCCAAGTTTCATCAAAATCCAATGAGTGGTTCTTTAGATATCAGTGGAACAGTCATGGAACAGCTAAAAATCAGCTAATTATCATGCAAATTAGATAATTAATATGAATGGGTTTTTACCAAAACCGAATCAAATCTGCGCATTAGCCCAGAGCATCTAAGCACCAAGTTTCATCAAAAATCAATGTATGGTTCTTGAGATATCAGTGGAACAGACACACACACACACACACACACACACACACACACACACACACACACACACACACACACACACACACACACACACACACATACAGACACACTAACTGCAAAGACTCCCTTTTTGTGCTTCGCACACGGGAGTCAAAAAGGGCAGTATAATGTCACAACAAATGAGGTTCATGTGCTAAATATTTCACATTGTGTGAAATGTTTATAAATTTGTGGTCGCATAAATTATTCTCAATTTCGCTTTTAACTTAGTAGTATCTACATATCTCTTATTTTCACCAGATTAGAAATCACCATAAAAGAACACTGTTTTCCAGAACTGCACAGAACTATTGTACCATGCAGTTCATTTAATCACAATTGTAGCGAATGATAAACAAATCTCATGATGGTATCTACGTCTCTATCTTCACAAAATACATGACAAACCCACAAGAAAAATTTAGTTTTTAGTTAGTTGTTTGCTTGGATGCATGTAAATGCACAACAGATTTTTAGGTCTCTTTGTCACTAACTAAAAATTCATGTTATTGGTAGACCTCACCATAAGTTGTCAGGACGAAAGACTTTAATAGTCAAAAACATAACTATTTAAGTCATTCATACCCAAAAAATGCTTTTCTATGAGGCCACTTAACTTACTGATGCATATTGTATATTGATGGGAAGATCAAACAAAAGATCATTGTGTAAGCCTCTCACTTCAGTAAATTTTACTGTGTGTCAGTCTATATAATATCATCCTCAACATATAATCCCCTTAGTTTGACAGCTTTTCTATGACACCCCTTAACTTACTGATGCATATTGTATATTGATGGGAAGATCAAACAAAAGATCATTGTGTAAGCCTCTCACTTCAGTAAATTTTACTGTGTGTCAGTCTATATAATATCATCCTCAACATATAATCCCCTTAGTTTGACAGCTTTTCTATGACACCCCTTAACTTACTGATGCATATTGTATATTGATGGGAAGATCAAACAAAAGATCATTGTGTAAGCCTCTCACTTCAGTAAATTTTACTGTGTGTCAGTCTATATAATATCATCCTCAACATATAATCCCCTTAGTTTGACAGCTTTTCTATGACACCCCTTAACTTACTGATGCATATTGTATATTGATGGGAAGATCAAACAAAAGATCGTTGTGTAAGCCTCTCACTTCAGTAAATTTTACTGTGTGTCAGTCTATATAATATCATCCTCAACATATAATCCCCTTAGTTTGACAGCTTTTCTATGACACCCCTTAACTTACTGATGCATATTGTATATTGATGGGAAGATCAAACAAAAGATCGTTGTGTAAGCCTCTCACTTCAGTAAATTTTACTGTGTGTCAGTCTATATAATATCATCCTCAACATATAATCCCCTTAGTTTGACAGCTTTTCTATGACACCCCTTAACTTACTGATGCATATTGTATATTGATGGGAAGATCAAACAAAAGATCGGTGTGTAAGCCTCTCACTTCAGTAAATTTTACTGTGTGTCAGTCTATATAATATCATCCTCAACATATAATCCCCTTACTTTGACAGCTTTTCTATGACACCCCTTAACTTACTGATGTATATTGTATATTGATAGGGTCATCAAACTGAAGTTCATCTTGTATATCTTTCACTTCAAGAATATGTTCATGTGTACCAGCCTCCATAATGTCATCAAACATGTAAGCCCCAGGGAAATGTCCTTTTCCCATCATTATTAAAGACTTTAGATAAGGCAGTCTGAAACATAACAGCAAATTAATACTGGTACATTGTAATACAGCTCAAATTCAGTTTTAACAATTACCTGGTCTGATATGCTTAATTGTATGATATTAAAACAAATAAACCTGTTACAGCATCAGCAAATGTCGTATGAATCGTCACTTAAACTGTAAAATACATTATATTCACTTGGAATTAATTTTCGCTATTTTCGCTGAAGGAGTAATTCAGTTAAAAAATAAAATCCAGCGAATATACCTTTTTTCTTATATTTTACATTTAACTCACCAAAATCAATGAAAATAAATTCCATACAAAATACCCAAAAAGTCTTTCCAGCGAAAATTAATTCCAGTGAAAATAAATTATTTCACAGTATTCCATTTGTAATGTAGTTTACAATCAGAATTCTTAATTCAAAGCAAGATCATTTTCCATTCCACATCAAATAAATATGAATAGAACCTCCACTTTGGACTATTTAAAAAAAATGTCACACTCTTTACTGTCTGTTTCAATTTAATAAAGATAGTTTATGTTTAGTTATTGAATTTCATGTCATTTAATAATAATACTGACTCCTTAGGGTGGCCTAAAAAATATGACATAATGTTATTCCTGTTTCAATTTAATAAAGATAGTTTATGTTTAGTTGTTGAATATCATGTCATTGAATAGAAATACTGACTCCTTAGGGCAGTCTAAAAAATATGACATAATGTTATTCCTGTCTGTTTCAATGTAATAAAGATAATTTATGTTTAGTTGTTGAATGTCATGTCATTTAATAGAAATACTGACTCCTTAGGGCAGTCTAAAAAATATGACATAATGTTATTCCTGTCTGTTTCAATTTAATAAAGATAGTTTATGTTTAGTTGTTGAATGTCATGTCATTTAATAGAAATACTGACTCCTTAGGGCAGTCTAAAAAAATATGACATAATGTTATTCCTGTCTGTTTCAATGTAATAAAGATAGTTTATGTTTAGTTGTTGAATGTCACGTCATTTAATAGAAATACTGACTCCTTAGGGCAGTCTAAAAAATATGACATAATGTTATTCCCGTCTGTTTCAATGTAATAAAGATAGTTTATGTTTAGTTGTTGAATGTCACGTCATTTAATAGAAATACTGACTCCTTAGGGCAGTCTAAAAAATATGACATAATGTTATTCCTGTCTGTTTCATTTTAATAAAAATAGTTTATGTTTAGTTGTTGAATGTCATGTCATTTAATAGAAATACTGACTCCTTAGGGCAGTCTAAAAAATATGACATAATGTTATTCCTGTCTGTTTCAATTTAATAAAGATAGTTTATGTTCAGTTGTTGAATGTCACGTCATTTAATAGATATACTGACTCCTTAGGGCAGTCTAAAAAATATGACATAATGTTATTCCTGTCTGTTTCAATTTAATAAAGATAGTTTATGTTCAGTTGTTGAATGTCATGTCATTTGATAGAAATACTGACCCCTTAGGGCAGCATAAAAAAGTATGACAAAGCGCAAAGTCCTGGAGAAAGGACAAGAAACCAATTTCATTTTGAACACTAAAATGTACATAGGACACCATTTTGATTTTTCAAAGTACAATTGTAGGCTGCAAGTATGATTTGATGTGACTAATTAAACATCAATTTCTAAATATAATTATATGAAAAAAGAACTAGAAAACAGGGCGTTTACTAAACTTGAAATGGGTTACATGTCAAGAAGTGGATGTATGTGAACTTACACTTTACTTTTAATTTCACCGGCATGGGAATGTTCCAATTCTGGACATATTTCATCAATCATCAAATAATAATCCTGAGTTTTAAATTTTTGATCTGACACCAACGCTTTACATCCGACCTAAGAATAAAAATCATTATTATACATCTGTCACCGTAACGCCATAAGTTACAGCATGCCGTAATTTTGCGGTATTTTACAGGGTATTTTCATAGTACCATATAAGGAAATGCTAATTCCAAATATGGACTGATTACGTGCGTAAGCATCCTCTAATAATAAACACAAACATGGCTGCCACCTGGGTTTGACCGGACACCACACAAAGCAGTTCGCTGATTCTGTTCTAAACTTTTTGGATTTCCCATGATGTATCCTTGGTAGGAAAAGATGTAAAATAATAAGGTTATTATGAGGTTACCTCAAAGTATACACTCAGACAGGACGCCTTCGCATTGATTTCTGCTGCATGTCGGTCGATACTCCCAGTCACAGTCAGCTGGCGCGCACGTGATAATAAAATAAATACGATATTTACTATATGGGGGGTGCCATCTTGAATGACGCATATAACTAAATAAGAGACAAGTTGTGAAACGCGTTTTTCAGATTCCTACAAATCAGGACAAAAATACCAATCTTTTACAAAAATACGGTTCGTTGGGGTTATATTAAGCCAACAGATAACAAAATTCGGCCGAATTCGTCGTTTTTGTGTTGAAAAATCCTTTGCATACAAACACCTAATTACACGAAGAACCTAGAACACTAAGCCGGGGTATTTGAAACCAAAATTGTCATCTAAGTGTAAGGCCGTCGCTGATTGGCTGAGCTGGAATGCCAATTTTTAGTTTCAAATACCCCAGGAAAGTGTTCTAGGTTCTTCACGTGTGCGCCAGCTGACTGTGCTCCCAGTGTACTGTCTTCATGCATACTTTGAGGTATCCTCGTAATAACCTCATATTATTATTGTTTTACTCTAGGTATCGATGGGGACCATAACTTATTAAAATCATAAAAAATATCCTGAAATTTATTGAATAAGGATATATTGAATAAACTTGAAACCTATCATGCATAAATTGAAATATGCGTATAATTTTCCAAGAAGAATATCACCATTCAATTATGCAAATTACATCACAAGTTTAAAAGTATATATACCTTTTTAAGTGCATAAAGTAACTCTTGCGGTCTATAAGCTGGGTTGATATTAACTTGAATAGCTCCTATCCTGGCTGTTGCATATTGTGTCAGCACCCATTCATATTTGTTGGGAGACCACATACCTACTCTGTCTCCTCTTTCAATCCCAATAGCTAGGAAACCAGCAGCAAGTTTATCAATCTGTAATAATAGATCCACAGTAATATTTTGGATTATTAATAGTAATAATTATATATTGCATCCTTAGACAGCAATAAAATATTAGTTAGTAATAAATTATGAAATATTAAATAATAAAGTAAAATTTAATTTAAATAATTTGTTTTTGAAAAGAAATGTGCCATGAAATGTGACTTATGATAAGTGTATATTATAAAAACCATGTACAAAAAACGTCATTTTGGAATGTAGAAACTGTTGTATTTGATCTTTAACCTCGAATGCCCTTTGACATCTACGCTATGATTACGGGTTACACTTACATCTTCTTTAAATTGGTGAAATGTTTTTCTGATCCCTTGTTGACAAAAAACAACAGCTGTTTTGTCTGGATATTTTTCTGTTGTTCTGTCGATGATTTTACCAATCGTATCCCCAATCAATGGAGCATCGCCGATCGTATGAACATAACTCTGTGTGTATGTCTGTAAGTGATTACTTGAGGAGAGATAAATATAAAATAATGATTTCAGTATTGTAAATAACATTAAAATCCATGACTAAAAATGAAAAACATAGTTGAACTCTGGTGACCTTGCCCTTTGTTATATAATATTATTCCATTTATCATAGTTTGTTTTAATATGAATATGCATTGTCATAATTTTGAATGCAAACACGTTTTGGGGTTGAAACAACAGTGGGAAATCAGTCTACCGAATGTCCTTGATAGATATCATACAAAAACATTGATGTCTAATTTGTTTAATTATTTTAAGGGACACAATTTCCAGCTTTATTCAAAGTAATTCAAATATTTTAGTATAAAAACAAATGCCTCATCTCAGAAAAAAAAGTGCTGCATTAAGATGTGAATAGATTCATAAAACATGCAAGATAACAGAAAATCTTAGCTGGCTTTTGTCCAAGTATTTTGTACAGGTGTCTGTCAAAAATTAATGATTCACTGAGACAAATATGAACTGCATTCTTATATTCATTGTGTGACTACTGTATTATATGAAAAAATTCCCTCTATGAATAGCTATCATGTTGCAAGCTCTGCTTTGAATGCAAATCAACTTAAATAGTTATTTGGTGTCCAGTGAAGGGAGAAGTCAACAGTACTGTTGCCTCCTGAGAATCTACATCTTTAAACACTGCAATCTTTGTTTTTGAAGTGCGTTTTTAAACTAGTATTATAAAAACTCTATCATTCTGTTCTAATAGCTGAAACAAATTCCTGTGAATTTCCATTTGTTGAATGAACTGTTTGCCAAATACAGAATACATATTAAATAGTACAATTTTCTTTTCAAAATGTGGATGCAACGTTTTGCTTTTTATGTATTTTTTATGTATTGTTTTTGATTTGATAACTTTGAACTAAACAGATTTTCTATTAGCTTCAGATCTTGATCAAAGTTTGGCACCCAATTCATAAGAGTGCTTATAATGACTTTCTGACATCTTTCTGTAAAGATTTTATTGGTAGGTTTGCAAATGTGTATCAGACTGTGAAAAAACTCTCTCCATGAGTTGGTTTTGAAACCCAGTCTAGTATTCCCATGGGATTTGGGAGATACATTACAAATGATATTAATACAAGATAAATGATTTGCTTCATTGAACACATACAACAATGCATATTTCCACTGAGATCAGTGACCTTTGAATGTGTATCACCAGTGATCAGTCAAGTAGAAACAGTCAAAATATTTTATCAGATTTTCTCAATTTTTGCATGATATTTTCATACAGGACATCTGTTGTTCATACTCAGGGAAGACTTTATACTGATGAATACTGACCAAGTTTGATGAAGTTTGTTTGATGAAGTTTGGAATAGAATTAGTAAAGTTATTGTGCACACAATAACAATTATTAACGACGACGACAACAATGACAACGACGAGGACAGAAATATTTCCCTTAACATACCTCTCCCTTCCATCTTTGAAGGTACGGGCAAGGTAACAATGAAAAAATGTCCTAAAACTCAGACAAATGGTTTAAAATATATTATTATTAAAGGCCAAAAAAGATTATTTGTGTCTGGTCAGTATATGTGTCATTTCAAACAACCATTCATCATGTTTTTGCCATATGTTACCTTGATTGTTTTACCAACCACGATTTTCACCCAAACCACGCTAAGGTTGTATTTTCTGATTAAATTTTCAGTCACCCATGGCTCAACCATCTTTTTTTAGCTCCATGCCTCAACAAACTTGTTCTTAAGTAAACAACGATAATAATCAACGTGGCATTGAATACATTGAATGGTAATTGTTTGGATTCTGTATTCGAGTTGTTTTTGATGACTGTTCCGCGATAAATGATTCACTTAGCCAATCCGTTGATGTTGTTTCAGATTACGAATTAACACGGTCGATCCCAGCGACAGAACAAAGCGCATATACAAGTAATGTGCCGGCCTGCAAAGTTTGTTCCGCCCTTTTTGCCATCGTTCGTCCAATCCACTGCTGCAAAATTGATGACGCGTTTGTGATGTTTTGATTACCTGCTCGTATGTATTTTCCTTGTCCAAAAAGGTGACTGGTCGTGTCGTTGTGTGCCCACAGCAGTCGTTATAAGACACTGTCTGCATAATCGTTGGAAGACCGCCGGCCCGACAACAAGCCGCCGAGCAAGTGCCATTTTGGTTTTGGCGAATGCAATCGAGGTCACCCCCCGCTGGGTCATATCAAGGTCATAGCCTGACACTAGGTCACCAGTGCGTCGTAGTACGTAAAATAAACGGTAAGGGACTGGACGTTAATTAACAGGAAGGGGGCAAGGGGCTCGTCAGTTTTAGGGGAGATGGAACATTTAGTATGACAAAATATACTAAACAATCATTCATGTGATGAATGTTACTATGCACAAAAAAGCTACTAAACCAGCAGTTTGGCAACTGTTCAAACTTTTGGAAGGAAAATCGTGTGAAAAGATCAAACTAAGTAGTAATTCTTGCTGCGTTTTTTTACGTTTCAGGTGGATAAAAAACGTTGAAAGAGTGCTTGCGACGGAAGTGTTATCCTCTAAGATATTTTCATCTTTATTTGAACACAATGTTGATAAATTAATGTATTAAGCGCATCCAATATTAAAATGGTGATAACTTAGTCCTAATGTTATCAGTACACTTGGGGGTGGTTGTCAAAAGTTAAATAAGATGACATTTAATCACAGGGAGCCCAGGAACTATAATCAACTGTTATACGCAGTCTCTATGAGCGGGGGGGGGGGGTATCGGCTGGTATCTAGTGTAAGAAATAGACAAGGGATGAAGGCTCCAGCCAGCTCACAGCAACTAATATTCTTCAACCTGGTATTTTTTTTAGATTTTATTTTTTTATTTTTTTCGTCTGTTTTTTCGAGTTTAAAAAATGTGAGCTGGCTGGAGCCTTCATCCCTTGTCTATTTCTTACACTAGATACCAGCCGATACCCCCCCCCGCTCATAGAGACTGCGTATTACAGTTGATTATAGTTCCTGGGCTCCCTGTGATTTAATTTGGCTCTCATACCAGGCATTATTTTTGTACATTTTCATGAAGATATGCCAGCCCGCTCCCAGTCATAAAACTGAGCCGTTCCTATTACACGTATATTGTTTTGCAGTGTGTATAAACACGTGGTTAAGTATTCTCGTGCAACTCTTTCCACCCAGAAGAATTACCAAGATTTTGTATTAGGGTTTTATAATATTAATCAATTTCTGAGCCATAGTTATGTAGATGATTACGGTGCCGTTGTTTGTTGAACCGTGTGAGAGATGTTCGTCCCTACAATGGATTTTGACAAATAGCGCCGCCTGAAGTCGGAAATTGGAGATGTATGGTTCTGTTCACATCATCTTTATAGTGTTTTTGTATACCAACTATAAACTAATGTAATATTTACTTTTTGATTAGTGTAAATAAAATATACAACATTTTGGGACCTTATGTGTTTAAATTTGAAATAATAAATCCGAACAGTGAAATAACTAAATTATACATGTAATCTTTAAAACTCCTGTGTATTTCGTGACAATTTGTCAGCACAGGTTCACACAAGCCATAGTACTGCCCAAAGTTTCTGTGAGTGTAAGAAATAAACACGATTTTAAATTGCCGACGCATCGATGTTGGAACATTCGAGGGGTCTCGAAATTCTATTACAATCATTGCAAAATATGAAATATCAAATTCCTGAATATTTCAGCATAAAATATATAGTTTGCTATAAATATGTTTTGATTTGAGTTGCTCAGATCATTTTAACTAAACGATGGGATTTCCCCTGCTGCTATCTTAAACTAATGTTGGTAGGTCACACATATATCCATATAGCAAATGTGCCTCACAGTTTTACAGTGCCACAAAGGTAAACATAAAAACTCCAGATTTCATTGCATAAGTTTTGGGTTATTTTCATCCTTTCAGCCAACTTACTTTCTTTTTTCAAATTACGGGATTCCTAACATGGGTAACCGCGCATAAATTATATTGGTTACCATGGAAAATCAATACGTTCCTCGCAGTTCTGTTAACTGTTAATTGAACATCGAGTTACAAGTTGGGCGTCGTTTTGCAAAAAATGGTGTGTTTTCTAAAACATGGGCGTGGTAATTTTTGTAACTCGATGTTCGTAACTCGAAGTTTATAACTCGATATCCGTAACTCAAACAATTTAACATCTCCTAAAATGTAGAGGTTTATCACAAGTGGCGTATTTTTAAGGAACCTGAGACTAAAACCAGTGTTGCTCATACTCATACCTCCATGCTCATACACACACATATCCCATAACACAATACGATAATGATGTCATGCGCCCTAACTAATAATCCTTGGTCTCTGATTACCAGTAAGTAATTAAAAAAATAAAGTAGTAATAGGGTTTTTAAAATCCTACCGGTTTTGTTTTTCATGTTATTGTAAGCAGCATTTGAGAGGTACGTTTTCATTTCGTCCTACATACACGCATACTAGTATTCGGGATGTAATCATTATTATTTACTTTATTAATCTGAAAACCTAAAAAGAAATGTTAACTCTTTCTTTACGGTATTAATAAAGCATTATTCCATTCTAAAAAATACACCAGTGATATACACGAACTAACATCATGACAGTGTTGACCCCCCCCCCCCTCCAACTTGAGATTTCACCTTGTTCATTACTCAAGATACTGGCGTTGTTATGTTGTGTCGACATGACATGTATTTTTGAGTGTCAATATTCGGCACTGTTTCAAATTATTTCGAGTAGTCAGGGCAAATCCTCAAATATTTTAATTCACTCGTATTATTATTAGTAATTGTCACACGCAACGTAATATTACCGTAATTGGTATAGTACAGGTGTGATGGTTCAAATACTAAAATGGTTACAGTAACATAAAGACTTCCCTGGCGGCGATGATAAAATACGAACACGGAGCCAACAGATGAGGTTTCAACTGGTACTGGTATTATTATACTCTGCAAACATCAAGTACAATAACGCGGTAAAACTCCACTACTCCAATAACTAGATACTTAAACTCCAATACAATTCAACGAGATCTCCGATCTGAACTCAGTACTGAATAACTCCCCTATTCATACCTCCACTGTCTATAAATAGACCATTACATCAGCATACATAATGAGTCTGGCACTTACTACAAATTTCTAGAATGTTACCTTCTATTGCCTCCTACAGTGTTCTATTACCTATTCAACCAGTTTCTAAACAAAAATCTAGAATATTCCACCCAGATACAGTACGGTTCTAGAACATTCTCAGTGACACGGAAGTGGTAAATAAGTCGTATGCGACAGTAATATATATGTCACATAATTTTTAAAAACACATTTACATCTAACGTATCATCACAGAGTGTAACATGAGCTTTTCTAGTAGTAATATTTGACCATTAGAAACTCTGGGGGTGCGGTCATGTATTTTTTCCGTCACTAAAGTTTTGCTCTATTTTTTTCTATGATGAACTTCTTGTAATTTTTCCCACTGTGTGAAATACGTTTCCTATAAGACTTAGGCGTTTAGAATTTGTTTCTGTGAATGATTCCTCCAGGTTTTTGATTTTCATAATTTTTAGTCTGTGATTTTGTTTTCCAATTCTGCCTTTCCAGAATTCCTAATGGTTAGAGAACAAGGCAAGATGATTAGTTTGGAGTATCTTTGTTCACCATACTTCCACCACTGCACAGCCGCCAGGTTTCAGAATATGGGCAACCTTTCTGAATCTAGAAGAGGGATGTTTTTTTCTTTCTGAAATTTGATATTCACGCGCGATACATAACTTGTACACGGAGATAGTATCCTGTAAATTACTAGTAAATGGGTGGACGGGGTGTGGTGTAACCAAGAAAACATACTTTTCGTCGTGCTGTTGTGAAAACCTGAATACAGTTCTCAAGTCCCCCTCAAATGTACCGGTTCAACCACAACGGCTATTTGAAATCTTGGGGTGACTGCAATCTAGACAACGAGATAAAAATTGCATACAGGGTGTTGCAGGAATCATATGAAATGACAAATAATAATGTACAGAATAGACACTGCGAAAAAATACACTCTCACACACTCTCCCAGCACCCCGTGATTTCACATGGTCGGTCCCTAACTCGGAGATTCCCTGCCTATAGCCGGGCAGTCGCGATTCATAGCCCTTTTACATGTAGTTGTCGGTCTTCTTCTTTCATTTGTTGTACACTGCCGACCACATAGGGGTATACCAAGAATATTTGGAGAGGGGCGATGGCCCAAAAAAATATGCAATGTTTTGTGCTAATTTTTAACTATGCTGTCATCGGTAATTTCAGAGCTGTTCATATAGGTGATTGTCCGTCATCAATAATTATATATTTGACTTCTTTATGAAAACTACCAGCTCAATTGCTTTGATACCTGGCATGTGGTACCTTGGGTAGCCCTCCGTCAGATTTGTTTATTTCGTGACGATATCTTTTAGTGAATATTTTTATCATTTTAGGTAAAAAATGTTATTTGCTATGTAGTGTCCTTTAGGCATGCAGATTTCTGTAATTGATTTGTTTGTTACAATTCCGCCATCACCCCAAGGTTTCTAATGGTCAGTCCCTTAGAGACTTTGCGCTCAGTAAGTAACGAGTCACATACCGGTAAGTCATAGACTACATTTAAGTAAGAAGTAAGTTTCACTTTTCTGTTGTCTACCACTCACTGTGTAGAATATAGTAGCCGATAGCGTTCCATGTCGAGTCTACATAACATCAGAACTGCCACTTATATATAAACCCCTACAAGTATATAGTTTTCTTAGTGGTGTGAAACGAGTCCCATGCTAGCCCTGAGTACAGTCCTGTAGGTTGGCCTCCTTCCGTTGATCATTCGGCCCTCACAGTCCTGAGAAGTCGCATAGACCGGGGATTCGACACTATTGTGAAAGAGTGTATCGGGCGATTTAAGAGGCATTCAGCTTTGCAGTTAAAAAATAAGCAGGTCGATACGTCTAACTATTCTAAATACCTTAACTGGAAGCGAAATTACATAAGATTTCCCACTAGGGTCGATAGAATCGACATTTTCCAACGTCAACCGAAAATATACGCCGCCATCTTGTTCTTGACGCATTCATAAACAAAACGTTGTTTCGTTGCGTAAAACTTGCTTTCGCCAACGTTCCAGTGCTGTAGGTTCATTTTTCGGCCACAAAAAAGGTATTTGTAATCGCTAGATTAGTCGATAGATGTTTTAGCTGGTTACAATCATGAAAACTGCAGAACGGTTCTCCGCCATAAATTTGTAGGCGGGTGTCGAATCCCCGGTCTATGCGACTTCTCAGGACTGTGGGGGCCGAATGATCAACGGAAGGAGGCCAACCTACAGGACTGTACTCAGGGCTAGTCCCATGCATGCATTGTAATTTCCGGTTCTCAGTACGTACGTCTAGTTAACCGTCGCTTATATACTATCATAGAGGATATATGGGTGAAGAATGTGTGTATGTCACTCCGAACATGCCATGCCGCACACTTCCTCTCGTATATTCTCTTTGTCGATTAACAGAGTGCAAGCATTTGTTCTTTTAGAGAAGCCATTTTGAAATACCAGAGCGAGGTTGATGATGTTGTGCAATGCAACACGAACGTTGATTGGCTCGTAAATATTATGTCTTATGCTCGATATTTGCGACAAGTAATTATTCCTTTTTCCAGTCCTGTCGATTCGTTGTTCAACCCATCACCCCGAAATCGTTTTACTTTACTTTTCAGTTAAAAATTCATCTCTGAAATAGAAAACATTTTCTCCCCCACGTGACCTATGTCGGCAATTTTATCCAATCAGCTACACTCTTACACATCGTGACAGTTTTATTTCTCGTGGTCTACATGAGCGGCGGATCGGAGTAAGTGAGCAGCGATTCCTTTCCTAGAATTTTCTGAATTAACTAACCCAGAATGTCGGAAGAGAAAAAGGTATGCTAACGTTTTAGTGCTCTGAGCTCGCTGGAAATATCCTTCAAGTTTCAAAAGACGAAACCATCGAATATTTTGTTTAAAAAATAGTTCGTCTTTCATGACTTTGTTTTTACCGCCACCACGGCAGACTAAAATACACGCGTGTTTTTTTGTCATGGTCAATACCGTGTTGTGACAGGAAGTAATTTTTAGGGGACTGTTTTTATTTATATATCACACTGGCGCTTATTTCCTGTTTCGTCATTGTCAACTATTTAGACCCTTCTAGCGGGATTATATAATTTGGAGGCTGGCTGTCAAATGTACGTCATTCGTATTTTCACAGACAAGTTCAACGCTGGCCGAACTTATTGATGACGCAGCTATTTTATTCAAATTTCCAATAACCTTTTTGCTGCGCTGTTAATTAAGCTCTAGTTTTAAATTGTACTGCACGTCTTCAAGACGCAACATATTATATAATATACTTCATTGGCACCTCTGGCGCCCCAAAAACAATATCAATTTCTTTGTGACGAATCATTATATTGTCTTTTGCGCTATGTAGGTTGGACTAAAGTGTTGACAATGTTTGCTGTGAAACACCCTCCAACAGGTGCTAATTTTGTGTGCAATTACCACAGCCTACTCCAACAAAATCAGCTGTTCAGTAATAGGGAAAAGAGATTGTGGTTAGAGTCTTAATTTGAATGAAGACTGCTGTGCCGTTCACACAAGATAATCGTTTACTGTAAAATACTTTTATTTTAGCTGGAATTAATTTTTGCTGAAAATTTTATGAATTGTTCCTTCAGTGAAAATAGCAAAAATAAAGTAATTTACAGTATATCACTTGTAATGTTTATAATTTAGATTTGTTTATTTTAAAATTAGCTTTATTTTCATGCATATAAAAATGATAAAATATATGCTCTTTGAATCGTTTTGTCGTGACCTCACTCAACAGGAATCAAAATTAAGGTCTGCACTTCAACTGCCTTAGACAGATAGATTATATCTGGTGGCAAGTGGTTGTTATAAGGTTATTCCAACGTAGCAGTTCAGATTAAACTGCCTTTCTGCACAAAGAAATATACCGTAAAAAAATCCAAAATTTCAACCCACTTTTAAATAATTTAGTTTTGAAAAATGGTCAGGTTTGTAAAATACAAAATTTCTTAGAAATGTTGACTGTTTGAATTTTCAGAGTATTAACCAGCAGGGTTCTCGCCACGGTGGTCGGCCCGACCGACACTCAAAATTATCGACCACCACGGGAATGTTTCCGGCCAGGACTATTGTCCGATTGTTATTATAATTATGTACCGACCGACACGCTTCCTGTCAGTTGTGGATTATAATTTGTAAACAATAGACCTAGTCGCACAATACGTAGCGGCTTGTCAATTTTGTGAAATTATCATCTCTTTTGTAAGTAAATACTTTCTGCAATACAGTCTTTAGATTGAAAGCTAAAATTCTTTCAAAATCAATTTCACCCCGATATAACATGGTCAAAGCGGAGTTCACGATCTGACAGTTTACGCTACTCAAAAAAAAAAATCAAAGTGTTTATTGCGTGATTTGGTAAAATACATTTGAACTGTTATCACAATCCAGGGTTCTCCACGGTTGGAAAATTAAACTGGGCGCGCCAATGTGAAGTGGGCGTGGCACATTTGTAACGTGCATCATTGGCATGGATGTTGAAAAATGGAAACCAAAAAATCTATTAATCTACATATTATTGCATATGCATAATGTATATTTATTATTACAAAATAAATGAGAATTTTGAAGAGCTATTAAGTAAACGTCAGCATCACGCAGCGACATCAGTTGTTTACCAGTTAATGATCGCGTCCAGAAAAAGACGTAACAAGTTTGTTAATTTATTTTAGCAAAAATTTATATTTATGATTTACATTTATTTGGACAAAGCAAAATAAAATGTATGATGTCGCACAAACGTTCGTAATTGGTTCATTAAAAAACTTGCACGAATGGCACCAAAAAGCAAGATGATCAAACGAAATAAAATGTACACAATTGAAGATTTTCGATCTGCAGTTAACAATTACTATCAAAAACAATAGAATTAGGTATAAAAAACAAAATGCATACTTAAAAAAATAATTTCAGTGTTCTCCCCAAAAATTTTCCATAGTCGCGGCTAATTTGCATAATAATTAGCATATAATTAACATATTGCTTGTCATATGGGGGAAATATTTATTTTATGTACAATCTGTATACAATAAAAGTGCATTGCATGTTTAGTATTGCAAATGTCCCGCAGAAATACTGAGTTTTCTGGGGTTTTTTGCTTGGCCCAGCAATCAGCAACTTTACAAAACCCTGTTCGGTCCCGGTAAATTAAACATTGGGTTGATGATTCTCAGTGCTTATCTTCCGTTTTCCGGTTAAGTACAACAACTGTTACGAGTCAGATACTTACGCTACTATGTTCGAGCAATAATAGTTTTTCTGGCTAAAATTATCCATCTTTATGTATTTTTTTTAATTGTCGATGTTGTCTGTTCAATACAATTGTGAACAAGTCGAGACAACAGAGTTCTGAATTACGAATTGTCGCCATTGTTATACCACGTAAAATTGAGGCCTTTCCTCCAAGAAATAACACAAGTGTCACTCCAATTTCCACACTTTTCTTGATTAGAATTCCTGATTTCTTGATAAATACCGTAAAATCTGTATTAGAAGCCGCATCCCTAATAGAAGTCGCACCCATTCTTTTTGAATAATTGAGAACCAAAAATTCGTCATTTCTCATATGTGTAGATGCTCTAATAGAAGCCTCATCCCCTCTATTGCATTGTACCATTTTAATAGAAGCCGCGGTTTCTAATACAGATTTTACAGTATATTATTTTCCATTATGCTTCACTTAATTCATCCGGATCTGAGCACGATATGCGATCCGAGTGGGGAGTTCACGCTCTCTGGATCTTACGTGGATGACGCCATCTTGGATTCACGATTACGAGGTCAAAATTGTTTACATCATAAATATATATTTTTTCACATTTTGATCTCAAAAAAACAAATACAGTATCAAAAATACTGATAAAAATCAAAAAGTAGAATAATAGTACGACTACATTTCTAAAAATAATAATGAAAATACAATTCGTACACACCGGAAACATGTGGTTTTTGACCCCAAGTGTGACTATATCATTTGCATATGAATATACGTTTGGCAAAAAGCATTTGACACCAGGGCTTACGGCTTTGTCTTTATAGAACTGCTTTGTTTTTTTAAACGATATCCAACCAATGAGTAACAGGCGATTATCCTGGGAAATTGGCGTTAATACAATGCATTTGTAGATTTAACTAGTTAGCCAGGAAACTTTACAGTCTGAGAGACTAAAGAAATCAGATCATGGGATAAATAATAGCATCGCGGAGGAAACACATAGCATAGCGCCCCGCGACGCTGTTTTGGCCTGGTGAGAACACTGAATTTTCATTCGAATCGAAAGTTTGTTGATGTCTGCTTCGTTGAAAACAGCTTTGACCCGGAAACAGTTCATTTTACTGTGTGCACCCTGATACTATGTAACGATGCTTTTAATTGGCCAAAGCCATGCATTGACGCGAAAAACAACCAATCAGAATATTTGTTCCAAGATGAACACAAGTATATTTATTTCCTCCACTTATGATGCGAGTTGAAAGCATGGCCATTTTACCAGGGTTTTTAAATCGCGATTTAAAGAAAATTCAACTTTAAATAGTGACATTTTAAATATAAACATTTACAAGTTTAAGCAAGCATTCGTGTGGACTTCTTGGTGACCCGCAATGTCTGTGATGGTACGTCGGCTGTGCTGGACGTTTACCGATCATGCAACTTGCAAGTGCATGGCTGCCTTTGTTCCACTCGGTGGTTACGATGTTGCCGCTACAAGTCACGACGTGAACTTGGTTTTAAACCATAAATCTTGTGTTTTAACGAACGGTTTTACCGATAACGATTTTATATATTTGACTTCACCCTGGCAGTAAAAATATGGGTACGATGATACACTTTTCTCGGTCACATGTTCATTTTTAATCGTGTTGAAAAAACTTGCAACTTTATGTTCGGTGGTGTTATCACCTCACGGTGACCGGGTATGATAACAAGCCGGAATTTTCACACCTTAAAACAATGAACCAGTTACCCTGAGCATGATGAATCATCTTCGAGTGACAATGAGTGATGGCCTGTTTTGTAAACAATTCTTTGTCTGGGACCAGGGCGCACAGGAAATATAACAGGGCGCTGACAATTTAAACAGGGCGCCAATTTCAGATAACAGGGCTCGGTGCTTTCAAAGCGACAGCAACAGATATATCCATGATAAAACGTTAGGGCAAAAAAGAAAAATCTAAGACATGAAATTCCGGGGACCCAAAAAGCACAATTCTGTGATCAGCTGAAATTTGGAAGCCACTAAATTTCAAAAATCAAATTTCAAAAGTAATTTTGTAATTTTTAGAGTAATCAATATATATATATATATGAAAAAAATCAGTTCACAAGTAATATTCATCTTTTTGTTTTGTTTTCAACAATTGTTTTTCAAATTTAAAAACAACCTCCTGAGCATCAAAATACAAACATCTGATGAACAAGTTGTATTGATGTTATTAAAATATTTTCAAATACAATTCAATGTTACTCTTAAATATTTGGTTTGATATGGTATTTCGATTGTCTTTGTGTTAGTGAGGCAATAGTTTATACGTTGAGGTTATTAAACAACAATCCTTTTGATTTACAAATTTACAAGTGGTCTTTGTATTGGACAAAATATCAAAATTATGAGTAAACAATCATTGCGTATGACATCCATTTATTTTAGAAAGTGTTAAATTAGTCTCAAACAAAATGAGTCACTGAGTTAATTGCATTTTTTGGATACACCTGTGCAGTTAATGATGCCTGGGTGAAAGGGGATGCAAAGGTATACCGACATTCCAAATGTGATGCAGTAGTTCGTATTTTTCAATTTTCATCTTTAGCAAACTGCAGTTGTTTCAGTTTGATTACTTGTTCTCAGTCGTTGTAAACAGTTTTGAGAAAACATTGAAACACAGTGGTCAAGTTTGTAACATGCAGTGATTACCAATAAATATTGTCCGTATTTGACGAGTCATGTTTTACCGCAAGATCAAATGACAATGTGTTTCATGTATGATAATTATTAATATAAATATATTTTGTTTATAGGATGTCAAACCTGAAGGTGACCACATTACGTTAAAAGTATCAGGACAGGTAAGGTGGAAAAATCACATTAGTTATAGTTAATACGAGCCACATCCCCTCTGTTGCATCATTCCAATAGAAGCCACAACTTCAGATTTAAAGTTTACAGTACTAGTACTTGGATTGACTGCAAAAGAGCCACTGCATGGCAGGTTGGGGACATTTTTTACTATGCATAATACCATAATTTCCAATCATAAGTTCAGAAAAGATGATTTTTTTTGGTTTAACATTGTAACCATCTTACACCCACGAAAAATTATTCAAATTTACATCTTTCATTCACCATGGGAATATTATGTCTCTTTGAAGAGAAAAAAAGCAAACTAGTCATCATTGATTTCCACAACATTTTTACAATGAAGAAACAAACATGTTCAAAAAAAATACATATACCGTATTACCCCGGGCACGCGCCCAGGGGCCTGAACATACAAAATCGGGAAAAATTGGGGGTGGGCGCTTACCCGAGGATAAGGTCAAATAAAGGAATGCTTTCGTACACTTTGTACACGTACTTATTTCTTGATTTATGCGAGGTTTCAATAAACGTGAGCACTCGGTCAAGATCTGTGGGAACACTAAGACACAGGGTCGAATTTCAAGAATAAAACTTGTTTTATGTCAGCGAATGAAGTTGTATTACTTACTGAAATTGACTACAAACTATGGTAAATATTGTAATCAATGTGATCAGTGCAAGTCGAAACGGCCGGGAAAAACTACCGCTTGTAATCAAAGAAGGCGATGACCTCATTAGCATAATTTTGTTCACGCACGTATTGATACATCGCATCGTAATTACTGAAGAATAGCAGACAGGGTTATGAAACAAAAAAAAACTTTTATTACTGATGTGAAATGTTTACAAACTATTGTGAATACATAAACATATGGCGATACATAAAAAACAGACTGAAAATAAACTCTGGTCGACCTCATTAACATGATTTATTCACGCACCCACACACAAGACAAAATTATGATGCAACAAGTTCCCATCGTCGGCATGCCTCATTATGGTTATCGTAATGGACTTGAGGTCAGCAAAATGTGTTTTTCTTCAACGACAGAAAAATAATCCACATGACCGTAATGCCATAGCTGTGATGAGGGATGGAAAGAAAGTAGCAATGTCTCAAAAGTGCTCGCTCCCGTTCACAGTCAGCTGGCATCGGTGACGCTGGGTGTATATGATAGAGGGAAGTTGTGCAACCAAATTTGCCGAGTTCGCAGTTTTTCGCCGATAAAAAAATAACTAAGGCAAAAACTCGCGGTTTTTCAGCATTTTTGTAATAAAGACATTATCCTCTATCAATAATCCGCCCCAAATAGAAACATTTTCACTAATTCTTGTGTTTTTTCGACGTTTTTCGAAAAACCTGCGATTAGGCTGCGAAAGTAGAACATTCCGGAGGGGGTGAAACAGAAAAGCCAAACTTAACGCGTAAAAATAGAACGCGTATTTTGACCTCTACGTGGCCAACCAATGGCTGGACACGGATACGTTTTTGGTCGTTGCCAAAGAGCCCCGCGTCCATCGCCTGGCGATGCTCTTCCAATGAGTTTTTACGTAAAAACACAAACAAAACGGCCCTTTTCAGGGCCACCACACACTCCAAAAAGAGAACTACCGTAACAAACACACTATTTAAATAAATCAAACGCGTTCGTTTTTGACAAATACAACTTTATTGTTGACCTAATTCTTGGCTAAAAATCACCCTGGGCGTTTAACCGAGGATGTCCCCAACATGTAACTTTTGTGAAAACAGGGGGTGGGCGCTTGCCCAGGGAGGGGCGCGTGCCCGGGGTAATACGGTATTTTATTGCAATACGATAACCAGTACACAATTCCTAGCATCCTTCACAAAATCCTTTTTACTGTAGACCCATTACAGCAGGCTTTAAACTTTGATGAGATGACTTATTTATCTAGTAAATGTTTATTTTTTGGCAGGATGGAACAGTTGTACAGTTTAAGATTAAAAGACATACACCATTGAAGAAATTAATGAATGCATATTGTGACAGGCAGGTAAGATATGCCACACATTCATTATAAGAACATTGGTATCAGCTGGCAATGTGTTAAGTGGTTTATGTGTTTGTAAAAATATTAGTCAGCAATATTGATGTTCAAGTTGCTAAAATATAATAAAGTTGTGGTTGATGTAAAATTAATGCTGTTCCCAGTGCAGGTCTTTTCATTTGAGCAGGATGTTTTTTTTTCTAAGTGAAGCGTACACATCAAATAGATAACAATAAATTTTCATGGAAAATCTAAAAGTGCAGTTTGCCAAGTTGAAGTTTGAATATGCTAATTTGAAATTTTTATGTCCAGATTATTGACACTGTCGTTTTAAATCATCCAATCAGATTTGCTTCTGACTGCAATAGCATACTAGCACCAATGATTCTAGACTTTTTCCCAAATCTCTGATTTCAGGAGGACTTTCAAAATAATTAAGTGATGTTACCTAACCAGTCAGTTTTATTAAGGTATGATATTAAGGTACCTGAATCTGTTAACAATTTACAACTACTTTTTCATCACAGGGGCTTGAAAGGACAGCGTTTCGATTTCGATTTGATGGTCAACCCATAAATGAAGAAGATACTCCTTCAAAGGTGAGAATTTATTAAATGACAAGGTACGCTCTTGCGGTATGGCAGTCATATTGACAAACATGTATTGACCGCAACAACTCTGACTGATCGTAGACCAACTCTGAATTTTTGACTTGTGGGTTTCACACACAATAAACCATTACAAATTAGCCAACCTGCATGCATGTATATTTACTATACTACTAAAATTAATGTTTGGTTCTCTCCGTGACACATCCATTAACAAATAAATCGCAGTAGTTTTACTTGCTTTGTGTTTGGTCACCATGTAATAATCCCATGTAGAGTCTTTCAATAGAAGACCAACCAGTTGGTTTGAAGTAAGCAACTATTTCACAGAGATAAAACCTTAAAAATAAAACTTTACTACTGAAACTGAAACTTGTAAAGTGTGAATCCACTAGTTGTGTCAGTTGATCTACACTAGTAATGTTTCACACAACCAGAATGTTAGTCAATGCATCCATGTCCAACTTTCTGCTGATCTGACAATTCATAAAATATGACATGTACCTCTGCCACTCTAGTCCATCAAGAGACGCATGTGACAGTGATTTGTTGTAGTGAACTGGTAGTAGCTTGGTTCAATGAAATCTATTTAATTTGATATATAAAACACAACTAGAAATGCAATTAGTCATAACCTAAAAATACCTTGGGGCAGCTAGATGTTGATTTGTTGTAGGTTGAGCCATGTTGATTGTAAAATCTTTGTGTTCTGTTTGTCTTCAAAGTGTTAGTGTGTCTTGGAATTACTTTGGTAACTGATATGAAGTTGTAGCATGCACTGCTGAAATAAACTGCTGTCTTCCTATCCATTACCTTTGAAAATATCTTGAACATTCATAATGGTTTGTTTTGACTTTAGTACTTCCAACAGCCAGCCAATTTAATTTAGCATCTGCTGTGATGACTTAACTATATCATATGTTACGTTGCTTACTGTGTATATTTCTCTATTGTTTTTAGCTTGAGATGGAGGATGAAGATGTAATTGATGTCTTTCAACAGCAGATAGGAGGATGTCTATCATAATGTATAAAAACAATTATTTTTAACGTCTACTGGTATCATAACCTGACCTATGTCGGCTTGATTGAGGGAGGGGGGGGGGTCCTTAATATTCAGTTGGATAGCCAGCTCAGTGATAATCGAAGTAGTAATGTTAGTATAAACAACAGACATATAAACTGAATTTGACAATTGTACCAGAAGGGGTTGACTTTAAGAGGTGTTCTGTAATTGTGCCAAATTTATCAACCTGTATGCTGTCTAATGCAATGTCTAATGCCTTGTATGTTGCATTGCTATAGACATTACATTTTATAATTTGGATTTGGTGTACATAGTGACTTCAGATGAAGGGGAAATAAAACAACAAAATGTTGATTATGGTAAACAAAGTATATATATATCAAAATTAGTTGCACCATGGTTAAAAATGTTTCATAAATTCTTTAATAGCAGTTCATCAAAAATACCAAAATGGTGGTCCTCTCTCAAGAATTTAAGGGTAAATCTACCGTATTACAATATATTACAGGTGATGTTACATTGTTATGCGAATTAACCACAACTGAAGCAATTTCCTGGGAAGAACGCCATAATAGTCAGACTTCTGCAACGAATTTTTATGTTTACTGAAACCACTGAACTGATTTTTATTGTTTGATTTGTTGTATCTATTTTATGTCTTAGTTAATTCATATTTAATGTGTTCTTGTTTTCACAGTACTTATTTCTCTTAAAGTTCTATACAGTAAATGTTACACTTGAATGTTTTTTCTTTATTAATGGTTTACTACAAATTCAGGACTGTCATCTGATACCAACAACTTGCTCGCCAATTAACTCTATGCACCTTTGATATTTTGCCAATAGCTTCTATCCTGTGTCTAGTGCTACGAACTTATTCATTCATAATTGTGTTGATTTTTTTTTTACCCGAATACATTGCACAATTTATGATTTTTCCCACACTTCAGGAACTATATTGTCAAATGACAGGTTATTAGAATTAAATAAAAAGTGTAATTTATTGTTGCTATTGATGACGTGTATAGAGTTGCACTTCAGTTTGATAAACTATCATGTATTCATTTTTTTTTTTTTTAAATCTTAGTACTATAGTTTTCTTTAGTCATTGTCTTGCTTTTTGTAGTTTGATTGACAGTGTGTTACACAGAATAAATGTTTATTATAAAATAAAACTAAGAGTTATGGATATTTATGCTGTAATGCCATCATATTGGTGGTAGTCTAAAATTAAAATCAACAGAATGTGCACCCTGTCTAATCCAGACTCTTCCATCTTGAAATCGTAGGCGCTTGTGTATTATGGGAGAAAATTTAGTCCCTGTTCAAACGCAGTCCGGATGGATTGACCTCTGTGTGTGCATCCGGACCTATATCTTAGACAAGCCTGGACCGATTACATTCAAACTTTACACATACCGGTATATTACACATATGCACGTCAATTTGTTTCATGATCTGATTCGAGATGGCTGAATGGTGACCATTTTTGTGCTGAAAAAATTCAAGCATTTATGGATAGATTTTGTTCAAACTTGGTGCATACATTGGACATTATGGGACCTTGATGCACATAAATTTTTTTCAGATCGGATTTAAAATGGCAGACTGGTGGCCATTTTGTTTTAATGAATGTGGTTCATTATTTGACTGATTATGTTAAAATTTTTAATATTCATTCAACATGTTATATACAGATGTATGGTCATTTGGACAATATGGACAGGTACTCGTTTGACGATACAAGATGACTGAATGTCAATCATTTCAGTGTTAACAAATAGCCATAATCGAGCATCAGCTTCTGGATCCATATCTCTGACATGTTTATGTTTGAGCACTAATGGGGACTGTGCTATGCATGGCTTGTTTTTAAATGAAACCTACCGGTATATTACAATACTGTCGCAAATTCAGTTTTAGGTGTGCATTAAACATCTGAAATAACAATTATTAACGACAACGCCGGACGGAAAGTTTTCCCTAAATATACCTTTCTCTTCCATCTTTGATGTTACAGGCAATGTGAAAATCACCATAATCAAACATCAGCTTTTGAACCATAGCTCCATAAACAAAAAGTACCGGTATATCTTAAATTTGATAACTAATTGGGACTGTCGTCATGCATGGCTTGTTTTATATGCCATGCATCTACCCTCCCTGGCCTGGAGATGTGCCCTCCATTACTTCTGCGACAATTCTAGAATTAATGCGAAACTACTTAATAAGAATGTCCCTGATTGGCTTTCCAGCCCGAACACCCAACAGAGGTTCCATCAGAAAACAGCTTGTTGACAAGTTTTTTTGACATATCAAATTCTACTTTGTATATAAGCCTCTGTCAAAATGTAGAAACAAGTTGGACTGATATAATCTGAATGTGGGCATTTGAATCACTGGAAAAAAATTATAGATAAAAATCAGGTGGTCAAACAAATACGATGTAAAATTACAGTCGTGGGGACACCATGAAGAAGCAGGATATGTCTGAAGTACAGAGCCCCCATCACATACAGTTTCATACAAAAACATTTAAATTAATATTAATTTTATTGAATACTTTTGTCCTGATCCACCTTGGACAAGCAAAAATAGTTCTTCCAGTAATGGTTCAAAAAATGACTAGATAAATGGGAAGATTCTAGTACTATACATTGTGTTTGCTTCATAATAAATTTCTTGTTTCAATACTTTTAGAAAATACACTTTGAAAAGAATGGCGTGTATAACTACATACCGGATTCGGCTGATACCCCGCCCATGGGCGATGTTTCAAATAGTGGGCGATGTTTTGGTCCACACATTGCCTGACTGAACCAACAAACATTTTTACAGACCCCAATTTTCCCGTCCGACATCTTGTATCGAGCGCGCTATTTCAAATATGACGCTAAAATAATTCACTGTGAAGCCGAAAAGCATTAAAACTTCAATAAAACCAATGCTGTAAACGAATTGTTGCGTATTATTACACTCGAATAAAGTCTACGCTTGAGAAGAATGTTATTTACGAAGTTTAAAATATCTAAGCCTTCCTGGTTCGAGCCTCTTGGTTGTTATCAGCAATATTTAATCTTTGTCTGTATCGCTAAAATGTCTCCTGCGTTTCACATGCGACATGATTATTAAAAAACACAGAGTTAAGCGATCATGTACGTTCTATAAAGCTAACCTTGTACACATAATCTTGTACTGACGTGTTTTTTCTCCAAAAAAGACGTTCTCTTTCAGTTAACCCCCAGTTAGCTCTTCGCGTTCATGGTATTTGTGAGAGTTGAAAGATTTTTTGAACACATGACAAGTAACTATACTGATTTGCGTCAAGCTGGGTGGCTCGAATTTAAATATCAGTGCGTGAACTCAAACGCGTGGTTATTAGAGTTCAGTCGAAATGTACGTGAATATTGCGATCGAAGTGCGCTGTCCAGAGTTTATTATATATTAGTAAAATTTAACTTGACGCATGGTATGGTTTATATTACATGTTCACTTCATTTCGAATAAAAAAATCACCATTGGAACATTGGTGAATCACAAGTATTTAAAATATTTTCTCGACTTTCCGTAGATACCCGACTATCATGTTTAATGATTTAAATGCGCCAATGTTTATGTTTGCGTAATTATTACGAATGCAACGCATTATCAAGTCGGTAATATTGAAATATTCACAGACCCAATACCCCGGGTCAGTGCCCTAACAATAGTAAAAATTAACTTGAGTTTGCGTAATTATCATGAAAGCAATACATTTAATACAAAGTTGAAATATTCAGAGCTGGTACAATATTGTAAACAAATTTGCGTAATTAGAAAAGCAGTGCACTAAGTAAACGACGTTGATATATTCAAAGCCAGTACAGAGTTGCATACAAGTTGCGTAATTACAGTACCGTCGGATATAATAAAAATTTTACTAGATCGACGCGCGGACCGCAAAAGAAAAAGGTTGCTAAGGTAACGCGCCAGTTCAGCGCGTGACTTGGGGCCAAACTTCGGTCAACACACACTTGATGCCAGCATCACCGCGCAGCAAGTTTCGCAAAGAAGTACTTCAAGTTCAATTGCGTCCCAAAATTATGTCGCTAATCACTCGGTTGTCGCAGCGTGTGTTGTGTCATGTCCATGATGCACCCCGTTTCGACTTTGACTTGCTTTTCTTTCTTAGTGCATGTTCTTGTTCACGTAAAATTCGACCTCTCACCAATGTATTAAAACACTTTGAATTTATACTTTGCATGATTATATTTGGTCAACGCGAAACATTATTTTTTTCTAGACCATTTCTATCAACGCAGGATTATTTTTTTAGACAAGATGGGCCTCGTTTTTATTTATTTATTTACTTATTGACTCTTACACAATCCCCGGAGGGAAAGAAAATGGTCACAAAGTACAAGGAGAAAAATATATATAAAAAACAAAACAAAAAAACACAATATACTAAATAACAAATACAATCACTAAATTACTAAATAATACAAGATCTCTATAATACTAACTAATATAAAATTACTAAATTGACAGCAGGCATTAAGATGTCAAGTAAAACCCGGCCTGCTTCCTGATTTCGAAGCTTTTACTTATGAACTGTGCTACTGGTATAATAACGTTTTCATTCTGTAACAATTCCATGAATTTTTTCTCTGCAGGTTTATTTTCAAATGCTGGGATCATATCCTTAGCTTTATTGAACAGTTTGGTACGCAACTCATTGTATTTGATGCATTCCAGCAGAAAATGCATTTCATCCTCAATTAGACCTTTGTTACACATGTCACAAACCCTGTTATTTAATGGGATTTTTTTATGACGACCCATTCAATTTTGAGACTATGGTCACTAAGACGAAATTTGGTAAGCACACTACGCAGTTCAAAGTTTTTTAGCTTGACTAAATATGGCTCAAGGTTTAAATCTGATTTGATTAGCCGATATGTTCTTAGTTTGTTTTTCTCATTTGCTTTGGTGCGGTTATCATTATGAACCTCACCTTTCCATCTTGTTACAAATAAATCCTTTATGCCCAAATCAATTTGTTTCATTTGTGCCGAGGTTAATTTATCACAGTTAACTGAATGATATTGTTAGATATTGTTTAATAATGATGTTACTTCTAGATACCATTTACTTTTAATGTTTTTGTTAACCACAAAAGCTTCCTTGAGTAACGCATTATTAGAATTCATGGCCCGACTGTAATATTTAATTATTTGTTTTTTTATAAATACGTCTAGGGGTATCTGTCTAACTCGCTATACATGGCCATAATTGATGTGTGTTGTGACACCCCTAGTAGATACCGACAATAACTTAATTGAACGTCTTCAATAGGTGATTTAGTAGAGAACTCATCACCCCAAACATCACAACCATAAATGGGGATAGGTTTGATGAGTTTGTCAAAAAGGGAAATTGAAACTTTTATACTTATGTTATGAATTGAGCCAAGCTTTGCTTTCATTGAAAACAGAGCTTTTTTAGCCTTACGTTTAAGGTTTTTTAGGCCATCCTTAAACCTACCATTGGCACTAATGACTAGTCCCAGATAGTTATAAGATTTAACTGTATCAAGTTCGATAACTCCAAGAAAAAATGTATCATTATTCAAACGTCTGTTTGATTTATTGAAAATTAAAATTTTGGTTTTTCTCGTATTCCCGTTCGTAACATTTGTCAGTGTTGACAGAGAGCTTCCACGTTTTAGCATACAATGCCAAACTATCAAGGCATGTCTGTAATCCCTGTTTAGTTTTAGAATGTATCACAATATCATCGGCATAGAGTAGACAGCTGACATGTGAGTTTTCTAAATAAGGAGGATCACAGGTATTAGGATTGAAAATAGTGGGCTGGTCATTTAAAAAAAGATTGAAGAGAGTTGGACTAAGGTTACATCCCTGTTTAACACAAATATTGGACTGAAATTGTTTTGTTAAGCCTTCTTTACATTTAACTTTATATTTTACTTTACTGTACATGTTTTTGATAGTTTTATACATTTTCCCTGTTATACCATATTTGATTAATTTTTTGAATAGACCATCATGCCAGACACTGTCAAAGGCCTTTCTAAGGTCAATAAAGCAGGCATATAATTTTTTTGACTTTTTAATATTTGTGTTATTTTGTTTTTTGACGCTCTCTGACTTACCACTGTAGAGATATTTATTTACCAGGGTTTTTAGTATGAAAAGATTGTCTGTAGTTCGACAATCATGCCTGAATCCGAACTGTTGACCGGAAAGAATGTTATTAGAGTCTAAAAATGATGTCAGCCTAATATTTAGAATACTATTGAATAACTTGCCAAGACAGCTAGAGATGGCAATACCCCTGTAGTTGGCCAGGTTATTTTTCGACCCAGATTTGTGGATTGGTACCAACAGGCCAGCGCTCCAAGAATGTGGATAGTTATTTGAACTATAAACAATATTAAAGAGTTTATGTATTGCATCTAATAAGTGATGTTCACCGTATTTTAACTATTCATTGCAAATTCTATCTTCTGTCGAAGCCTTGTTACTTTTAAGAAGTCTAATGGCTTTAGTTATTACATTTTTTAAGATTGGTCTGTCTAAATAGGGGTTGCTACTTGCACTCTTTTCACTATTCTCCAGTTTATTCGCAATCTCAGAGTTTGATGTGCTGCTATCAGTATTAAGTAGGTTCTTAAAGTAAGCCAACCAATCACCAGGTTGAACATTCCCATTATTATTACTGGGGTTTTCGCCATTCATATCACGAAGAATCTTCCAAAATTTAGATGTGTCCGATTTAGAATTTTCCAATTCTTTGAGTTGTGCAATCAATTTCTGATTACATTTATGTTTGATTAGTTTTTTTATACTGCTTACGGGTTTGAAAGAATTTCCCTCGGATATATGGATCTTGAGGATACTTTTGTAATAAACGTGATAGGCTCCTTAACTCCTTACGAAGAGACCAACAATCCTGGTCAAACCAATTTTTTTGTTTACTTTTGTGTTTATTTTTTTTAAGTTTAGGAGTAATTTTCTTTAGACATTTGTCTGCAATATTTGTAATTAAATTTTCAAAATCTGTGACTGCAGTTTCTGACTCATAAATGCTATAAGGTTTGCTCATAGAATTCTTAATTTCATTATTATTTAACTTTTCAAGGTTTGTTTGACAATTGTCCTTAGCCTGGTCATTCTACATATATTTTGATGGTAAAGGATCTAATTTATCATTGCTTTCCTTATTTTCATTTAGACACATGTTAATATTAATCTTCATAGATAAAGTTAAAGCACAGTGGTATGATAAATGAGACAAATCGGCTACTTATCGCCCGGGCGATCTTTTGGTCCACATTTTTCTAAAAAAAAATCGAATCCTCCATAAGATTGCCCAGGGCGGGGTATCAGCCGAATCCGGTAATTGTGGCTGTACAATGATATGAACTGTCCCTGTAATGGGAAGTGTGAAAATAATTGTAAGCCTTGTACATTCTGAGTAGATGTGCAACTCCCGGGAACGGAAATAAATACATTTCTACTATTGGGATAATCTCGTGCGTATTTTGGGTCTAGCAAGAATTCAATTTTGCAAGAATGCACTTCCTGCATATGTGGTCAGAGATCACCCCCCCCCCAAATACATCAAATGTCGCAGAGAACATGCACAAATTTGATGATCTATGCAAGAAGACCCAAACAGACAAATGTGCATAACAGACTCATGTGCAATGGCAGTGTCAGTGAAACATGTTCCAGTAAGATGCAGGTATCATTTAATATTTAACATTCTTTACAAACAAATTCACCATAGACTAGTGCTTTAATTTCATAACTTTGATGTTTGAAGTCACTTTCTTTAGAAGATTACCAATTGGCAACAGTTAAAAACTATTTATTAAATATGAAAACGGCAAAATGTTCTTCTTTGGCATGTGAATTTCAACGAATTCAATGAGGTAATCCTACCACAACTTGTTAATGACTAGCAGAATATGCAATGAGGGAAATACACCTTACATAAAGTCTGTGATAATATGACAATATATTTTAAAACAAACCGGAGGGTCACCAATTCGAATTTAATAACCAAGGCCCCCCCCCCCAAAGAGCCAGGTGAATTTTCCTGTGTTTGGTCAAATTAAGCCGCGGGGTTCAGAAGTATATGTAAAATCATTAAGCTGTTAATCCACGATGACATGAAACACCATTTTGTTGTAAAATACAGTATTTTCGCTGAAATGACTTTTTTAGTGTTTTGTTTCAACAAGTTGAATGTAAAATAGAAAAAGTAAATTCATGAGATTTCGTTTTCACTAAATCACCCCTTCAGTATTTTACAGAACAAGGAGTACCCTATCAGTCATGATATATAATCTATTTACCCGGTGTCACCACCCTACAATTTGAAATGTGGCATATTAATATGCACGCAATACTGATATCTTTGTATTTCTCTTGTTCTTCACTTGAAATTATAAATAGTTCAAGGGAACCGAGAACACAACCATTTTCCTATTAGAGCATACATTTCAAATTAAAATACAAGTTCCTGTACTGTAGAAACTTTGTGATGTTTAGGAACAAATTATTGCTCACATGCAGTGTCTATCATTCAATGGCAACACCATTGGCCAGCATACTAATCCCATATGCCATCCCCTGACAAAGTGCCCAAGGGAATGGGCACTCAGCGAGTCTCATACACACATCTTCCCAAGAAATGAAGATTGGTACTACCGGTATCCTCATGACAACAGACTGGATGACAAGTATTACCTTCCAGTAAACATCACTATGCGGTGTCACACAGAATTTTTTTCTGATATTCGATCTTTGTGCCAAATACATCCATGCCACGTCTTGATGTTTCATTATGGGTTAATTATTTAGAGAGTACCGGTAACTGTCCACATGGATATTGTCACAAACAAGCACAACACGAGACTGCACGTACAAGTGGTGTTTTGGGTCCCCCCAGTACCGTACCTTACAGTTTATCTTGCTTGTGTGACTGAAGCAGAAACATATTGTATATTTTGGAAACAATATTTAATTATCAATTTGTCCAAATATATACAAAACACTGCAAAAAGTGTTAATAAAAATATAATTTCAAATGAAATTTACCAGTCTGCTCGCAGTACTTCCAACAAAACCTGCCACAACTCGTAGGTCTTGTTTCATTTGAGTTGATTCCAAACAATGTCCAGCAAATTGAATGGCCACATGCTGAATACATATTTATATATATTTACTGAATTAGCATACAGATATTGTTGCAATCAGTGTTCCAGTTTATGTTTACGAGTAAACAAATGCCATACATTCTATATGGTACTTCGCCCATTGTACATAAGCCTTTGATTTGATTCGATTGCATGTAGTTCACTCACCGCTGTTTCAAACTTATCAAAACTAATGGTATCATCTCAAATAAAGGAATTCCATGTATAATACAAAGACAAATCAAAGAAAGCTTAGAAAGAACTCCCGTGTACTCTCAGTATTGGAGACACATTAAAAATTAATTCAAAATTACTTGAACTTGAGATGTTGTTGGAAACACAGAAAACTAATTATGCAAATAAGGTAACTAATATGAACAGATTTAAGTGTAAAACTAATAAGGTCTGCACAATGTACCAAGTTTCATTGAAATGTGATTAGAACCAAAAAAATATTATTTATTATGCTAATTAGAGAATTAATATGAACAGATTTTAACCCAAAATTAATCAGGCTGTCTATTGTCCTAGAGCATTTATTTACCAAGGTTTATTCAAATGTGATGATCAATAGTATACTTAAGATATCAGTATTAATTAATTATGTTAATTAGGTGATTAAAAAGCATAAATATTTACCAAAAACTAATATGGTGCATAGTCCTAGGTTCATTGAAATGTGATGGGTACTCTTTAAAAGTTTCAATGAAATGCAATGAGTGGTTTTTAGACATCAGTGCAACAGCCATAGAACAGCAAAAAATTAACTAATTATGCAAATTAGGTAATTAATAGGCACAATTATTTATCCCAAAATTAATCAGGTCTCTGCATAGTCCTAGAATATCTATGTCGCAAGTCTCATTGAAATGTAATGATTAGTACTTGAGATATCAGATAAAAAGCTGAAAATTAACTAATTAGCTAATAAGGTGATTAATATGCACAAATATTTACCCAAAAACTAATTAGGTCTCTGCACAGTCCTCAAGTAACTATGTACCAAGTTTCATTGAAACATGGTCATTACTACTCAAAATATCAAAAGCTGAAAATTAATTAATTATGCAAATTAGGTAATTAATATGTACTGATATTACCCTAAAACTATCAGGTCTGTGCAGTGTCATATGACTTCTATGTACCAAGTTTTATTGAAATGTTTTGATTAGTACTTGAGATATCAGTGGAAAAGCCGAAAATTGATTAATCATTATGTAAATTAGGTAATTAATAATATTAGCAGATTTTTACCCGAAACTAATCAAATCTGCGCATTAGTTCAGAACATCCATGTGCCAAGTTTCATTGAAATCCAATGAGTGGTTCTTCAAAAATCAGTGGAACAGCTTAAAATCAGTTAATTGTTAAGCAAATTAGGTAATTAATATTCATAGATTTTTACCCAAAACTAATGAAATCTGCGTATTGGTTCAGAGCATCCATGTGCCAAGTTTCATCAAAATCTAATGAGTGGTTCTTCAAATATCAGTGGAACAGTCATGGAACAGCTTGAAATCAGTTATCATTCAAATTAAGTAATTAATATTCATAGAATTTTACCCAAAACCTAATCAACTCTGTGCATTATCCCAGAGCATATATGTACCAAGTTTCACCAAAATTTGATTAGTAGTTCTTGAGATAACGGTGGAACAAAAAAAGTGACATACATACATACATACATACAGACAGACAGACAGACAGACAGACAGACAGACAGACAGACAGGGTAACTGCAAAGACTCCCTTTTGTGCTTCGCACACGGGAGTCAAAAAAAATCCCTTGACATTTTCACTCTTCGCCAGTGGCAACTCATGAAGATATAATTTGATTTGCCGAAATAACCTCTAAATGCCTCCATCATAAGAGCATAGGTACTTGCAAGAGCATTCTTCTACCGACAAAATGGCTGCCATTCATTAAAATACAACCATCATTTTCTCAAAAAATAGGCTGGTGACCACAACAGGCTAAACTTTAATGAAGAAGTAGGGAATACTGGAACATGGAATTTTACTATGGAATTGAAGTGTGAGTGTAAAATTATAATTTTGGGTAATCAGGCATTATGAAAAGTTATTCTGTTTTATTTAACAATTGCCTTCAGTGGGCTTGGAGTACATACCAAACTATCAACGTTTGGAGTCAATTCACTCTCACAAGGTAATATTTGGGTGGATGCATTAAATACAATCTATAAAAGTATTCAACACCCTTTAAAATATGTGCAAAAAAAAATATTTCCTCCAGATCCAAAATGTCAGTTTGACCTATATTATGCACTATGTTAAAGGCCTGATCAGGCTTTGCAAAGTTAAAGAAGAGATAAACCCAGAGGGACAAATGATACTGTACTTCACTATACTGTACAAGGCCTTAATAATTAGTTAGCTTTTATTTTCCCTTATTCGTTGATAGCTAAATTAAAATAAATAATGCAGTTTAATAACTAGAATGTGTTGTTTCCATCACAAAGCAGTGAATTTAAAAGGCTAGTTCATATTCATGCAACATCAAATCCACATAAAATTATTCCCTGTGAATATGTACCCTTTGCATGATGCACGCCTTAAAATAGGTACATTTAGTTATAGCGAGCAGGTATATCTGAAGATGAGAGAAGAATACATTCAACGTCAATTAACCCTTATCACAGACTCTGGAAAACTGAACTCTACTAAGCTGGAAGATACAAAAAGGAAAACGAAGAAATAATTGACATATAATCTAGAAAAAACACTAGCACAATAAACAAATTCATAGTATTATGTACATATTAAGATGAAGAAAATAACTGTACAAAAGAACACAATATTTCAATTTACATTAAGCTAAGTTCTAATTTAGCTAGCCTGTGGACAGAACAAATTTTCGAGTGAAATCTTCTTTAAATAATTCCACAATATTTTCTTTTATATAAATATTTAATGGCCCTAAAATGGGATTATTTCAGTTAAAAGGGCTAGTAAAGTATACAGCATAATAGTAATATCTGTACGCCATAAGCATGGATCCTGAAGCAATTTGAACCAGTTGAATATTATTTGTATTCAACTGAATTAACTTAAGGTAAAATATGTAATCTACTGCAAATAATTAGAATGGCTACGCACTAACGTTGCATTCTGAGATCATTCATAGAGCTTTATTGGGATTTCAGACCCGACTATTTGACGATATAAATGTCATATACTGCAGGAATTAATGCCAGGATTCTAGCTTGTTTTTGATTACTGCAGCTTGCGGTATTTCTGAACAGAAACAAATCTTTGTGAATCCATACGTCTTGAAATAAAAATGTTTGCAAATGAAATTTCAACAAACAATTACCAGCACTCAGACATGCTGAAGCACATAGAAATTTGAAAGATTTCATATAATAGTCGCAATACCCCAATAAAGTTATACAAGTGGAACTTTATTTGATGGTAAAATCAATAATTTTGCCATTTAATTTTACTAACAGGTGAGTAGAACTTTTCTACTCACAATGAGGGTTCTGAGTAGAAAGATTCTGCACTCATAGATCCAAAGCTCTGTTTTGGATCTTGATACAACTACAGGACTGTGACCGTCATGCAATAAACATTGTACTGCACATGCATTTTATACTTTGTTTGGGTCCCATATCCAACACATCACAATGATTTGAGATCTGAATTTGCATGAAATGCATAGAAAGTTTAAATTTCAATGAATTTCATTTATTGACATATTTGAATTGATTCACCTGTTCCGAATCACTGTGGTTCAGGGTAATTCCGCTGCAATCCATACATATTACAAATACATTCGTCCAAAGATTCCCCATAAAATATAGGAATGATCTCAGAGAGCAAGAATTTACATATACATTATCCTGAAATGAGCAATTTATTTTTGTTTGTTTTCTCCCAAATGATGAAGGCAATTATACTGAATACTGTATATGCTCTATAAGTAGAACACAAGCTGTAAATTACAGAGATCCTGCTATGGTCAAAATAAGTAAAATTTCAATGATTTAGTATATTGCCAAGAGGACTTTTGGTTTACATCAGAGATGTGCTTTTAACAGGGGAAATACAGTTGGTGTCACAGGGGAATGGGTCAAACGCAGCCAGATGGACTACAATCGAACAAAAGGTATCCTTTCATGGTTTCCATAAATTTCAAATTGAAATGAGTTGATCACTCATATTATTCACATTGCAATAGCTGGGAATGAGAACCAGAAGTACACACATAACATCCAAAACGTTAAATGGATCATAAAAACAGTATAACATGAGAAAAGAGTTTGTTATTTCTATTGTTCATGGCTGAAAACTGAATACAAAACACATGTGGGAACCACTGATGCAAGAGAATATCTTAACATGCATTTAAAATTTTGTTTTTAATCATTTTCTTTTATTACAAAACCCGTTTCAAATGCAAAATATTAAGTGCAGTATACTGTTGGAAAGGGAAGGACTCTTTTGTTCACTGTTACTTGTTACCAAAATATATAAAAAAAAAAATATAACAAAACAGAGGGAAAATCTGGTTTGCACATCGCCAAATGGTCTCAACTTATCTACAGGTTGAATTAAATATGGTATTCCCTAAAGAAATGTTTATGCACAATATCAGACTGGAATAAATTGCTACATGGGAAAATATATTGGAGCAAAAAGTTTTGTTTTTCATTTAACTTCACATTATGTAGACATGATAGGAAAACTTTAAAATTCAAACTTATAAACTAAATTTGGCAATTTTCATATATATCTCATAGATAATTTATATTACAACATTTTTTTTTTTTAATGTCAAAAGTTTATTTTGTTTGAATATTGGGTAATGTAGATAACTATGGTAAATTTCTTCAACCTCTGACATTACAATAATGTATTGCAAAGAAAACGTATCAAATGTTCACCTAGTCCATTGGACAAAATTCAATAAATCAACCACTACATGAATTGTAAAGTTTAGAAAATAAAGGATCAAGGTCAATACTTTGTCAACTGCCAGTGTCAAACTTTTGGGTAACTGATACATGCTCATTATGGAATTGAGGAATTTATTTTTACAGTCTTATATTCATGCCTGACATAGAAGGCTGCAACACAATATATATATATCCTTGTAAAGCTATCAGACTTAATGTTCAGAGTTTCATGCTCGGAAGACCCCCCATCCCCCATAAAAGGTAATATACGAGTCACTGGAGTAGTGCTTTACTTGCCAGCACAAAGTCAACAAGTTCAGTGCAACACATCAGTAGACACAGTAGTATAATGTTCAGAAAAAATTACTAATATGTTTGTCTAAAAATAAAACCAGCTCGATAGCATCATGTAGATATTTGTAAAAACCTAATTGATAGGGCAATTATTTCCACATTTCTTCTTGGACATTACTGTTACTGCTTAGCAAGTCTGGCTTTCAGCTGTTGAATGTGTTCATAGATCTTTAGTGATGGACCCACTTTCATTCCGGTCAAGTTACAGATTTGTTCCTTTGTCAAAGACAGCAGCTTTTTACCATCAATTTGCTGTTGAAAACAAGCACGTTGAAGTTAATGTAATATGATGTGCAGGGGTTTATCTAGAAAAAAACTGCAAGAGAGAGCACTGCAATTCTGTGGCACCACCAAGTGAGGGAGATAGGGTTTTCCCTACCAGGGTGTGGAGTTTTTGATAATTCTAAATTAAAATGGAGCATTCTATGGCTTTCTTGGGGGCCAAAATTACTATTAGACAGGTCACAGTTGTGATCCCTGGTCAATCAGAATTTTATGGTTGCCAGAGAATCTGCTAAGGGGGCACATGGCCATGGCATGAGGGCGCTGCACCCCTGTTCCCTTGTTTAAAAAAATCCCTGGTGTGAATCGCAAAATCCTGAACAATAACACGAAAAACAAATTTGGTAAAAATTTCATAATTGATGACTATTGGATAACAATTACTCAGGCAATTGAACACATCACCTGCTAAAGCAGTGTCAATTCTTTCTTAATTATTATAAATTGATTTAAAAACTGGAACATGATCAAGGTTTTATACTGAATGATATGCCAGTTTGACAATGACTGGAGATAGTAGCCTCGAGAACATTAACAATTTTATCACCTACTATGGTGCAAACCTCACTATTATTATTATTTGCAGAAAGGTAAAGTGGAATACAAAACAAATGCATTGCTTGACATACTCTTGGCAGTACATACATGATATGTGCCCTTAAAGTAAACTTAAGTACGAGTACTGTTTGTATTGCCAGGGGGAAATAACAAACAATATGTAATTTATATTTTTATTATTTGTTGATTTCCTCAATCAGTGAAAAGACACGATGTTGAATGAAGATGGGAGCCCCAAAACCAAATAACTCACCTGTTTTCGAAAACTTTCTGTGTAAGCACCACATTCATTTTCTTTTAAGAACTGCATTACTTCCACTGTACCCCACCTTGATGGTTCAGAGCAGTCGTAATCCACAGACGGGGTGAGCACAGGAGAAGCTAACGTTGCAATAGATTGCATTCCTTTTAACTGGGAGACACCTTGCTGGTTAACACTTAAACCAGCAGCCGCTACACCCAGATTGTTCATATGTCCTAACATAGATGCTGTGACAGGCATGTTTGTGATTGTACTTGTCACAGTAGTCGTCATAATAGGCGGCCTGATATGACTTGGAAAAGATTGTGGCCTCTGCAAGTTATTTGACATTGTAGTAGTGGGAATATTGTTACCCATATTTGGAAGGCTACTTAATGGTGCTGATAGCGGGGGCATTCGATTATAGATCGTAGTACTCGGTATTGACAATGGTGGCATATTGGCAGTGGCCATAGAGGGCGCCATTGTGTTCAACACCGGGGGAGTAGGTATAGCAGACAATGCCGGCATGGTACGTGATGCAATTGGGCTCTCCACAGGCGATGAATGTGGCGAGGAAATAATATTTGCTTGTTGTCCCGGAGAGGAGCTCCCATAACCTGAATTGTTATTCACTGTATTTGGAATGTTTAAGTTGGCGGAAAACTGATGCATAGTACTTGCAGGGTTCCCGCCATTCGACCCTGATAAAACTGTTGATAAATTTTGACCCATCTGCAGCACATTACTTGTATTCGCAGACAGCCTTTCAAGATTATTCCCCAGTGCTTGTTCCGTGATTCCTAACACACCATCGGCACTGATGGTAGCCTGCATCGGCCTATTGGTTGCTGTGGCAAAAGTACCAAAATTCGGCAGGGATAATCCCGTGGGATTGAAGATTTCCGTTGACATTGCTGGTTGCTGTGCCCTATTGAAAGACATTATCTGTGATAACAATTCATTGGTTGTTGCTGTATTCTGTATTACGGCAGGAGATGATGTATCAGCGCTAACTGGAGTCACATTTCCAATTGTCCTTGATGCTAAATCATCCATACTTTCTATTCTTTCCTGCTTCACATGGATATGCCCTAAAATAAAAAAAAGTTACAAATTCAATCATAATTTCTAAAACTGCTGCATTTTTCACCTTAAAAATAGATATAAATAAAAGTTATACTGTAGATTACTTTATTTTCGCTTGGAATTTATTTTCGCTATTTTCGCTGAAGGGATGATTCCGTGAAAATAAAATTCAGCGAATATACCTTTTTTCCTATATTTCACATTAAGCTCATCAAAAATCAGTGAAAATAAATTCCATACAAAACGCCTAAAAAGTCTTTTCAGCGAAAATTAATTCCAGCGAAAATAAAGTATTCCACAGTAATCAAAGAAAGCTTAGAAAGAACTCCCGTGTGCTGAGAGTATTGAAGACACATGAAAAACTAATTATGTAAATCAGGTAACTAATATGAACAGAACAGAACAAAAAAATTATGAATTATTATGCTAATTAGAGAATTAATATGAACAAATGTTAACCCAAAATTAATCAGGCCTGTCTATTGTCCTAGAGAATTTATGTATCAAATTTTATTCAAATGTGATGATCAGTAATTGAGATATCAGTGTTAATTAATTATGTTAATTAGGTGATTAATAAGCATAAATAATTACCAAAAACTAATCTGCATAGTTATAGATTCATTGAAATGTGATGATGAGTACTCTTTAAAAGTTTCATTAAAATCCAATTCGTTGTTCTTTATATATCAGTGGAACATTCATAGAAACAATTAACTAATTATGCAAATTAGGTAATTAATATCCACAATTATTTACCATAAATCTAATCAGGTCTCTGCATAGTCCTAGAAGATCTATGTAGCAAGTCTCATTGAAATATGATGATTAGTACTTGAGATATCAGGCAAAAAGCTGAAAATTAACTAATTTGGCTAATAAGGTAATAAATATGCACAAATATTTACCCAAAAACTAATCAGGGGTCTGCACAGTCCTTAAGTAACTATGTACCAAGTTTCATTGAAATGTCAAAAGCTGATAATTAATTAATTATGCAAATTAGGTAATTAATATGTACTGATATTACCCTAAAAACTATCAGGTTTGTGCAGTGTCCTATGACATCTATGTACCAAGTTTTATTGAAATGTGATGATTAGTACTTGAGATATCAGTGGAAAAGCCGAAAATTGATTAATCATTATGCAAATTAGGTAATTAATATTGCAGATTTTTACCCAAAATGAATCAAATCTGTGCATTAGTTTGGAGCATCTATGTGCCAAGAATCCAATGAGTGGTTCTTTAGATATCAGTGGAACAGTCATGGACAGCTAAAAATCAGCTAATTATCATGCAAATTAGGTAATTAATATGCATGGATTTTTACCAAAACCTAATCAAATCTGCACATTGGCCCAGAGCATCTATGCACAAAGTTTCATCAAAAAACAATGTATGGTTCTTGAGATATCGATGGAACAGACATACACACACATACACAGACAGACAGACACACTAACTGCAAAAACTCCCCTTTTGTGCTTCGCACACGAGAGTCAAAAATGTTTAAAAGTTTAAATGTCAAGGCATAACACGAAAAGCTCTCCATGATGACTATACCAGTCTTACCTATATTGACAGAAGTGGGAGGTGTTGGTGTAATACTCGAAGGAGACTGAATAAGACTTGTCAAATCAGGCTTAATATCATGTGAGGAATTTTCCACAGGTGGTAAGGTTTCAGCAACAGAACTAGCAGGTAATATGGTGTATGGTGGATTCACTGTGCCATCATCCATGAAGTACTTGGTGGATCCCTTTGGAGATTTCTTTGGGGGTGGTGGCTTCTTCTCTGTAATCATAAAATGCAAGGTGAGTTAGAAAGTGAAAGCTTACACATTGGCTAACATTATATTACTCTTAGCGGGAAACATAGTGTCAGTGGTTGAAATTTGGATTCTGGTAAGTATAACATTTTCTACGACCCACCCAAGCGTCAAAACAAAAATCTCATCAAAACTTACTTTTCCTTGAACCTTTGTAACTTTGATTCTTGGGTTTCTTTTTCCGTGGTTTGACAGGAACAGGTGGTGGTGCTTTAATCTCTGTGAATAGATGCAATGACCTTAGTAATGGTACACAATTCTCATATCGACATAAAATTAACTATGCCTTGATTGATTCCAGTGAAATTTGCTGTATTGAAATATAGGGAAATTGGTACTCTTTATGTCCTCCACTGGAAGTACACATCATCCATGACACAGAAAACATTTTGATAGTAACTGGATGACATACATTTTGTGGTCAGTATTATCATAGGATCTTGTTCATATGGCTTGAAAATACACATAATTATAGTGATTATAAGGAAATTATGAGAATGAGAAGTAAAATAATTTGTGTGTTTGCCGCGTAATTGAAACTTGAAGACACCAACTGTTCACTCATCTAAAATTACGTCAATTTTCAATCAACACATACCATACTGTAAACCCATTATTTGCTGGTTTTTAATTTCGCTATTATCACAATTAAAGGGGAACAAATACTATAAATAGGGGCAAGATGGCCACTGCAATTAGTATGCTAATCCGAACCAAGCCGCTCACATCGTGACAAGAGCTCCGGGAAATGTGCCATTTATGATGTTTAGATATCAAGCTATGATTCCAAATACATTTCTACAGGGGCATGAATATGTACACTAGCGATTACACTCATCTGGTTGAGCTTTTGATGTATAAATGTGGTTGTTTTCAGTCGAAGCATGCCACGACAAGTAAAAATTCTGAGTTTACTTATTTGCTTAGTGGACAGGGGCGGAGTTAATTACCCATAAGCACGTGGTGCAATCTATGGGATTGAGCGGTTCCCCTTTAAGTGAAATTCGCTATTTAAATTAAATCCATGTGAAAATGTAAAATAACAATAGAACACACTGTTTCTCCGCCAAATTTGTGAACTTTAAAACCCAGTGAAATTGCTAAAGGCACCAAAATAGTGAAAATAAATGGTTTTACAGTAAATTTGTTTTTCACCATTCATCGTGACTGTAGTGTAATGCCTACCTTGAGTCTTTGGTGGTTCCAGTGCATAATTAAACACTTCACACCAGCCTACAGGGTACAAATCTGGACTCTGACAGTCTATCCACTGATCATATATCTTGTCCCAGCCATCAAAGTGAACTCTTAACAATCTACCGACTACTTTAGTGACCGTACCCACGCATACCAAGTGAGGCTCCATCAAGTCAACTGCTTCTAGTTTGGCACCAACTGTGAAACCATGTTTGGGAATTTTCTGTCACAGTTTTAAAAAAAATTATCAGTTACTTAGTATAAAAACTCATAGACTATTCCATGTAATTCATGTTAGCAAAAATAGAAATGGCATAAATGGTGAACACACACTTAGAATAGATCAAAAGCTCGCAATGTGCACAAAAATAAATGTGCTATTTTGTTTACCAGAAACACAAAACATCACTACTAAATCAATCATTTTACAGTTTTATTTTGCTTCATTTTGTCTAAATCATGATTAATTGACAACATAAATGTAAACTATAATGTATATGATTATTATAAATATTTCAAAAGATTTTCAAAATCTTATCTTCAAACAGTTGTGAACACAGAAACACTACTGTAAAATCTGTATTAGAAGCCGCGGCTTCTATTAAAATGGTACAATGCAACAGAGGGGATGCGGCTTCTATTAGAGCATGTACACATATGAGAAATGATGAATTTTTTATTCTAAATTATTCAAAAAGAATGGGTGCGACTTCTATTAGGGATGCGGCTTCTAATACAGATTTTACGGTACTAATCAACATGAAAATGACTGGTTGCCAATTTAAGACTTTTTATGCAACGTCATGCAAATTTCAACTTCTGTGTATTTTATTGACTAGGTTTAACGCATGGTAAAATGTTTCTATGTTGTCATAATTAGGAGTGTGTCCGTAGAGGTTATCCAGGGACAACCGCCCAGCTGGTAATAAGCTGTCACACTTGTTTATGTTCTGCACGATCACATTGACCGGTTGGCAAGAACTGCTGATCACACTCAAAGATAAAGTAACAGTGTTGTTTACTGATGTTGTTATTAAATATACATACATGTTTCTGTTAATAAAACAACTTATGGGCAATGTTATTGCAGCAGATCTCTAGTTTGTGTTGATATTTGTTATCACACACACATGCCGGTTTTCAAAAATGTAAACGTATGACGTCCCGGTATGATGGCCTATAAATGATACAACTACATACCCTATTAAATAGTTTAACTGGAGCAGCTTGTGATTTGGTTGCCATTAGATAATCTAACCACTTAAACTTCCCTTTATAATCTGAAAGAATAAGTGAGAAATACGAATTATTTTCAGTAATAATAAAACTGAAGATAACTGACAGATTGTATAATGGGGATCTGAAATGCGAAACTCTGAAAGATTTGAACTGCCAATAGCCAAATATTCCTTCACACTCATATAGTTTAGTATTTTTTAGACAATGTGGTCTTCAAATTGAGACTCATGAGAACAGTGAAGTTCAAGACCTAAATTACACCCTGTAATCGCTGTAGTGTACAGAAAATATGATTTGACAAATATGTATTTCTGTGTATTGAAATCTAGTCAAGTATATGTATAGGATAACCCAGCAGACAAGTGATTGGAGTGGAGTAAACACTGGAGCATAGGGAACAGGATATGAAGGTAGACAACTTACTTCTTGGTGGTGTAAGATCAATACTATTGAGTTCACAGAAACCAGCTGGGAACACACAGGGTGATGTAGCGTGGTAACAAAACCAATCAGAACCATCAACTGCCATTGAACCATCGATACCTATCATAAGGTAACTATTTTTCAATACTTTCATCACCGTGGCAACACAAATATTGGCTAGGTTGAGAGGATCTATTGCTTCTAGTTTCATCCCAACTTCAAAGTTTTGTCCCTTAGATGGTTCTGTTCCCTGTGAAGATCAAATGCAATGAAATAATAATATAAATGATGTGTCTAAGACGTTTAAAACTAAACGGGTAAATGATTATTATCTCTATATTTTATAAAATATTTTGACAATACTGTAATCTGATCAAGGAATAGTATGTCATATAAATAGGTGCTAATTGTCAGTGTACTGTAAAATGACTAATTTTCACTGGGTTTAAATTTTCCGGATTTACCGTTTCAGGCATATTCAGTAGGTTTTAAATTCACGGTTTTATCATTTAGATAATGTGTTCTATGCTAAATTTTACATACTCACTGGGTTTTAATTTCGCGCATTTTCCAGCCAGCGAAATAAACGAACTTCAAACCCAGTGAATAATTAATCCTTTTACAGTATATTCAAATTTCAAAACTTGAGGCATGGTTGTCAACATTTCACCATATTTGATTTTTCTGATTGTAGATTTCATAGTAGCCTTGAACTGCTCAGTTTCACAATATGTCTAAAGCAAGCATATTAACTATTAAATACTGATATCATATTTGCAATATCTACAATTAAAGCGCACAAACCAAAGATTGCATTTATTGTATCCTTGATTATTAAAAATATGACTTATCATGATCATAGACACACATCTGTCATTTACATTAGTGTGTGCGCTTCTAATAGAGCAAATATGGTACATCTATTGTAATAACGTCGTAGAGGAACCTACATTGTGAGCAAATGACACCAGTTTTTAATGTTTCAATACCTGGTCACAGCACTTGAATTTTTAACACAATTACATGTTGACAAGAGATGGTATTTGTGATAAATCAAAGCATAAGCCAACCAAAAAAACTTACATTAAAGAAAAGTTCCCAAGGTGCTTCATCATCTTCTAACTTTCTTGTAATAGCTTTATTCAGTGATTTCAGTTTGTATTCTGAGGGAGAAAAGATTTCTGATGAAACAAATACTGTGAAGCAAACAATTGTATGTAACACTACCGTGTAAGTAAGAGTAAGGTGAATAAATACTACATTTTCAAGTTTCAAGTTGTAAAAAGCTACACAAGTTGGGAGTACACAAGTACAAGCATAAATTAATATGTGTGTATGTCGTTTTTTACACAAGACTCAACTGTGGCACTGATTTTAATTTCTGGGTTATTATTATTGAATTAATATTAATGCCATAATGGCAAAATAACATTATACTAACCTTGTGTAGAATTAATGTCATGGCCAACATATGAAGACCAGCCACACGGATGTAGAAGTGGTGACTTAATGTGACACCAGAAGTCATCGTCGTCATGACTATCTGCATATTGCAACTGGAGACGTCCACCGACCACATCGTCTATGATGGCCACTCGCATTCGAGATATCCTCATTTTGTCTACCACTTCTAACTTCATTCCGCTCTTGAATTTAAACTTCATGCTTTCCACCACCTGTGATCAGAAAGTTGAATGTTAAACTTATTTTGAATCACAATTCACACAAAAAAAAACAAGCCATGCATGGCACAGTCCCAGTTAGTTATTGAATTTAAGATATACCGTTAAAGTCCTATTATAAACCGCGGTTTATATTACAATGTATATATTTAAAAATTGGGATCAAAAGCTCAAGTTCGGGGTGCGGTTTCTATTACGTACATATTGCAATCACTAAATGGGCGTGGTCATTTTTTGTCCACAACACATGCACAAAACAAACAATACACCGTACAATCTCTTGAATAGGCGTCGGGGAAGAGTGAAAGGCCTTATTTTGGTTCTAAAATAGGCGTTACGAAATGTTGAAAAATTACAGTCAATCAAAAAAAAAATCTACATGATACAAAAAATACTCAGTATTTTTAACGTAATATGCATTTATTTTTTTTAATTTTCTTGGTAACGAAAAGTATATTCTAACAGAAGTTTCAAATAAAAACACGAATGCACTGCTTAGTAGCAAATGATCACATAACGGTAGCTCGATCCGGCCATGCTGCTGGTCACAAGTGAATAACTTACTTGTTTTCGAAGTGTTGATATTGGTGATTATTATTTAGTAGTGATTACAATAACGCACGAAAAATAAGTTCGTTGAATTGTTATAAAATGCAAGTAAAATTCAACTTAGTTTCCCCGTAAGCGAATGATTTCAGTCACATGTAAACAGCCGATACGATATCCGCCATGCTTTTGAATGCTCACGTGACGTATTATTGACCGGATAGGTCAAGTCGCTAATTAACCAATCAAAATGCTGGATGGTGCCCACGTGTCTAAATTACATAGCTCATTTAAATATGTTAATGACAGTTCAGCGACCTCACGGTGAACGCAACACGGAAGAGATTTACCGATAATGTAGTGCGATCTTTTGCCTTTGATTTCCATGGGAAAACGGCATGATTTTTTTTTTAAATCAAGAAATTATTTGTTTTCGAAAGATAAATTATTCTTCAATGCTCAGTTTAACATTTTTTTGGTGATAAAAGCTCATTGTCTAAAACTTACGAAACACAGACGTATTCAGAAAGAGTATTGACAGAGGTCGCCGCCAGAACAAAAGCAGTTTCATTGCCTGTCTGACATCTTATCACCGCTGAACAATAAATAGGTGTGAATATTTTTAGGCATGTTGTCGAAACAAAGAATAGGATTAGGAACAATGCCGTTTTGGAACAGCTGGTTGAAACAATGAAGTCAGTCACGGTCTTGTTGAATTGGGGGTGCGGTTAGTAATAGGTACTTTTCAAGTTTTCAATTTTTGTTAAGAACTCTTTAACCCCGAAGCCGGAATTGGGGGTGCGGTTACTATTACGTATGCGGTTTATATTAGGACTTTAACGGTATAGTTTCGTTTATAGTAATAAGCTGGAACATAAACATGTCAGGAATATGATTATGATGATTGTTTAACATTTAAATGATTGACATTTGTATCTGATCGTCAAACGAGTATTGAGAGACAAGCCAGTAGGCTGGTTGGCGATCCGCTCCGCTCAAAAACAAGCAACATGTTTTTGGTTGTTTCCATAGTGTGACATAAAGGTGAAGCTAACGTCGGTTTATAACTAAATGGACCCATATACGAAGTTTGCAAAAAACATTCAGTCTTTAGAAGTCACTTAGTTTATTACTAGGACGTATTATTCTGTTACATCATTTATTATTTCCAACCGTTTTGCGACAGTATTTTCTAGATTGAATGCAGCATTTACAGTTCATTCAAAGTTCAAAGTTGCATTGGGATTACGTTAATACAGTGTAACATTGTCGGCGCCGGCGATCTCCTACCAGTGCGCAACGTAGCCAAAATTTGAACACTACTATTACAAAACCACAGTCAGCTGGCATCGGTGTCGCTGGGTGTATATGATAGAGGGAAGTTGTGCAACCAAATTTGCTGAGTTAGCAGGTTTTCGTTGATAAAAAAATAACTAAGGCAAAAACTCACGGTTTTTCAGCATTTTTGTAATAAAGACATTATTCTCTATCAATAATCCGCCCAAAATAAGAACATTTCTACTAATTCTTGTGTTTTTTCGATGTTTTTCGAAAAACCTGCGATTAGGCTGCAAAAAGTTTTTATTGGCGAAAAACTGCGAACTCGGCAAATTTGGTTGCACAACTTCCCGTTATCATATGCACCCAGCGACACCAATGCCAGCTGACTGTGTACAAAACTGGTAGGAGGTAATACATTTGGGGCGAAAGTATTCAAAAATCAGTTTTTGGATGTTGCAATTGCAATGGTGGGCCAGGATTTTTTTCCAATTAGTAACGGCACGACCTACCTGTGAAGTATGAACAAAATCAGCCGAGCCGGAAAAATCACAGAGGAGTTAAAAGCCATTGCTGGTGAAAAGTTACCCCAACTTTGGGGTAAAATTTCTCGGTAATGAAAAAAGATATTAAAAATTCAAATAGTAACTTTGTGCCTACACTCAAGCTGAGTAGAATGAGCTATGTCTGAAGTGTTTTATCCCAAATTTATGGGAGGAGATACATTTGCCGCGAAGCTATCCAAAAATCAGTTTTTTGGGCCAAAAAAAATTTTCTGATTTTTTTCTAATAACTAGGGTGAAGGTGTGACCAATCTGCCAAGTTTGAAAGAAATCGGCCAAGCCAAAAAAATCACAGAAGAAATTATAAGTGAAAACACTGGAAATCACACACAGACACACATACAAAACGACAAAAGTGATTATAAGGGCAATCCTAGCGGAGGGGATCGCCAATATTGCTTTGGAACAGCATTAATTAAAACAAAATCAGCCATTTTGAATACATGTATAATGAATATATAAAATTTGAACATAATCAGTCACAGCAAGTCAGACATATGGCACTAGAACCACATTTATTAAAACAATATCCCATTTTGAATCTTATCTGAAACAAAATGATGTGCATTAAGGTCCTATAATGTCCAACATATATACCAAGTTTGAACAAAATTTATCTGTAAACAGCCAAAAAATGCCTGATGATTTTGATGACTTTTAACACAAAAATGGCCGCAATTCGGCCATCTTGAATCAGATCGAGAAACAAATTGACGTGCATATGTATAATATCATGTATGTGTGAAGTTTGATTGTGATTGGTCCAGGCATTTCTAAGATACAGGTCCGGACGCACACACGCACGGACACACGGAGGTCAAAACATAAGTCCCCGTTTTCGGACTGGGATCAACACCAAAACAGATGTAATGCACACTCAGGGCAAGTGCACTACAAACTCCATTGAAAAGGTGAAAGCAACTGGCTGAGATGCATGCACTAATAAATAAGACACAATTTTGGATGGAATGCCGGAATAAAACATTTAATTGCCATTCGACGAAAGATTAGATCATACAGATTTGTAATGCAGTTCCAAACATTAAACACTATTGTAGGGCTGTGACAGACAAAGTCCCTGTATCAAGGAGAATAAAAATAGCCACAGTGAAAATATATTACAACGACAATTTTCTGTTGGGCTTCTGCACAAGCAATTTTAGCTAACATTTTAGACACTACTGGTATATTACAAATTGCTCAAATTACGGTCATCTTCCAGTCATTTATGTCTTATACTGTTAAACTCTTTAAAAAGTCAATAGAAACGACATTTGATGCAAAGAGATTACTATCATTCAATCATAATACAAAAGTTTTTTACAATTTTGCTTCATTTGTGAGAGCAAATAACTACAATACAAAGGTATACAGCATTACACATCAAAGAATAAAAGTCACTGACCAAGGATGATTGAAACACTCACCTTATCCTGAAAATCTGAGGGTAATGTTTTGGCCCCTGTTAAACTGTTCACAAGGAAAGTTCTCCAATTGCTCCGCCTACTGGCAATAGCTATAACAAAACAGAACAGTTATTAAAAGGTTGCTCTTACAATGACAACATATCACAATCCATACCAATATACCCATATGCATTCTGGCATTATTAGGCAGCAACAGACAGTGACAGTGCTATACCAACATAACATTTCAATATCCTAATAGTGTAATATATATTATATTATACCAGTATATTGATGGTGTTAATCCATTGATTTGATTGGTCCAAACACAAAATTTGCATATGCAATTCATGGTATATTGGCTGATAATGCACGGCTAAAACCAAGTGGCCCTGGAACATGAATTGACTACAGGTTTAATACGAAAATACATAAAACCGGTATTATTTGATTTTTAGGGAAATATAGTGGTTGAATTTTGGAAGAATATTGAAAAAAATACTGAATTAAAAACATCTGAAAAGTTATATAACTATAATATTGCTTTTTGTTAATGGTGGGATCCAAGTTGTGAGCGTCGGTCGTTGGGTGATTGTCGTTCGCCACACAAACCTAAACCACCGTCCCTTAACACCGTGAGGTGCTTACACGAACGCCATGTTCTCAGTGTTGTTACTTTGAGATGGGTTGCGAACTTCCAACAAAGAAAACATGATCTTTAAGTACAAGATATAATTGAGGGTTTTAATGACATAAAAATGCAAAAAACTATGAGTCACAGGCAAAAATGTATGCCACCAGAAACAACCGGTGTCCGGTAGCGGCAGCTGACAAAATTGCAGTGCACCCGGGTAATTGCCATCTGTTTCAAAAAACACAGGACTACGCAGGATTCGACGACGATATATGGTATTGTAATTCTCCACTATGGGTAAATAAATTACAGGAGATGATGAAGGTAATTTCGAAAGCTACAGATTTGTGCCGAGTGTACACTAACCACTGTATTAGAGCAACGGCATGCAAAGTCTTTCGGCCGGAGTTGAGACAAGATATATCATGTACGTGTCACAAAAACGATGCGAAAATCCGATCTTACACCATCAAACTTACCCCAGAACAATGACAAAACTTGTTAGTCATACTGTCACAAAACTTTGGTTATACCAAAGGTATCCAGGTCAGATGCTGGAACTGAGGTCGCTGTGCCGGTCGCCGTACATGATACACCGCGTCCCGCCGCGTCTCAAATTTCGGTCGAACCAAGTACCGCTGAACGTCAAATATCCACAGTTACAAGTAGTATACTGTACTGTACTTTCAATGGGCAAATTACAGTCCAAATTGTACAAAAACCGGAATGAAAACATGGAAAATCCGTTGTTTAAATGATCCAAACTGTACACGACCCTGTATTTCAAATCGCGTTGTGCGTCAGTAAAAGGTCATCCTTTGTTATGCTAAACGTGGATACGTTTCTTTTTCATGTGGAATAAAAATTAGTTTGTATTCAATTTGAACTGTGTTGCGCAGGTAATTTTTGTATGCATTCAGCGTACAACTACATACTATTCTTATAAATATTCATGTTCAAGGGCCATAATCATGATCTTTTAGTAGATGAAAGTAAACTCTTTTTTTACTAGTTTTATCGAATTGTCAATATACTGGTATAATATAATAGCAATAACCCCCGCCGAAGTTGGGTATACCACTTGATATTGCACAATTCACTCCATATATGCACGAGTCTGCGGCTCGTGCATACATGTCTTGAATTGTGCAATATCTCGTGGTATACCCGCCTTCGACGGGGGTTATTGCTTAAGTAACCCCCCCCCCCCTATACCTTATAATTTGCAAAATTATATGTAATACCGATACTACATATTTCAATGATTTACAGATATGTATACTGTATCACAACAGCTGTTTTGACTGTTTTCAGAGTGGCCTCATATATGGAGCAAATCAACTTATGCATTAAATATTGAGACAAAGATACAAATCCCTGAATTGTAGTGAAGATAAACATGCTTATATTTAAGAGTTCCCACCTCGGCCTCACTTGCTTATAACTCATAGACCTCACCAAGTTGCAGTTAAAAATGTATATCATCAACTTTTCCTGTATTTAAGTAGCTTTTTTTAAGTGAAAATAACAAAGATGCTCAGTACTAAATTTTCTTAAAGGGTACATTGCAAATGAGCATGATTTCTCATTATCTCAAGACATGTGACAAAAGTGATTGACATGTCGTCAAAGCTCAGACTCATGAGCAGGATTTCATTTGTTGATTGTTTACAGCACACTAACACAGTATATGTGATGCACACTTACATTTTGGCGGTAAGAGTGGTTTTCCTATGGTAGCACACCATCCAACAGGATGTACATCCATTCTCATTAAATTGCACCAGAAATCATGTGATTTATCACTCCCAAATCCTTCGTACCTAAGAAGTGCTTTGTAACCTATAACAAACAAAGTTATAAATCATAATATTTTGTAGAGTACTGGTACACATAGTGGAAAGGGTAAACAAGCAGCCTCTCAGCTGACATAGCTCCGCTGTTAGCAATGCACATTTCAATTAAAGAACTGAAGATATCATTAGAAAATGAACAAATCTGAGCAATCGGACTTGTTGTTTTCAAATATCACTTTTTACCAAAAATGACGAAAATATTCATCTAAATTAGAGAATTGAATATATCATCACGATATGAACAAATCTAAGAGAGGTCTGTCCAAGGTACATATACACCAAGTATCAAAGCAATAAGAATTGTAGTTTTCAAGAAGTCGAAAAAGTAAAAAATTTACAGTGATGACGGACAATCACTCATATGACAGCAGAGCTAAAAAGCCGTCAGATGGCAGACCCCCATCATCTTTATTCGATTGGTTGAAGCAGTTTATATTGATGGGAGATGGGGGATGTCCATGCTATTGAAAGTGGGTATAGTAATGTAATTCAGAATTGGGAATATGTACTATTTCAGTCTAGAGTACTTGTTGCTAGAAGGAAAGAGTAGATAAGAAATCATCTAACACAAAACAATTTCCAAGTTTCTTTAGTTTAGACTATGGACACTTGTAGCCACTATATCAAAGAAAGCTAAGCACTGGTTAGATGGATATATATCTGCAATACTGCTCTAGGTATCATAGTTATGCATTTTTAATGAGGTCACAAGACCATATATGGATATATATATATATATATGTTGATCAGATCGTGTACCCAATGTCTTTAATACCGGTATAACACTGTGTGAATGCCTCTATCTGCAATAGTGCCCCTAATATACCGGTAACTACGTACGAACATGTGCAACCTCTACATCCCCGGCCAATTACTAGGATATCAAAATTCATGATTTACGGTCAAACCATGGATGTTCTTCTTGCCCATGCAACAAAATTAAAATGTATTTGAAATAAATATTGTGTTTGCTCTATTATTAGTGCACATAAAAGACAGAGGTGTGTCATAAAATCAATGATCCAGCATTCTATTATTTTTTACTGCTTTGAACTCATTTCAAAGCTAAACAAGCAGCCTGTCGGCTGAGATAGCTCCGCTGTTAGCAATGCACATGGCAATTGAAGAACAGAAGATATCATTCGAAAATGAACAATTCTGAGAGAGGTCCACATGTAGTACCTATATGTATAATATATCAAAGCAATTGGACTTGCGGTTTTCAACAAGAAGTCGAAAATATCACTTTTTACCAAAAATTACAAAAATATTCACTAAAATTAGAGAATTGAAGATATCATCATGAAATGAACAAATCTGAGAGAGGTCCACATGTAGTACCTATATGTATAATATATCAAAGCAATTGGACTTGCGGTTTTCAACAAGAAGTCGAAAATATCACTTTTTACCAAAAATTACAAAAATATTCACCAAAATTAGAGAATTGAAGATATCATCATGAAATGAACAAATCTGAGAGAGGTCCACATGTAGTACCTATATATGTAATATCAAAGCAATTGGACTTGCGGTTTTCAACAAGAAGTCGAAAATATCACTTTTTACCAAAAATAACAAAAATATTCACCAGAATTAAAGATATCATTACAAAATGAACAAATCTGAGAGAGGTCTACCCAAGGTACATATACAACAAGTATCAAAGCATTCAGGCTTGTAGTTTTCAAGAAGAAGTCGAAAAAGTAAAACATTGATACGGACGACGACGACGGACAATCACTCATATGATAAGCTCCGCTCGACAAAGTCAACAGCGAAGCTAAAAAAAAGAGCAAATAAATTCTTTGTATAGAGATGGTGAATAGAATGCTATTTACGGCGCAGCAGGAAAGAGTATCAGAGTTACATGATTATCAGAAATCAGCATTAGACATGCCACAATACATCAAGAAATATGGCACACTCACCAGCAATTTTAACAACTTGAGCAATCCAGAAGACATGATTAGGAAGATCACAATCTGTATTTAAAACTTCTACTTTCATACCCACAGCAATATCCTCCCAGTAATTGGACATTGGAGCCTACAAACAACACAAAATAATGAACTATATTTAAATGTAACATTTTATATTCCTCGCAAACAAGCTTACATAAATAATTATATTATACCATGACATCACAAGTGCAGTTCTAGTTCAAATGTGCGCACTGCACTGCATATATTTGTGATAATACACTTACAAAAGTACCGCACATTAGTTACATAAAACCAGGATCAAGTAATGTCAGATGTTGTTGAGTAATCTGTATTTAAATTAACCAAAATTGCTAGAGAAATTTTTTCAGTACAACAGCAATAAACCATCATTGGCCTCAGTACACCAGGTCACATGTAGTTTATGGCTTAAATAACATATTCATGGATTGCATAAAGTCCTATATAGAATAAAGACATGTCTGGATTACTAAACAGACAATTACTATCATATATGTACTCTAACTGGTTTCCATGGAAACAATAACTTTCCCTGCAGTGTTAATGCCTACTCTGGTGGCCATTTTAATTGAATATAGTGTAACTATTACAACCTTGCCTGTTGAGAATCTAGATATTTTTGACTATCAAATAAGAATTCAGGATAGCTACAAACTAGACTACGTATTTTCTTCAAAAAGACACGATATTCCCCCCAAGCCTGGCATGGTGAATGAAAGATTTAATTTAAATAATTTTCCTTGGGTGGTAAGACAGTTACAATGTTAAACCAAAAAAAAAAATCATCTTTTCTGAGGTGGTCCTCAGGTAAAAGCCGACCCCTTACTTTCCCCGATTTTACATGTTGAGGCTCCTGGGCTTATGATCGGGGAAGTATGGTAAATTAAATGGGTTTTACTATTACTTGTATTATAAAAGCAGGAAGGTTGTCACCTGCGCATATTGATTCCCAAGCGACGATAACACATGCTAAGAACGCAAAGGCTAATGAGTAGACGCTTGTTTGTAAACAATGAAACGATATGACCACCTGACGCATGCATAGGTGACAAGTCCCCTGCATCAAATTTGCACTTTTAAAAATACATGTACTACCCAGTATATTAATCTTCAGGTTCCTTATAGCATAATACAACATGAACAGTACTACAAAACTTGTCATGTATCTAAGCATGATCAGCAGTGTAAATATCTCCATTCTCATTCATTTGTTTATTTCAGCCAAATTTGCATGCATATAGCAGCTACAGTGGTGTATGACGATTTTTTTTTTAATTCTGGCTCTCACTACGTAAAAACTACAGCAGTAGGATGAGATATTTCTTACTCTTGATGCTCACTATCTGAAAGCTAAAGCGGTGTGTGATGAGACAATCTTACTCTAGGCACTCACTATGTAAAACTAAAATAGTATGGATACCTCTGTCTGCCTACTGTAATACAGATTACTCTGGAGTGGGTGTGCCAGCAAAAAAGTCAATTCATGAGTCAGTTTGTTAATTTGCTGCCACATTACTTTTTGAGATTTGCTGTAAAGACCATGGTGAATAGCAGACTGGTACAAAATTGGCCATCAAAACTACAACTATGCTCAATGAAACTGGGAATTGCATTTATAACATAATAAATAAGATGTCAAATAATCATTAATAAAAAGTAGACAATATTTGTTTACATATTAGTATTTTTCTCCACATTTTAAATATAATGATAAACTGAGTACTTACATGACCAAAACAACTAACTAAAGCAGCATCACCATTGGTGTCAGTAAGATAATTGCTCCAATTGAATGGTTCTCCGTTGGCTTTTTTCTTACTTGCTGTAGGACTGCTATTAGACTTCTTAGGAGCACATTTTGGCTTACTGGTTGTAGCCTATAAAAAAAAAGGGAATTAATCTCCATTCATATGTACTTGTATACATTATTCAAATGTCATGTCTTAGTAAGCCCACAAAGACCAGTACAAGTCTGTTTTTTTTTCATAAATTGCTTTAGAGCTCTTACAGATCACAAGATATCAGAGAGGAAAGTTTTCCCGAGCTAGGAAGAAACCCTCAGAGCTGGGTTCATCTCAGGGCGTATAAAACGTATGTAACATACATTGAGCTATTTGGAATACAATATTAGTCATTGTTGTTTCAGTAAGATCATGAATATTCATAACTTGATAATTGTAGATGAAACAACTTACTTCAATTTTTGGTTTCTTTGACGATTGTGATAAACCCGATTTGGGTCTCTTACTAAGTGCAGCTTTCTGTGCGGCTGAACTTCGCGAACACGATAAGCTGCAAAATCTTTTAGTTTTCGAGTAAAAAGCATGCTGTACACCAATTTTACCGCACCATTCACAAGTAGCTGCAGAAAGAAAAATAAGAGAAAATAGCAGTTATAATGTATATGCTCTGATCACAGCTATAACTGATTATTTCTTGCAGAATCTTAAATTTTCTTTCTAGGACCCCTAATTAGAAAGAGTCCCTTTATGTTGGGGCCTCATTTGTGATACAGATAAACAAAACCAATTTATGAATCCTTTATAATAAAGTGTTATTCAAAGTACATGCCAGGAGACATTTTAGCAGCAATTCTTAAGCGTGCATTGTGTCTAATTTTGTCCAATCCATTGTTTTAATTGAAATATAAAAGGCCATTTAAATGCAGTTAAAATTAAAAATATTGGCACAAAAATATGTTTCAAAGGTATGCTTTAATAAAAGAATTCAACTGTTTATAAATGCAGGTATAATTTGATTGAAGTTCAAATTGAACTTTCAATCAAAATATATTGAAGAGGAAAAGTTGGGGAATACTGTAAAATCTGTATTAGAAGCCGCATCTCTAATAGAAGTCGCACCCATTCTTTTTAAACAATTGAGAACCCAAATTTCATTGTTTCTCATATGTGTAGATGCTCTAATAGAAGCCGCATCCTATCTGTTGCATTGTACCATTTTAATAGAAGTCGCAGCTTCAAAATTTGGGTTAAAACACTTTTTTTTAATCATTTTGTTTTTCCTAAGTGGTGCATAACATGGAAACTTGTAATCAATATCACTTTTACATAAAAGAAGAAAATTATCGAATATCTTCATAGATTAAAGAACTAGGGGTTTTAATCTGATTTTAATTTTAATCGAAGTTAAACTCTGCAAAGCTCCATTTCAATACAGAATATAAGCAATCAGAGCATTTTTTAATAACATATCTGAAAAGCCAAAAATCATATCAGTTTTTGAGATTTTGTTCACACAGGCAGGAATGTGAAAATTATCACGCAAATTAGCTACTTAATATGCATTGACATGGCTCCAAAAATAATCGTGTTTGCACATTACCCCAAGATACCTATATACCAATCTGATCAAAATCTACTCACAAGTTATAGAGATTTTGCTTACATGGATACACACACCTGACAGACAGGACAAACATAGCAAACTCATAACTTTCCTTATGTGCTTCACACATGGGAGCTAAAAATCATATTGAGAATATTTGTCAGATTGTATTGTTTGCATGAAATCACTATATATATTTTTTTGGAAAGAATATGTGGTTATTGTTCATCTTTATCGAATACAAATTATTAATACGTCACTGATTGCCTAGAGCATGTCAAAAAAAGTTTTATTAGATATCTGTTATAAAGCGCACATATCTTATGATCATCTGTGGTCAGTAAGATGGCACCTATTGATAGTACATGGTGATACACCTCATAAAAGAAGTGCTGTAATTATGATTTGATGTGACTGGTGTTGGGGAGTTATGACAGCTCCTATCTTCTCTTGCGAATTTTGTTTTACGCACCTTACAAATGTTTACATAATCCCTCATTAATTTATATGGCTGTTAATATTAGGAAACATTTCATTCACCATTAACAAATTAATGGATTTCCTTGACATTTACACTATGGTTTTATTTTATGCCGCTGTGCAATACCCAGATAAAAATATATGGTCACCAAACTACTCTTCTAACAAAAAACAGTTCAAACATCCATGAGAATTTTTGAGCCATTTACCATTATGGTTTCTATAGTAAAAAGTTTTCACCATGCCTTAAAATTACGTTTTAGTTTATGTATGGTGAAAAAATCATATGTAGTTGTAAGATGGGTGGTTGTCAGGAATTCTTTGAACATTTAGAAGATTACTATTTAGTTGAATACATTTGTACCAGCAATCTATTCTAAGGCTATACAACACATGTGCTTCCAACACTGCTGGGATAGATGTATTTGATAGTGAATCAAGGTTTAGAAGGAGGATTTCTGGTTATTATTACAACAAAAAAGTCACTTTTTTTAGTTTCATTTGATATCTATTTGTATAATTTTCATGATTCAATATTTTTGATGTTTTCTGTGTGAGCATGTGTACGTGTGTAAATTATCTTGTGTTCTAATATATTGCAATATTTTTTGAATGAAGCCATGGACCTGTTGGCTTCTGAAATAAACTAAACTATTTGCGATAAAATATATATGAATAAGGTTACAGGTATTTTCTCTGAATTTGTCTGAGATGAGGTAAAATCATCAGTTTTACAGACACAGTCTACTGAACATTGACAAAATATTCATCCTCAACCATGCCAGGTCTGAGTTGAAAATCACCAGTTTTACCAACACAGGTCTACTGAACACTGACAACATATTCATCTTCATCCCTGCCAGGTCAGAGTTGAAAATCACCAGTTTTACAAACTCAGTGTACTGAACACATACACAAGATATTTATCTTCACCCATGCCAGGTCTGAGTTGAGAATCACCAGTTTTACAAACATAGTCTACTGAAAACTGACAAATTATTCATCCTCATCCATGCCAGGTCAGAGTTGGAAATCACATTTTCTACAAACACAGTCTACTGAACACTGACAAATTATTCATCCTCATCCATGCAAAGTCCGAGTTGAAAATCACAATTTTAACAAACACAGTCTACTGAACATTGACAAAATATTCATATTCAGCCATGCAAAGTCCGAATAAAAAATCACCAGTTTTACAAACACTGTCTACTGAACACAGACAAATTATTTATCCTCACCCATGCCAGGTCCCAGTTGAAAATCACCATTTTTAAGACCATTATAATAAGCATCATTGTTATCTTCATCTTCCTCATCATCATCATCCTCATCACTGTCATCATCTGAGGTGATTCCACTGCTATTGCTATTACTTTGTTCACCATAGCTATCATATGCATCATACAAGGGATAGATATCATCATCAGCTCTCCTATCATGACCAGATTCACCCTGCATTATAAGGATATTATTATGACCATATCATTCACTGTTATGACATTTAGCATCAAATATTATTTGGTATTTGAACATCATTACATTGATGTTAAACATCAACATTTTATGCACTTTTAACAGTGAGCACAGAAAAAAAAATTGTGTGATAGTACTACATTTCGTAATAATTTCATACAGAACTGGATCAAAACATCCAAAGAAGTCGCCTAAATAAGTTTGTTATCAATATGGACAAATTATTTTTATTTTTTAATATTTGATGATGAGAAAATTGACATTCTAATTTGATAGGATTGAATTTGTCAGCCAGAAACTGACAAGAAATTAATATACGGGAACACTAATAACAACTATGCTGCATTATGTACCAGGTAATGGCACACTTTAGTTTCATGCCTGGCATTTAGAATTGTTACACTTTACCAACTGTTCCATTAATGTTTTGTCTATAAATAAATAAGTATGGTTGCCATTGTTTATACATTATTAACAGACATTATTTTCTTTCTTTAATGTCAGATAATGCAAAAAATGAATCAATATTGTGTAATATACTGGCCCAACATTTTTGTTCAACAAAAACATGACTGGCTTTCTAACCAGCAAAATGTTCACCCCTCATAATACTGTATTACCTAAAGTGTGTCAGGCTGTGGGTAGAGGTACACTAACTATTGTGTCCATTCAGATTAAAATCGATTGGAAAAGTACATACCATATCTCCAGCTCCTCCAATATCATCAAACGTTGTTGACCCCTGATTCATCAGCTGACTAGGATCACCTTCATAGTTTGAATGCACATCGCCGGAGTCATGGCTTATGTCAGTCTCTAAAGAATACTGAAAATCTCCCCAACCTAAAATACACAGAATGAAAAAGAAGAAATTGGTAGATAATCGTCTTTGACTTCACTAATAAAAGTGTAGGTACATGTACAATAGAATTTGTATAAAAAATAACATAGTACCTCTATTTGCATGGCATTAGGCCAGACTTATTATCCCTTGTTTCGCGAACCCGCCGAATGAACAGGAGCCAAAATAGAAATAAAAATAAAATTTTATTTCAGCATAATTTCTTGCACACGCCGACTTGTAAGCGCAAAAAATTGCTAAAAAATATTATTTTTATCTTCATTTTTTTACCACCCGCCGCATACCAAATCCAAGTTGCATTTTCGTGGGAGTACCGCGCAGATGAGAAACAAGGTTATACATGGAATAAAATTTTATTTCATTTCTTCTCTCCGATCAATGATCTTACTTACAATTCTTTGAGAATCACACAAATCTAATGGAAAAAAAGAATTAATTTTATTTTTTTCCCGCCCTCTTCCAAAAAAATGCCTTATAAAAACTGAGAAACAAGGAATAAACAAGCAGCCTCTCGGCTGAGATAGCTCTGCTGTTAGCAATGCACATTGCAATTAAAGAACAGAAGATATCATTAGAAAATGAACAATACGTATAGTATCAATGCAATCGGACTTGCTGTTTTCAACAAGAATTCAAAAATATCATTTTTCACCATAAATGATTGTGGTTTTTAACACGAAGAAAATATCACTTTTTACCAACAATGACAAAAATATTCACCAAAATTAGATAATTAAAGATATCATTACAAAATGAACAAATCTGAGAGAGATCCACATGTAGTACCTATATATGTAATAATATCAAAGCAATTGGATTTGCAATTTTTAACAAGAAGTCGAAAATATCACTTTTTACCAAAAATGACAAAAATATTCACCAAAATTAGAGAATTAAAGATATCATTACAAAATGAACAAATCTGAGAGAGGTCTACCCAAGGTACATATTCACCAAGTATCAAAGCATTCAGGCTTGTAGTTTTCAAGAAGAAGTCGAAAAAGTAAAACATTGACACGGACGTGGGACGACGGACAATCATTCATATGATAAGCTCCGCTCGACAAAGTCGACAGTGGAGCTAAAAAAGTCTGGCCTTAGTTTAGGTAAATTACAGTCATGCGTCATATGGTAATGAGACCAATTTTTAAATTATGTGTGCTTCTATTGACGATACACTTTTCACAGAGCAAATGTGGTGTTTCTAGAAAAATTGACCAAGACAAAGCCGGTGGGTGAAAGGTCATCCAGTCTTGAGAACTCTCGCTTCATTGTAACGACATCAAATCTCGTGAGAGTAGCTAGCACAGAAACAACATGGCGTATCGACCTGGAAACGCCATATCGGAAGGTTTCTGCGTCGTTTTAACAGTATTTATCGCCATGGAAACATTTTTGGAGTAATTTTAGTGTATTTGGTGTTCAGACACAATGTCAGCAGGTGTTGCTGGGAAGTTTTCATGGAGAAAAATATATTTGAGAAAGAGTTCATGTTGTACAGAGGTGCGCGGCTCAAGAAATATATTTATGACTTGAAAGTTCAATCGGCAATTCAGTAAGAGGGCGCCATCCGAGAGTATCAGGGTGCTGCGCCCCTGTTCCTCGGTTTAGAAAAAACCCTGAATCTCTACCCTCTTAAAAAGATACACCAGTAAATTTATCATCCCTTACAGTACATTAATTGTCTATCTGTTATAAATGTGCATGTACATAAATATCCCCCTAGCAATTCTAGGTAAAGTAATAATCTCCAGGAAGTACTGAAATTTAGTTAATATGCAAGTCACTGGAATCAACATCTATCATAATACACATTTTGTTTGTGGGGGAGTCACTGGGCTTACTAATAGCAGTATTGTTTCATTTGGTTGTCCATCAATAATTTTAGTCTGATTTATCATAAGATCTTAGTTTTATCAGATCTACACAAGAAAAACTTCAAAACCTGTCATTTAACAATAGTTTTCAATTATATTCAGCTCCTTGTCATGCACTTTATAACATGAAGTATATGCGACACATGAATTCGGCTGGATATTTTATTTAAACGCAAGGCTCCTGTATATGATATATATGTAGATACATGAATTTATAATTACATACCTGGATCGGAATCCTGTTTGAAAAAAGAAAACAGAAAAAGATTTACTTGAAAGAAATATGATGCGCTGTATGTAACTTTAATCACACGAGCCAGTTTCTTTCATACTTGTTGTATACAAGGTTGACACACACACACACACATTCAGATTGTTTCAGACGAAACAGTTCATAATGAAGAAAAATTGTAAAATAGTCACATATTGCTGGAGTTTAGTAATCAACACAAGGCACATGTGCATATATGTAAAGTACAAAGAACATGTCATATTGCACAACTGTTTTAGAGGATAGTCTTGGTTTTCAAAACCAATTGGAAAAGTTGTAGGAATTATTCAGTGCAATTAAATATACCAATATCACTAGAGAACTTATTTCCATCTACAGGTAGATTTGTTACTATCTATGCAATTTTAGATACAAATTAACTAGTGTGTCTCTTGTCAAATGTAACCTGCTCTGCAAAATCAAAGGGTCTAAAAGTTCTGGTCATTGACCGGTTGCCAATGATGAATTTCTTTTGGATTTTTGCCACCAATGGCTTGAGTAGAATTTCAAACCAGGTATTAATCTAAGAAAATAGTTATTATTTAAAACATGCCATCATCCACAGAAAAGTAAAATTTAACAATATCAAGAAAAGATATTGTCGATTATTAAATAAGTGTGTGACACAGTGAAATATTTCAAATTGCTACATGAATTTGAATTTTCATAATGTCATCTTCTTATGTTGTCAAGTGGCTAAACAGGTTGGTATTTGGCTGAGAAAAAACAATTTAGTTTTATCTCCTGTGGCTAAGACTTTACCCCTCAATGGAATACAGTAGTGCAAGAATATTCGTCAATGGTTTGTGGGTTGTTTACCATTAACTTCCATGGATGGTTTTACTGATGGCAGTTCATATTTTAGTTTAAAACAGTAGTACATATCAACAGAATAGCAATTGGCAGCATACATACACATGGAGTGTAGGAATTGTAAAATATTACACAAGATATGTATCATAACAAAATCAAAAGAGTAATGAGTTCTATTTTCACGATATGTTACACATATTCTATATGGTTGTGTACGTGTCCTTGTTTTTTTTTCCAATTTGCCATACCCATGTGCCAAACAACGAGTACGTACGTGTGTGTTGTTATGGGAGACAAAAAACAGAGCGGAGTTGAAAGATTGGTAACATTTTTCGGAAAACATGGCAAATGTATAATTTGCAAGACACTTCTGCCGAACTTAGGAATAATATATGCGATTTTCTCAGCTCATTCCCGGAACAAACTTGCATATTTCGCGCTAAAATACGAACTTTAAAAATACAGACCTTTAATTGACAGTCGCGAATCGAGCCGAAAGTGGGGAGCGATTGAAGCTTTCAACAGTATTAAAAGTGACATTGTTGACTTTTTTCCATTAGCGAAATATACAAATTCTCCACTGTCACAAAATTTTTGAGATTAATAACTTAGCAAATAGGGGAAAAAATCATCAATTTTAATTCGTTGGTTATTCAGCAGTGACTATCGCTCCTCGCATCCCCAGCGCGACGCGCCAAGATCACCGGTGATGAACGCCACATTTCTACTGGGAAAACTTAATAATTTTCATACATACCATGTTGAGGGCTCAGTCGGATCGTCGTCTACTGTTTTACGATGGAACCACTGTACAAAAAAATCTCAAAACATGAGTAAAACGTGAAAAGTACACGAACTTTTCGAGACCCAGTTCAAGTCCTCTATTTATCAACAAATTTAGCATGCTATCTTGCGCATGCTCACAAACATAAAACTGATACTGTTTCGTGAGATTTCATTGGTACGCTCCATTTCCAGATTTAGTTGACTTGTATTGGCACTTAACCGATGCTTTGATTGCACATGCCGAATAAATCCGACCGATGATAATATTTTTGAAAATACTTTATGTACTGCAATATCGTGTTAATATTAATTTACCAAATTAAATGCTGCGTGTTTTTATTCTGGAAAGCCCCCACCAACTATCAACCAATCAGAAAATCTGTTGCATAAGACCGTCAGGGCACTATCCTTTACATAGAAAAGTTTAAAGGCAAGTACTGATAATGATTTGAAATGCTTTTAGATGTATCAAAGTCTAATATAGTATGTTGAATAGAGATTTAATAAATTCAAATTTATACTTAATGTTAAAGAAAAATAAATTATAACAACAGCCTACCAAATCTTATGTGGAATATCATATTTGTTGAAAGAGGCTCTGATGTCACTTCCGGTTTGGAAGGAAACCACCGATCGAGGATGCCGCTGTGTTAGTAAACTAAGCTTTTGCAACTCAGAAATGTACGTCGATTAGTAAATTTCGTTGCTATTATGCAGATTGATTACGATGCATATAATCTATTTCTGTAATTTCGTTCTGTTTTTCATAGGTCTGAGTACTGGAAATCCCAACCGAAGAAGTTCTGCGAATTCTGCAAATGTTGGATCACTGACAACAAACCCGTAAGCATATCAAACAAATATATCAACAACACAATCGCGTGTGTATTGGGTGGGAGTAGGGATCGGGGTATCTACACGTAAAGTAGGTAGTAGTAAACAAATACATTTTGCAACTGACGAAGCGTAATGTGTATATAAAACTTATATATACATTATGAATGTCGTCAGCGTCTGGTTTCAGTGGCTCGACCATCTTCAACAATTTGACACATAAATGTCCAGTTGAGTTCAAGTACCTACAGTTTAATGTTAATTGTTCGCCGACACTCACATCGGTGGTCTCGTCCAGCATAATTGAATAAAACTGCTGACTGCTTCAACTCGTTGATTGTTTTGTCTTCTAGCACTGATGATAAAATAATTATCATTTCGTGCATGGATCTCTTGCTGCAATATGTGACACTCTTACTGACGTGTAAATCTGCTTTCACTGACATTCCAAATTGAGATAATAAATTCAACACTGGTTCAAAGTTTGTTGTATGCGGTATACGACGCTTGGGGAGGAAATACATAACTTTAAACGCAGAGGTGATGGCATCTTCTTTCACTTCAGGTTAAATAACTTCGCTGATGTTTTGGCTGGTAGCAGAAGTCATCTCGCGTTTCACGGCGTCTCGATGGGCTGATGTCTGCTCGTGGTCCTTTATACTACTCAGACGAATTCGTTTACATGCAGTTACATTCCATGTATCACGATCAAATGAGCTCATGTTGAATTTTTGACACAATCGGCAAAACATCCCTTCATCATAACGACAGTAAAGCCACGGAAACCTGAAGACTGTTTCCGTTGTTGTGGTGATTTTGTATGATCTTCGTCGATGTCTACTCTGGTTTTCTTCTTAGTCAGATCGTGGTTTTCTTCTTTCTTTTTCTCTTTGCTGGGTTTCTTGCGTTTGCTGGACGTAATGAAGCATATTGGATAGATAAGTACGGTGTTCTCTCTGGCTAGACAATCATAAAATGATGCAGTTCAGCACGATTGCTGTGTTTTTATCCACCCATTTTCAATAGATTTGACTTGATTGACAGGAAAATTCAATTGTTTGTATTTTGTGAGTATGTAATTTTATGGACTTCACGAATAAAATAAAAGATTGTTTATCACGTCATTGAAAGCAGTGACACTTGTTTTCTTTCATGTAAACGTGACGTCGGGCCTCCACTCAGACCGGGCAACTTCAATGCATTATCGCCGTGCTAAGTATGGTTTCACACTTACTAGTGTCGATTGCCACTGGGCCTCTTATGTCCCCAACTCGTTGAGTTGAGTTTCACGCCTATTTTTTTTTTTAATGAGTTACATAACCCAAGCTTTAATTATCCGCCCGTCTCAAACATTCTTTTGTCTTCCAGCGCTCTCGCTGCGTCATGGACAAAAACAATAGTGCCGGACGGCAGCCTTGTGTGCCGGTCACTAATTCTGAGTGCCGGCCGGCTCCGTCCACCGCCGTCCAGCGTGGGGAGAACCCAGAAACTAACAAATTGTACTTTGAGTGTGCTTTACGTAAGTCGTTTGATTTATTTGGGGGGGGGGGTATTTTCCAATTTGAGGGATGTCAAGTATTACAGAACAAACAAAAAATGCGAATACAAATATTGCAGAGCACCTCGGCCATTATATTGGGATCTGACAATTGTCTTGGGTGTATATAAATGGTAATATTTTTCAAAATTTTAACTTAAAAACATTAACCAAAAATGTAATCTTTACCGGGTTCCACTGGAGGTATGAACTTGTTGCCTTGGTCTTGAACGAAAGTTCAGGGCAAGGCATAGTTTGCAAAATGTTGCCATTGTCCATCACTGGTTCCTTGTCAGTTCAACTACCCAAAAAAAGTTTGCATGTGATCTATTCCAATAAGATACATCTCGTGTATTAGTATGTGTCTAATCTGGATCTGCTGAGAAATTAGACTGCCACACACGATAATTTTTAAGATAATATAAAAATATGATTGAACTTATGAGCATGATTATGCAACAAAATTCCATACGTTTTATTTCAAACTGATACATCTTATGATATCTAGATCTGCTGAGAAATTGGACTGCCACACATTAAGAAATACGACTGCCACACATGCATAATCTTTAAAATATGTTTGACCTTGTAAACTTACTTACTTTACTTCTATCATATTGAATCTCAAAAGACAGGATGTCCTCATATACATGCTGACTGGTGGACTTATTAATTGAAATCACATAGGTCACTGTAATAGATAAGTACAGTTCTCTGTCCGGCTTTAATACTTAGTATATATGTACCTTGGTTGGACCTCTCTTAGATTTGTTTATTTTGTGATAATATCTTCCAAGACTATTATTATTTGTTGTTGTCATTTTTGATAAAAAGTGATATTTTCAACAAAGTTGTATTGCTTTAACAGTTGGTATATCTTAGGTAAACTTCTCTTACATTTGTTCATTTTTGGATGCTATCTTACAATATCAATATTGTTCAAATTTGATTATGATTTATCGAGAACTAAATATCTTGTATTTGCAGGGCACACAACAGTATTCATTAGATAAACCACTTATACATATTTGCAGTGTACGTACCAAAACAGATTTGTGATACAAGAACAGCATTTTCAGTTTATAATGAATCATAGTTCAATATATCTATATCAATACATTATCAAACAACAAAAATAAAAATTACATGATCTTGTCCATATTACATCTTTTAATCGGATTTAATATGTTTTTTTCATTTTTGGTAAAAAATGGTATTTTCAATATTTTCTTTAAACCATACTGTATCTTCTGATGTTATCGTAGTACAAAAAAGATATCATAAAGCTGTTGTATGTATATATTTATATATATATATTTTTAAACCACCTGTTTGCTTTGACCTTGGACCCTCAGGTCAAAGGGCAAAACTATAATAATCAGTCCCCGTTCGGACGTAGTCCGAAAACGGGGACTTATGTTTTGCCCTGTGTGCGTCCGTGCGTCTGTGATCACCTGTATCTCGAACATGCATGGACCGATTAAGTTCAAACTTCACTCATACATCACACATTATATGGGACATATGCACATGCATTTTTTTCATGATCCGATTAACGATAGCCGAATAGCGGCCATTTTAAGGTCGAAAATGCATCAAAATCGCATTTTTTCACCATTCCGGACCCGGATCTCAGTTATGCATGGACGGATTTTGTTCAAATTTGGTACATACATTAAACATAATGGGACCTTGATGCACGTCATTTTTTTGTTGGGGATCAAGTTCGAAATGGCCGATTGGCGGCCATTTTGTTTTAAAGAATTTAGTTCTGGATCCGTATCTGAGACATGCCTGGATTGATCGAGTTCAAACTTCACACACATAAGGTACATCATGTCACAAATATGTATGTACATTTGTTTCATGATCTCATTAACGATAGCCAAATGGCGGCCGCTTTAAGGCCGAAAATGCATTGAAATCGCACATTTTCACCATTCCGGACCTGTATCTCAGTTATGCATGGACAGATTTTGTTCAAATTTGGTACATACATTAAACATAATAGGACCTTGATGCACGTCATTTTTTTTTTAGGATCAAGTTTGAAATGACCGACTGGCGGCCATTTTGTTTTAAAGAATTTAGTTCTGGATCCATATCTGAGACATGCCTGGATTGATCGAGTTCAAACTTCACACACACAAGGTACATCATGTCACAAATATGTATGTACATTTGTTTCATGATCTCATTAACGATAGCCAAATGGCGGCCGCTTTAAGGCCGAAAATGCATTGAAATCGCACATTTTCACCATTCCGGACCTGGATCTCAGTTATGCATGGACAGATTTTGTTGAAATTTGGTACATACATTAAACATAATAGGACCTTGATGCACGTCATTTTTTTTTTCGGATCAAGTTCGAAATGGCCGACTGGCCGCCATTTTGTTTTAAAGAATTCAGATCTGGATCTGTATCTGAGACATGCCTGGATTGATCGAGTTCAAACTTCACACACACAAGGTACATCATGTCACAAATAGATATGTGCATTTGTTTCATGATCCGCTTAACAATAGCTGAATGATGGCCATTTTAAGGCTGAAAATGCATCAAAATCACGTATTTTCACAATTCCGGAACCGGATCTCAGTCATGCATGGATGGATTTTGTTCAGATTTAGTACAATGTGTTGTACATATACAGGTGCATTTCGGTCATGATCTGCTTTGAATGTATATCTCACTCAAATATGAACAGAACGGGGACGTGTCATTGACAATGACTTGTTTTCCTGTGTTTTTATATTAAATATTTATGAATGTTTATAAATATCAAATGGTAATAATCCTGTTAGTAATTTAAAATTAATCTTTAAAACTGGTTTGCTATATATTGTATCCGTTCCTTCACAGAGTGTCGACTTTCATGAAAGGGGAAAGCGCCACAAAGAAAATGTACAGAAAAAGATAGTAGATGTTCAGAAGAAAGGAGCCAAAAAAGTGAAGCAAGATGCCAAGTTCAAGAGTGATCTTCAAGCAATGGAGGAGGTATAGACTGGACAATTCTCCTTCCCAAGTCCCAATGTCCACCTTTTGATACATTCACAGTGATAGAAAAAATCTTCCAGTTTGATTTCCAGGAACCACACATTCCAATACCTGCTAAGATGAAATTAAGATGAAATTTGTACTTTATTACCAATATAATATTGAAAATAAAACATGAGTGGTTACATGTATGTGTGAATACAGAAACACTGAAACCAGCATGAATGTCATATAATATTTACCTGACAGTGCTTATTTTCTATATTATTTTCAGGCTGCACTGAAGGCATTTGAAAAAGATGTTGCAAATGACCCGACTTTAGCCCCTCAGTATAAAACAGCTTTAATACAAAAGAAAATCAAAGGTAGAATTTGTTTCTTTTGTTTTGTCACAGGGTTAAGTTCAGTCAGACCTTTGTTAATAACCACCTCTATAGAAAGACCACTTTTTTGGCAGTCCCAAGGAATGACGCATGAGAAACATATGTATAAAAACCACCTGTGTTATGTGACCACACTTTCAGCAATATGTTTGCAAATTCTTATAATAATAATTAGCATTTCATTTATAAAACAACTTTTTTTCTTTATTCACATGTTATAGAGATCTTTACATTCACTTCATAACATGGTATAGGAATGCTATTGTATTACATAAATGTAGATTCACTTCATCACATGATATTTCATATGAAGACCACCTGTTTATAAAGACCTTTTCAATGAAGTCCCTCAGGTGGTTGCTATACACGTGTTTGACTGTATTTGGATTTTGACACTGTATTGGCGATGAAAATATTAATTACACAATGGCTGCCAATATCCTAGCAACAGTTCACTCCACGTATGTCCATTTGGTATCTCATAAGATCATTACACTTATTAAAAAAAGTTGAAGCTGAACATATTTTGGTTTGGTGTCCCTCACAAGTTCCTGGGCCAGTTTCTCCCAATCTTGGTACATGGTTGATACATGATATATGCCCCAGATTTCTTCTTCTTCAGATAAAAAATAGCCGACTGGCAACCATATTTGTCTCGAAAATAGTCTAAAAGCAGAGCATTATTGCCAAGTTGTACTTGCAAATTCTGTTGAAACCGAGAATATGGGATTCTACCTGTTGGCATACTGAGGCACATCCATTATTTTTCAGATTTTTTTTTCAAAATTGATCAACTAGCGACTATCAAAAATACTTATTAGTGATCGTATCACCATCTGAAAACATTGGTGATACAATTTAGTAGGTAATTTTAGCGGAAATTACAAAGTAATTGATAACTGTCTCTATTACTGCTATGTTTATTTGTTTGTTGTGTAGAAGCCAAAGATGCTGAAGAAATCCCCCAAGAACAACAACCTCAGTTACCTGTCGTAGTCCAAGCAGATTCATCAGCAGCATGGCTAGAAGGTGTGAGTCCAGAAGGGGACACATATTACTGGAACAGTGTGACAGGAGGTAAGTAGTGTTATGCAGAATACTACTTGAATTGTCACTTCACTTAGGACTCTTAGCGCCCTGACTGGCACATAGGACTGCTGCTTGGGTCCTCCAGGAGTTCAGGTCTGCTGCCCTGAATTGTAGAAGCTATTTAAATATACTTTTTTTTACCTATGTCCTGTATAACTTGTTCACCCAATATGTTTTCACATTTTGATCCACTTGCAAACTTCTAATTCTCATAGTCACCGAGGGGCGTGATCTAACCGGCTGGCCAATCAGCCCAAGAAAAGATTTGCATGAGCCAATCAAATGATGACGTTTTGACAGCAATCAAACTTGTGAATTAACAGCTGTGATATAAATGAATTTGTGGTGAAATAGAACCATACTTTATCACGACTCTGATTGGTCGAGGGCTGTTGGCCATGTGCTAATCCTACATATTTTGTGTTAGATGTTCTAATCAGACTCATACAGTTATATCATTTCAAAGCAACTTTTTAATATCATGTTTATTTGCTAGTTTCACAGTGGGATAAACCTGATGGCTTTGTGTCTTCAGCTGAGAACAAAGTAGAAACTGAAGTAACAAAAAAAATAGCAACTGATATGCCAAAGGTAACTATATATAATATCATGCTCTTTTGCTACGACAGACATTTTAATGTGGAAATTCATCAAGATCAAGCACTTCTGCATTTCAGAATTGGATCTTGGTTGTGTACAGATGGATTTTGTTTTTCAGATCAGATCAAAATGGCCAACTGGCAGCCATTTTGTTTTAATGTATGCTGTTCCAGAGCTATATCTTGGACATTTCTTGACCAATCATGTAAAAATTTTCTATATCATACCTTGTGTTGCAGATATGCATATTTATTCATTTAGTGATTTTATTCAAGATGGTCGAATTATGGCCATTTTAATAGTAAAAATTCTTTAATTTCAACCCTTATCCTGCCAGCCCCATGTGCTTTTATATTGCCTTGTCAAGATATGGTTAAGCATTTCTGCAATTTTGAATCTTGATTTTCTATGTGTGCAGTAATAGAGAATGGCATTGGAAAGCAGAATTCCTGGTTGACTTGATCTCTTGGCAAGTTATAATTCATTACATACGTTGTATACCAGAGCCATTTTGGAACATGCTTTGATTGAAAAGTCACAGTTTATAGAGGGACTACTTTAAAATGTTGCTTATCCCCTTAGCTGCAGTGGCTGAAGTTTGGCAACCATCTTTAACTTCTTTTTTGTTTTCATCATGGCATTCATTAACATAGAGATGTAACGATGGACTGTGGGATGTTCACACATCTCTTTAATAAATTAATTAAATGAATAAATTTATTTGATAATTTAAGTCACATATAATGCCATGGCATCAGTAGTAAACATTCATCCCAGACATCTTGACTGCATAGTGAAGCAGTAGGAACGCATGTGTTACAATATCTGTGTATTTTGTTGTTTTGATTATGCATGTTTTTCAGGGTGAAGAAAACAATAAGCAGGTTGATATTAGTACAGCGAAAGTGAAAACACCGGAAAATAAAGTAGATGCAGAAGATGATAAAGCGAAAGTAAACGCTGAAACCTCTGGGAAGAAAAGAAGTAACCCTTATGGATCATGGCAAGAAGTTGCCCCTGCAACTGAGTAAGTTACCATATAATCTTGAATAGGTGTCACATGCACTCTTATTTAGGAGCCAGGGAAGAATGAAAGACCTTAATTTGGTTCTAAAATAGGCGTCACAAAATGTTTTAAAACAGTCAATCAGAAAAACTGTTCACATAAAAAATACTTAAAGTATATTCAATGTAATATGCATTAATTTTTTTTATTTTGTTGGTAAAGAAAAGTATATTCTAAAAGTTTCCAATAAAAACAAACACAAATGTATTGTTTAGTAGCAAATGATCACAGTACCGTAGCGTAATCCAGCCATGCTGCATTTCACAAGTGAATAACTTACTTGTTTTCAAAGTGTTGCAATTGTTGATTATTACTCAGCAGTGATTATAATAACGTACAAAAAATACTTTTGTTGAATTGTTATGAAATGCAAATAAAATTCAACTTACCGGTAGTTTTATTGTACAAATGATTTTGGTCACATGTAAATGCTTGATGCAATAGGATATCCGCCACCTGAAATTGTGTTCTTTCAAGTTGCTAATTAACCAATCAAAATTCAGGATGGTGCCAACGTGTTCAAATTACTGTAGCTCATTTAAATATGTTAATGACAATTCTGCGACTTCGTGGTGAATGCAACATGGAAGAGATTTACCGATGTTGTAGTGCAATATTTGGCTTTGGTTTTTGAAAGATAAACGCAATGAAGAAGAATAATTTAACACTTTTGATAGTGATAAAACATCATTGAAAAAACAAAGTTTATCATTCACACTTAGCCGCTATAAACATCATACTCTTAAACCTAAATTAGGATCTATTTTATGTATTAAAAAAGATTTAAATGTTCAAAAAATGCCTAAATTAGAGATTATACGATACACAGCTTCTACACTTGATATGGTTAGATCATAGCAGGAAGTTGGCCCCTGCAGCTGAGTAAGTTACACAGCTTTTACACTTGGTGTAGTTAGATCATAACAAGAAGTGGCCCCTGCAGCTGAGTAAGTGACACAGCCATTTCATTTGGTGTAGTTAGATCATAACAAGAAATGGCCCCTGCAGCTGAGTAAGTTACACAGCTTTTACACTTGGTGTAGTTAGATCGTAACAAGAAGTGGCCCCTGCAGCTGAGTAAGTTACGTAGCTTTTACACTTGGTGTAGTTAGATCGTAACAAGAAGTGGCCCCTGCAGCTGAGTAAGTTACACAGCTTTTACACTTGGTGTAGTTAGATTTGAACAAGTAGTGGCACTTGAAGCTGAATAAAAAACACAGCTTCTACACTTGGTATGGTTAGATCTTAACAAGAAGTGGCCCCTGCAGCTGTAAGTTACACAGTTTTTACACTTGGTGTGGTCAGATTATAGCAAGAAGTGGCCCCTGCAGCTGAGTAAGTTGCACAGCTTTTACACTTGGTGTAGTTAGTTTCCCATCTGCACTGCATCACAACATTGGTTGTACACATCTAAACTGCATGAGATGTCAATTTCTTCTATTTACACTGCATTACAACAGAGTTTTCACCCATCTGCACGGCATCACAGATTGGTGTCACCCATGTGAACTGCATCACAACGTCAATTTCAATTTTTTTTGAGTTAATGTATTGTGTTCAATTTTCAATGATTTGCGTACTGGGTAGTATTACAATTCAAGTTCTGCTGTTACGAATTTTATCGTTTCTTGGGTACTTACAGAATATTGTAACCTAAACTTGTGTTTTATTTTTCCACAGTGATACAACTGATCTACAGCTGCCAGAAGCAAGAGTGAATTACATAGCACCACCAATAACACTACCAGTAGACGAACCAAGGAAATTTAAATTTAAAGAGAAGACTGTGAGCTCCCTATCAATGCCAAGTGATGGGGCAAACACAGGTTTCAAAAAACGGAAACTTGGTGGAAATCGAAACATAAAAAAGAGGGAAGAGTCATGACACCTGTTTTAATTTGTCCTCACTTGGACGAAGTCTAAATGCAAGAACTTATAATTTGACCTTTGTGTGTCTGTTTGCATCTGTATCTCAGACATGCCTGGACCAAACTTTACACATACACCTTGGGATACATATGTACATGCATTCACTTCAATGATCTGAATTGAGATGGCCATTTTAGTGCTAACAATTCATCAAAATCAAGAATTCCTGTGATTCCAGAACCAGATTTTGATTGTGTGTGATCAGATTTTGTTCAGACATAGTACATTCATTGGATCTTATTAGACTTTAGTACATGCCATTTTATTTTTCGAATTGGGTTCAAAGGGGCGAACTGGCGGCTAGTTTGTTTTAAAGATTGTACACCATTCAGGAACCGGATCTCAGTTGTGCATGCATAGATTTTATTTAACCTAGGACATACATTGAACATAATGCACCATTGATGCACTTTTTGGATTAGGTTCAAAATGGCTGACTGGCTGCCATTCTGTTTTAAAGAATGTAGTTCTGGATCCACATCACTGAAATGCCTGGCCTAATCAAGTTCAAACTTCACACATACTGGTACATCAGACATATCATATCGGCCAAACGCACATGCATCTGATGTCACCACCAGATCTAAAATGGCCAACTTGCAGTCATCTTGTTTAATAAACAAGTTAAATCCCTTAAAGCAATATCTCAAACATGCCTTGACCTACATAGTTTAAATACATCAAGCATCAGGTTATATATTTTGGAAATGGATTTAAGTTAATCTGTGACTGATTGAATTCAAACTTTGTCTATTAAACATCATTGAATGGGGGCATGCAATTATGTTTGTGCTTATTGGATTCATAATGCTCTGCCTGCCGCCATATTGTTTTAATACTGTTCAATTTTTTTCCTGTGTAAATTATATCAGGTCACACTAATTGTTGTATGACACTAATGTAAAACAATTTTCTGTTGGCCGTTTCATAAAAATGAGCATTTTTGTTAAAGTGGCAATAGTTGTATCAATCAATATTTCACTTGCACATCATACACCAAAATAATAGTGTACACCTGTCATATTCGTGAATCCAGCAATCATTATATAGGATGTTTCATCTTGATAGACATATTAATGTCTGATTTACCGTGAAATAAAAATAATGTTTTAGCTGCAAACACTGCAGTGTTCATTACACAATATACGCAAGTTTTGTACATATAGGCTTTTTTTTTTATCACTGTCATTTGCATAATATGAGGTTATTATGAGGATACCGAAAAGTATGCACGTAGATAGTATCAACTGACATGCAGCGTACTGTCCGAGTACATAATTTTCGGTATCCTCATAATAACCTTATTATTATACATGTTTTCCTCCCAGGAATACAGCATGGGAGTACCAAAATACAAAAAGTTTAGAACAGATTGAGCAAAACTTCTTTGTATGGGGGACCAGTCATACCCCGGGGGCTGCCATGTTTGTTTTTATTATTATTATTAATCCTAATACAGCAAATACCACAAAATTACGGCACTCTGTAACTTATGGCGTTACAGTGACAGATGTATAATAATGAAAGTTATTGCTAGGTTTAATCTGCATTTATATTTAATACTACCATTTAGATATTTGTCTACATTGATCTTGCACTATATAGACCATATCAGAAATTCAAATTACAGTGCATTGTGGGATAGTTTTGACTGAATATAACACAACTCCGCCAACCACATAACATTCTCACTCATGCAACCTGACAAACCATTCAAAACTTGTTTTGAAAATCGCACTGCAGGTCGACCACATGCTCGTGGCATTGCAATTTGACGTCTGTGACGCTTTGTATAAATAATAATATCCTGTTTTATTCTCTTCCAAGTCTATTGAGCTTGACCCCCACTTTAAAGAGGAGGAAGATGCCATCATTATATCATATAGGGATCTTTTATATGATTTTCCTTTTTATTGTTGTGTTTAATCCAGCCATAGTGCTTTAAGGATTTTACATCTTTATTAGTCCCCATTCAGGGACTCGTGGATTGACCTTGTGCATCCGCAAGTGCATGCGTTCGGACCTGTATCTTACACATGCCTGGGCCAATCACAATTCAATAAGTTCAATTACCCACCATAAACTCCAGTCAGTCAAAATGCCCCCCCCCCTGCAGGGCCCCCCTGCTGATCGTAGGGCTTCCTCATGGTCTGCTTCTGCAGGTGGTGGTCGTACCGCAACGGCGAGGCTGTGCCCCTGGAGGTTTTTACTCCTATGGGGCCTGTTGCGGGTCCCACTGTAGATCCATGCTCGCACGGCAACAGGTTTGTCTATGAGATTCTTGCTTTGGTTGAGGACCTGCCGAGACAAATTGTGTCCCTTGCAGATCTGGTAGACTAAATGCAGGGGGAGCAGGTTGCCTCCACCGCAGTTGCCCCTTATTTTGGCAAGCTGGAAGAAACACACCAGCAAGCAATATTCATGTTCCTTCCTTCCTCGTTCTCCCCATTGTTTGGGAAACAGGTGGGGCACAGTTTGGTGTTACCGGGTACCTAGTCCACAGGCAGCCAACAAGAGACCTGGCAGTCAGTCCTCCGATTTCGAGGGGACCAAGCAGGGCAGGACATGCGGTTTTGTACCCTCCCCTTGCACTCTGTCACCCAGGGATTGTCTGTCGGACCCAGTGACAAGGGATAAATTTTTTTCTAAGTCCTGCCTCCACTACAGGTCACTCTCCTTTCCAGGACCCGCAGACACCCCCAGAGGGGACCTGCCCGGCCATCAGAAGGATATCTGATTAGGTGGGTGCAACCTCGGGCGACTCCGTGAGCCATGCTGTGACCTGATGTTCGATCCCCACCATCAATCCTGAAGCTGTCACTCTCTGTAGTGCTCTCGCTTCTGGGATCCAGATGGCGGGATTCAAAACAACACTGATATCATAACTCTCCTAGTCTGGCAGAGTACTGGATGCAGTGGGAACGCTCAGACGGTGTCATTGGTCTCCTGCGGAGTAGAGGTATAAGTCCTGAAGGTGGAGCAATTACATGCTTAACCCTTTCTTCTGGAACAAGCGCTACCTAATTGATGCAGTGTTTGAGACAGGAGCCAGCAGAGTCTGGAGCCAAATTTCACACCGACCGGATCCTTCGGTTCCTCCCCGACCCCGGAACCACAAATTATTTGGTTCAGTAGGAAAGCAGCAGTCTCTGTGCTTCGGGGTCCCTCCGACCAGTTGGTACAGGTGGGACCCGCGAGCCAGTTTGACTTCTGCCTAGGGCAAGCAGAAAAGACCCTAAGCTCAGAAAGCGTAATGACCACAGTCAGCACCGACTGGCAAGTGTCCTGACTCTTCCGGGAGAGGGTAGTGTGGTGACGCGCACCCCAGAAGAAGTGATGGTCCCCCCTTTTCCTCGGGTGGTCGCCCACCCAGCTCGCAGGGGAAGCAAGTTTGATGCTTCCACTTGCATCAAGGGGGGTGTGCATATGTTCGGGGGGAAGTAGAGTCTGAACCTATCGACTACAGGCCTTGCGGAACCTCACCTCGACGGAGGAGAGATCACTCCTCATGTAGAACCGCCAAACCCACATATCTCATATACCCACATACATCGATTGCGCCAGTGTATTCCAGATGGGAGGCAGCACGTAACCGACCCCTGGACTTTCCAGGTGGTGATACACTGTTACAAGATCTCCACCCCCTGGCAACATCCCCCTGTTCGGGCGCTAACAGGGGATTCCCGCAAAGCGAAAGCAATCCAACAGGAGGTAGACAGTTTGCTTACAGGGCACAAGACACAAGAGAGGTCCCGGCATTAAGTCCAAGATTCTACTCGCAAGTGTTGGCGGTTCCAAAGACTACAGATGGCTGCGTCCAGTTCTGGACTTCAGCAGTCTAAATCAGTATATGTTTCCTGGAAACACTGAGCACCGTTTTATTCTCTGTGCTCTGTTTCCACTGGTTAGCCTCGCTAGACTTGAGTGATGCTTACCCGCACATATTGATACACCCAGCGAGTCAGCGACACCCTCGATACCCTCCTTTGGGCCAAGTAATTGGGTACAGGGTGCTACCCTTTGTGTTTTGCATGGCGCCATATGTGTTGACCAGATGTGGAAACAGGTGGTGCTAATGCTGAGCCGGGTGTCAGTACACATCAACCCATACCTAGACGACTGGTTGCCAAACAGTAAGGCTAACACAGGATTTACTGCACCAATTGGGCTTCCTAGTAAATCAAGCATCCTCTGCCAACAGTTGCTGTTCCTGAGCATGGAGTTCGACAGAGAGGTGGGCTTGGTACGGCCATCGCAGGCCTGTTGCCTAGCAATAAGTGACCTAGCCGAGCCCCTAGTCGGCATTCCCTCTGTGTCACTTCGAGAACTAATGCAGATCATCGGAATGATGACCTCGGTTCGCAGGGTAGCTCCCCAGGCTGTGTTACACAGCTGCCCAGTACAACGCACTTTGTCACAACACCGGGCTCACCTATGGGAACTGGAGAGGTGAGTAACACTTTCGGACCAAGCAAGTGCTTTGCCCTGATGGTCAGCTACTGCCAACCTCGGGCAGGGGGTGCTTCTGGACCCACTCACCATGGGTATGACTCTGGTAACGGATGCCTCCCTCACAGGTTGGGAAGCGCACCTATTGAACGAACAAGCCCAAGGAATATGGCCCCTGCATTGGATTCAGTACCGCCATATCAACTGGCTAAAAATGAAAGCAGTGCACTTAGCACTGATACACTTTCTACCCAGTTCGAGGCCGCAGAGTCTTGCTTCACACGGACAACATAGCGATGGTCTTCTATAACAACAAGAGGGGGGACTAGATCCCCATCGTTGTCAGTCCTAGCAGTGCAAATTATCCTTTAGTACCTGGAATACAATGTGGAGCTAGCTGCACACCACCTTCCAGGGGTGAGGAACAGTCAAGTGGACGCCCTTTAACGGCGGCTCCATTTCTAGAGCGCACCTACACTTTGACGCGGATGGCGCCCAATGGGCCAAGCAAGGCCTGGATTCTACTATTGTTGGACCGGGCTGCCAACATCCTGGACAGGGTGAACAGGAATCCCACCAACCCAGCCTACTACTTGAAATGGCGAGCGTATACTGATTGGTGTAGTGGAAGGGAGATCGATCTATGCTGTCCCTCTGTTGGCCAGGTAGCTGATGTTATGTCCATCTGTTTGACAAAATGGGCTTGTCCCATTCAGCGATCATTGGCTATATGTTAGCCTTGTCACCTACCATTGAGAATTTTCTGGGGACAAGGCTAGCTGGTTGTCTTACTATTATTAGGAGACTGTTTACTACTTCCCGTAATCAGAGGCCTAGATCTCGAATGAGGGAACCATCCAATTGGGACTTGTCAGTTGTAGTGTCCGCTCTAAGCAGACCACCCTTTGAGTCTCTCCAATCAGCATCACTCAAATGGGAAAACAGTCTTCCTACTAGCCCTCGCCTCAGGTAGGTGTTGGTCTGAACTAGGGACCTGTCCTTTTCGGATGCGGTGCTATAAACACAAATCAGGTTCCTTGCCAAGAATCAAATCCCAGGACACAATCCACAACCGATTGGCCCGGTGGATCACTGTGACCATGTTGGCTTCCTTGACACAGGGTCTACAGAGACACCAAGTATGAGCACATGAAGTCTGTGATTGCTATCTAATTGGCTCATGCGTCAGGTGCCCCCTTGAGCATGTGCTGAGGGCAAGCTTCTGGAGAACTCAAAATGTCTTTACCACTACTACCTAAGAGATACCCAATCTATTGAGGAGGGTCTTTTTAGGATGGGCCGTGGTAGCGGGTCAGGCTTTGGTTACTGACCCAGCCGAACGACCTCAGGGATCCCTGTGCATAGGTGATAGAACAGTCTCGGCATCACATTGTTGCAGAAAGATTTCTCCCATCAGCTCTGCTTGGAACTTTCCAGGTATTGCTTTCCACCTATGCCCTCATGCAAAATTGTTTTGACCTTACTTTTGAAAGCTAGTTACCCAAGCATTTGGGTTTGGGTCTAGCGTTCTCAGGTATACTGAACCCTGTCACCGTTTTAGCATTTTGCTTTCGTTCTGGGGATGACACTGGCAAGGTCGGACACCGTTACTTCACTGGTCTCAAGTAGATGGTAGTCATAAGTAGAAGGTATTATCCCAGATGGGACACCCTTTTATCGAGTTTGGTTCGCTAGGAAACATGCCATCTATAGGCTTCTGACTCTGCCTACAGTTCAAAATAGTCATTTTGACTGACTGGAGTCTATGGTGGGTAATTGAATGTAGTGAATTTAGGCAGAAGGTTTTCAACCCGCCTATTGACATAGTTCATACTCACCATAGATTCCAGGTTCCTCCCGACCATCCCACGTTTTCCATAGGGTTGGCTTAGGCTTCGGTGCAGAGAAAAAGAACCAGAGTGATCAGGAAGGCAATATGGCATCGCCTCATTACCTTGGTCATGTGGTTCGTGAGGTGAAGGAAAATCTTGAGGTCATGGGGCTTTCAGTGACCTAGATTTCTCTCTCCGTCATTGGCTGAATCGCAGATTAATGCCTACAGTTCAAAATAGTCATTTTAACTGACTGTAGTCTATGGTGGGTATTAACCATGTGAATTGGCGGGTTGAAAACCCTCTGCCTAAATCAAACTTCACACATACATCATACATATATTACATTATACATGTGCACATCAATTTATTTCATGATCAGAAATCATGGTGGCGGTACATGGGGTAGCGGGGCGAAAAGAATGTTGGGGACATCGCTCCAAAATCAAGCTGAAACCCTTTGTGTCAGCAAAATTTGACCCTCAAAATGCGGGGAATAGCGCTTCGGAACGTCTAGATTTTGGAGGGGAGCATGCCCCAGACCCCCTAGTAGGGTCGCGCCGACTGGTGGGGAGATCTCGCCCCCATTGGAAATTGACCTGAGGAGGAGGGCCAAAACTACCAGCAGCAGAAAGAGTCTTTAAAAATGTGATCAAGGCGATATTGAAGATGAAAAACATTTTCTTTTGAGCTGTTCGTATTTTGAAAATGAAAAAATACTCTCACTGAAAAACTGCGAAATTACCTCAAGTGAAGAGAACAAAGACGTAATGTTTCTAAAAAATATGAAAAATGACATTGGTCTTTCACTATATCTAAAAAATACCATATACAAAGCACTGCCTGTGTAACCCCCTGGGTAGGGAGAACCTTTACTTTGATGTACATTGTATTTACTGTATTTTTATTACTTTCTGATTTTGTTGTAGTTATTAGACCTTTTAAATTTGTAGTTTAATATTTTTAATTGAATTATTTTACACTGATTTTACCTTACTGTATCCACATCAGATTACAGTTGCGTAATAAGCTATTATTATCATTATATAGGTATTCTGCTTTATAGTCGATATGATTTTCTTACATCATGCTATAGAATTGCATGATATTTCAGAACATGAGTAGCAATTTCGGCTATCACATTAGCCATTTCAATGCATGGATTCACATACTAGTAGCTCCATGGTATAAGCTAATGTGGCTAATGGATACTTCTAACGCCGATAAGCATCAGATAAGCCGAATTCTGGAACATTTAACCAGGCACAGTCCCTTTTTAGAAGGAGTGTGAACCAGGTAATTTCATAGGATCAGTGAATTGCCTTGCAAGAACCAATGTCATTTTTCTCTTCTTTTTTTAGTTTCGCCCTGTTTGAGAGCGTGCCTCACCTGGGTCAAAATGAGACTAACATAACATGGTATTTTTTTTACCACTTGCAGCTGTGTATCTCGCGAGATATCACACGAAACGGAAAATGATTATTATATCACCAAATTGTATCTCTTGTAATAATGTTTTGTCTGGTCATTACTGAAATAAACCTGATCGAGATACTGTATCATTTCGCAGTCTATATTTGTGTAAACATAAAAGTCAGCGTGAGTAAGTTATTGGTCGAACGTGACTTGGTCATGTATGCACAATCAAGTTTCTCTCACCAAACACAAAACAGTACTTAGGCCTAACCACTCATCGAACTTAAATCAAAATCAACTTCACTATTTTTCCGAATATATACTGGTAAGTAACTCTACTTGAATGTAAGATAGTAGTACATAACTCTGAATAATCCACGTCAGGGCTATCCCGTCAGTGGTCCAACTGTACCAAGCTCTATACACTTGTCTAAACTGCATCGTCTAGTGGCAAGAACGCGAGACAATATTCCTGGGTCCCACACATTGAGCAGTATATGCCCAAACATCTGACATCACTTCGTATTTGTATAACAGCTGTTTTCAGTTGAATTGGGCTTCAAGAATTCCCATGGTTATACGCCGTAACCTGGTTATGGCGTGGTACATGTTAGATCAAAGCCCAGATCGAAACACTTTGAATATGTAACACATTGTGCAACGTGTATTCCCAACAAACTGATTAGCAGAATCTCTCCGTATCTAAACCAATTTCACAAAAAGTCACTCCCATACATAATCTCAATACATACTTTACATGATTTGTTGCTTTATATTTGGTCAGGATTGTTCCATTGCGGTCGCCATTAATTTAGTTAATATGCCTATTTGGATATATACACAACTTTGATATTTTGTTTAAATTGACTCGTAATCTGCAATCTTGATCACGTGTTTGGTTGAACTGTATTTACATACGCAGGCAACATTAGTCGTAACCCCGCACATTATATAGATAATGGGGTCGTGTGACCTAGTTAATATACACAAATGTAATTCTTGGTCGACTATCAATTATATTACAATATAGATATCGACAATATTGATATTAGGTGAGCTTGTTCCTTTTGTAATAATGTTTTGTCTGGTCATTAATGAAATAATCCTGACCGGGATACTCTATTATATCTGGTAGTCTATATTTACTACCTTATACTAAAATATATTTGGATATTTAGAGTACTAACGGATTCAAAATTATGGTCCGGTTAGACTTAAAATACACCACGAATATTCACTTTTGAGGTATAATTTTTGGTATGTGTTGGTTCTTGGATATCTAAGCTTCGTCGTCCTGTACTTCGTTTAGTAATTCGAACTTCCCAGTTTGCGTAATAAGGGAGAGTTTCGCGATTTTGACATCGAAAATGCCTTTGTTTCATTTTTTGTTTGCTGAGGGACGGCTGCCATAACATCTTGGTTCAAATCCACGTAGCTATCACCGAAAATTCGTTGCGTTCGAAGGTTGTTGCCATTTTATTCGACATCTTTCCACACTAGTGCCACCCGCATACAACTAAAACATTTAAACCTTTGTTGGGAAATTCACGTTTTTAAGTCGCGTACCATAAATTGCGTTTTACAGTCCCTCAAGTTTGTTCCAAAGACCACAGTCGCACCAAATATAACCAGAACATTATAATAGTAATAGTAATAATAATAATAATAATAATAATAATAATAATAATAATAATAATAATAATTGCATCTTTAAAAATACAGTATTTCTATCAGTACAGTAGCAATAAAAGTATAATAAATAAGTATAAGTAATGTAAATACAAATGTATATACATTCCTTTATTTCATTTTTGAGACCGAGTTATACAGTTTGTTACGTACTACAATTTATCTATATTGGAAAACGGTTATGGGAATTATTAATTTTAATAAACAATATTCAACTATCCTTTGCAACACCAAGAAGATCATAATGGTAATCATTCGTGTTTATTGGTCTTTGAAACTAGAGGCATTATCAGAGCATGGGTCTTATTTTGGAACTCCTGCTAGGATGGTATTTCAAGAATAGTGCCAGTTGTTAAAGAAACATAAAACTTTAATTCTCAACAAGGATGAAAGGACCAGTTACTGAGACAAAGCCCTACTCCCCGCGAAACCCTACAGATACGAAACCCAATTACCGCGAAAGCCACTCACCGCGAAGCTACTAGTTGTGTAAACATAAAAGTCAGCGTCAGTAACTTATCGGCCGACCACGACTCGGCCAGATAGACACAAGCTTTTGCCGACCAAACACCTAACAATACTACTCATCGAACTTATAAATCAAAATTAACTCCGGATATATACTTGTGTCACTGATTTCCACTGGAATTTTCCTGGTAAGTAACTCTACTTGAATGTAAGATAGTAGTACATAACTCTGAATAATCCACGTCAGGGCTATCCCGTCAGTGGTCCAACTGTACCAAGCTCTGCACACTAAAAGCATCGTCCGGTGGTCACAACGCGTTTAGTAATAGCCCTGTGAATAGGTGCAGGCGTAACGGCTGGAACAATAGACATGTACACGTGGCTAGTTTAGTAATAGCTGAATAGCTAGGACATTGGTTGACGAATTGAAGGTGACCGTATTTCTGAATGCCACATATTGAGCAGGACGTGCCCACTCTTTTCGAAACATGTGACATTTGTAGAACGGCATTCACGAATTCCCGTGGTTATATGCCTTGACCTGGTTATGGCGTGGAGATCAGGGGCGTGATAAAGACCCGACTCTCTTCGGCCATTGACTCTACTATACTGTGATTACCGCATTTTAGCAAAATGGTAATATTTCAGATACATTTGACCTCTTTCGAGGCGTTAGGCAATGGTGTCCGTTATCGCCATATTTATTTGTCATTAGCGTAGAACTACTAGCTATTCGGGTGAGAAGTTGTGTTAATATTAAAGGTTTATTCATTGGACCAATAAGAAACAAAGTGTCACAATACGCAGACGACACAAATTTTTTCAATAGAAGCTAGTTATGATTCGTTTATTGCTTTATTCAATATTCTTGAAGAATTTTCTAGGATTTCTGGCTTATCGCCTAATTATGATAAATGTAAGGTGTTGCGCATTGGTTCTTTAAAAAATACAGACTTTCATATTGACACGCCGTATCCCTTAGTATGGATTGATGGTGCTGTCGATGTTCTCGAGATTCATATTCCTATTGATTTATCTCAATTAACCTATGTTAATTTTAACTATCGCATTGAAAAGGTGAGGAAGATACTGCAACCATGGTACAGAAAGGGTCTGACTATATTTGGAAAAATTACCATTATAAATCGTTGATAATTTTTCAGTTCACCCATCTTTTTATGTCTCTACCACCTCCTGGTGATGAGTTCTTTAAGTAATATGAAAATATTGTTTTCCCGTTTATTTGGGGTGGTAGGAGAGTCTTTGTTAAACGAAATGTACTGTACAAGTCATATGAGAAAGGTGGTGGTAAACTTACTTACTTATGGGCAATAAAGCTTTGAAAGCAGCTTGGATTCTGCGTATTTACCATGATGATACTTCCTTTTGCAGTAAAATATTTAAATACTTTCTTTCGACTTTGGTGGTGCTCTGGCTTACTTTGCTAAGCTGGGTAAACTGGACGTGTTTAAGTTCGGCCCTTTTCGATCAAGTTTTCTAAAAAATATAATTTCACCATGGGCAGTATAATTATACGAGTGCAAGTAACATAGATTATATACTTCAAAAACAATATGGAATAATTCTAATATTCGTATTGACAACACGACTGTTTTATACAACATGGTATTATCAGCAATTCCATCTATTTGGAAGCGCGGTGTTGTTTAATCTAACATGTCAAAACTAAGGGTCTGTATGCCAAATATGCATAACAATATCTGGCTGTCAGAAACTAAGGTTAATACAAGTGTTTACCTTTGGAATTGCCATGAGGAATTTCCTGATGCAACCCCTTCAGTTATACAGAAATATTGGCTGGACATTTTGAACACCCCTTTACCTTAGAAAACTATTTATCTAGCTCCCCTTTCTATTACTGGCGATGCCAAATTACGCTATCTTCAATATATAAATTATTATGAAAATATTGCATTCAAATAGGTTGTTTTGCTTGTGGGGCTTAATTGACCCCCCCGTGTTCTTTTTGTGGAGAAGTCAGACTACTTTCATTTATTTTGGGACTGTAGATGTGTATTTGTATTTTGGACATCAGTCAATGAATGATTTTCTTTCATTACATGTGATACTTTGACGTTAAGTGCAGTCACATGTATTTGGGGGGGGGGGATGTACACAGTGCTAGACCATTACATAATACTATATTATTATTGACACGCTATTATATATTTAAATGTAAAATTGTTGGGACAAAACCAGACATTGGTGGTTTTAGATCATATATCAAATTAGTTTATCATACAGAGAATAAAGTCGCAATTATAGAAAATAGACAGGGAAGTCATAATAAAAAATGGGGAGCATTCATTGAGTATTTTGAAACACAAGTTTGTATTTGTGTATTGTATCTTCGTTTTTTTAAGCATATCAATAAAAAAATGATTGTCTTCCTCCGATGGGATACACATTTAGCATGAAGTTAATTGTTCGATCGTGTACAGGTTGTAAATGGTTATTAAAATCAAAACCCTCACGTTTGGAAACAGCGGTTATTGAACGGATTAATTACAAATATTGATTCTGGACTTGCGTCTAAAATTACCATCAATCTACTTTAGTAAATTTCTAAATAGGAATCATCGAAACCCGTTTTTTACGTCCAATTAGCAAACACGGTATAATTAGTGCAATTCATCGCCATGAACCACTTTCCCATCTAATCCCTTTAATTTCACAACAGTCACTCAGATATATAATTTTATACAAGATTATACAAGATTTGTTACTTTATATTCGGTCGGGAATGTTTCATTACGGTCGCTATTAAGGCAGAGCTTTACAGCGGTTCGACTATATATCGCAATGTGATTGGCGTTATAACAGTAAAATAATATAATTCTCCCATCTTATAATCTGTTTATTCAGTCATTCCGCTCTCTACTGCTTCACGGCACTCCTTCAGACGTGTTTATTGACAGGTGATTTGTCGCAATGGGTGATGGGAAATTATTAATGGTGATAGACTGCGATGCTGGCATTGACGATGCACAGGCAATTATGATTGCTTTGTCACAGCCTCATGTGAAAATATTAGCAATAACATGCGTGCTGGGAAATATCAGCAGTACAAATCAAGTGTGCCTTAATGTTCTACGAATATTGAAAGTCTGCGGTAAACTTGGCAAGGTAAGTTTATATCTGGTGAGGTCTTGGTGAATGGAGGAGGGCGTCTACTACGGAAGTGGTTCGCCACGAAACTTTTATAAATATTGGGAAAAAATAATATATCATAAATTGTTTTCGTATTTGAGAAATAAAATTGAGACATAAAATTTCAATTGTAAGCAACAACAAATCATATCGAGATAGGCGACGGATCAACGGCTTTGGACAGAATGCGACTTTATTTATTTATTTGTCTGTTTGTTTGTTTGTTTGTTTGTTTGTTTGGTTGGTTGGTTGGTTGGTTGGTTGGTTGGTTGGTTGGTTTATATATATGTTATTTTATTATGCATACACGATCGCGGGGAACGACTTTAACAGATAAAATATGCATTATTTGTAGCGCTTTATTAATATTTATAATGTATTATACAAATAAAACAATTGGAACTATTTCAGGATAATTAGATTCGTTTAAAATGTGCTACTGTAGGGTAGTATTGTTCTTAATTTCCTCATTTCTGATATCAATACAAGAAATTATCAGAAAAAAATCTAAAACGAACAAATAAAATATTTTTGTGAAAACAAACCAGTAGCACATTTTAAGCGAATCCAATTATCCCGAAATAGTTCCAATCGTGTTAAATTTAAAAAATCGTAAAAATTCATAATTTCAATGTGTCCATCCCAGCAATGTAATTCGGGCATTCTCTGCTATAATAATAATATGAGGTTATTACGAGGATACCTCAAAGAATGCACGCATTTTAGCAGCGGTTTACATAGACCCCAATGACACGTTTCTCCGATATTTGTATTCATTGTTTTACACATTTCTCGTAGAATTGCCTTTAAGTTATTTAATTGTCAGAAATAAATAATAAATGAGTTTACTTTTCATCGATATTATAATTGCGACTGTTGTATTATTTTAGATACCGGTTCATCGGGGTGCTGAAAAATACATCCTTCCGCGACACTCTGCTTTTGACTCAACTGGTGTTCATGGTGATGATGGCTTGGGAGACACTCCAGACCCAAATGCCCCGGATGACAGCCATATCGAGTCCAAGCACGGCGTGAATGCATTAATAGACTTAGTCAGACAACATCCTGGCCAATTAACGCTTGTTGCACTGGGTCCATTAACAAACTTGGCACTCGCAGCTAGATTGGACTCAGAATTCTCGAAAAATATCAAAGAGCTCATTTTAATGGGAGGCAATACTGCAGGTGAATATCACTTTTATATCCTATATGGACCGATTGGACCCTTCTATCTGGTTGAATGCAGATGTAGTCTATCACAATAGTATGTAATAGAAATATGGTACATATAAGATGAATATGGGAATTCAGATAATTCTCATTACTCGAGTTGTATATAATGGTCTGTAGACTATTTGGTCTTTCTACTATTCTTGTACGAGCCTATTAATTAAATGTACGTATTGTATGTCACAGTAACGAAATATGTACAAATATGTTTCATTCAGGGAGAGGTAATATAACGATTTCTGCCGAGTTCAACTTTTATGCAGATCCCGAAGCTGCTCAGATTGTACTAAATGACTTCGATTGTCCAGTCTATATAAATGGTTGGGAGTTATCAATTAAGAGCGCTATTGAATGGGTGAGTGTTAAACTCTCATTTGCAGAATATATTAATTTGTGGGTTTCAACGACTCACCTGATATTTTCGTGGCTAGACATCGAATAATCACCGAAATAGTCACCAAAATACCCTACGACTTGACAGTGGATTTTTTTTTATTTGAAGTTCCTGAACTATTTATAGTGTCATGAAGTCGCTTGGACCAGTTGTGTCGGGGTCGGGCAAACCCAACTTGGAACGAATCCACAAGAGTCACAAATTAAAATCACTTAAATATAATACCGTGCTGATATGTCCAGCGATGTTAAAACATCTGTGAAAATAATCATCATGTAAATATATGCTACTTTAGGGTGTCCGTATCAAAGGGGTGTGGGCATGCGCAATTCGATTTATGTCCGTAATTCGAATTCCCTGCATTCCATATACAGTTATACAACTCACAATCTATATAAATACGCACAATCACGCTCAATATTAATGATACTTATTTACAAAAAAAACACATTCAAGATTCATATTTATTCCAACATTGTGATGTATTTTAAATTAAAAAGTGTACCATTATTCTTCGTTTCTGAGACGCAACAACTTTATCATTTGTAGACATGGTATAAACAATATTTAGAAACCAAGACAAGGAAAGCAGAGTTCTTGAAAATAATTACCCGGAAACGTATACACGATTATGAATTCAAGGCAAGTATCATTTTGTCCCGAGCACTACCAGGTGTGCTGGTACAATCGTCATCCATACATAACCCCCAAACATTTTTTGGAGTAAATTGATACATTAAACGAGGTCCCGGTACCCCTGCTATAACCATAACAAATACCCTCTTTTTAGGACGATGATGGTACCAGGTCACGAGGAGAGGGATTACCAAACGATTTTTTTATTACAGCTGCAGAAGTTAAATAGATAATTGGCCACTTCGACGAGTTTTTGACTTAGAATCATCGAAAGCAGCACCCCAGATGATTCTAAGGCAGACGTAAACCATATTCCCACTATCCAATGGTATCCCCTCCATATCAGTAGCCATCATTGCCAAAACACTCAAACAGGCAGTGGTTGTTTCAGTGTAAAGTGCGATGAAAACCAAATACTCTTTGCCCTTTTTGTTTGAAATAATCGATATTTGCAGATTAGACCAGTTTCTAACCCCGGTTCCACCGAATCTATAATAATGGTTTACCTAATTTGTTTGATGTATTTTATACACTTTTTGTACCCCTGGGGAAATTTGAATATTCAAGATGGCTGCCGTAATCTATAAAAGGACAAAACAGTTTATGTATTTTTAAAATGTGACTACAGAAAAATGATATTTGACCCAACGTTCTAAATAGGAATTGTAACAAAATATACATGTTTTGAATAAGACAAATTACAATAATATACTAGTAATAAAGAGGCAGTGTAGAAAGCAGAGGCGGCGGCATGTCATTTTGCATGGGGGCACTTCTCCTCACCATCCCTCTCGCCAAAGGCGTTACCTTACCAAGGGAGTCCGGGGCATACTCCCCGGAAACAATTTGAAATCTAGTATTTATACTAGCTAAACTATGATGGTATATGTATATACCATCATAGTTTAGGTAGTTTTATGAAATAAACATCGCCAGGGAAGTTACATTTAGTTTGATGTTTTCAGATAATAATGTATTAATGTTGTTGCAATAGTTGGAATCATTTATTTTCCAGAGTAAAGATCTGTTTTTAAATTATGGTTGGAATGTGCCTGATGCGGTTGCAATGATGGTGGCGATAGATAGAAGGGCAATACTGGAGATGGAACAGCGCCATGCCACGGTAGAACTCAATGGTACATACAGCAGAGGCCAGATGGTAGTGGATTGGGCCGACCATCTACCGAACAGAAAGATATCTACCATAGTGACCAAAATAGACATGGGAATACTTATGGCAATGATGTCAAAGTCTATTGAATAATAAACAAAACACTGTCACGTGTTTATTCAAATAATTTATTATCATTCGGAATTAAACAGTGATATGATCGGGAAATGGCTAGCCTGACATATTCACACACTGCCGTCGGTAGTGAACACATTGATATTGCCAAGCTAAACAATTATTTATATGCATTAAAGGGCGGTGGTCGTCGCGCCGCTGTCGTGTTTGATATGGGTCCAACACATACTACGCATGTACCCGAAATTCGAACACGTGCCGCGAAACGACCATCACCTTTCAATGTTTGACACAGTTTCACTTATTTCGGGAATATATTTTTTCCTTGCATGTATCAAGTTCAACTTTATGCAAAACGAGAGAAAATTACAATGTCTTTTTGAAACGTTTTTTTTTTATTTGAAAAAGTCATGATTTATTACATGCGAACATAATCAAGTGTCAAGTTTAAGTGTTGTGATGAGAAAAAATGTTCTCTATTTAAACTACAGACAAAGTACAGACTTGATAAACTGTCTGAGATTGGTAATTTCTTTAAAAATGTTACAAACATGGCAATTAGATTGTGGAAAATAGTGGAGGGGTCGATTCTGATACATGTTACACAATTTGATATGTTATGCTAATCATGGAACTATTATAGTTCCATGTGCTAATTAATTTATAAATTATGCTCGATCTTCTGTTATTGTTTTTTTTTTTAAATTATTAAGATATGTAGGAGTCAAGCAATCAAAATATTGTCAGATTTGACTATAATTTTGTTTGTATTTGTCGTATACAATTTAAGTGGAAAAAATACGAACCGTGTAAGTGTGACTGCTTTTAAAACATACACATCTTCATTTAGCGATTACGCATTTCTATTTAAACAAACGTTGTCTCCCTAAGCATTTGCATATTTTCACGTCAGCTTGTTTTGTTTTCTAATTGTTTATGAGAATTCTTGCAACTACATAAAGGTTTCGCCTAGTATGTGTAATCTGATCATTGACCTCATCGACGTCCCAGTTCATTTCATCTAGTGCACGCCCTCTAGGGTTGGCAATTCTCCACATACATGTGTCGCCATTACCAACGAGATACACTCCGGGTGCCTGCAAGGTAAAGGTCAGAAAGTAATCAGACTGTGGAATGAGTGTCATCTGTATCGGGTCTGTCAGAATACCAGTCTCGGGAATGGTTGCACTGGGTTCTCCGTCATTGAATGTGATTTCATATACTTCCCCAGAAGTATTCAGAGTCTGGCCTTGTCTTGTTGCCATGGTAACACCTGTGATGACATAAACACCACGTCCCTGCCCTCGACCCTGCAGAGAGAAAATGGTAGAATAATAAATCTTTAAGTAAAGATAAATAACGTACTGAATATACTGTATTGCATAGCATCATCACAAAAAAAGTATACCTAAGCCCATCTTTCAATGGTTAATTGTCTTTTATTCAATGTTACTAATCAAACTGATCGAATATGATATTGCTTGGAGGTATTGATTTTCTATATTATAAAAGAAACAGTTCACCAGTAACACAAATGTACAATGAGTATTCTTAGACAGTAACGACTCTCCAAATTCACCCATTACTAATTTTGCTTTTGTAATATATTTGATATTTCCAAAAGCCAATGAAATATGTTGAATATAAATATCAATTCACCTGTAATCTTAACCGTATGTATCCAGTTTCTGCAAATGCATTGGTATCTATAATCTGTCTGCCATCAATTAATAATCGAAATCGTCCGTCCCAGCTGCTAAGGCGAAATTCATCACTTATGCGTAGACTTAGTTGGCTACGAGACCTCCATGCTACAATATCAGTATGAATATCTGATAGATGACTTGTTGGTTCATGATGGGTTTTATCTCCAAAGCGTCGATCAGTGTTTTTTATTACAAAAGCTGATGACGTGAAATTGTCCAAGCTGCTAATGGTTTCAGTGACAGACATCTCTTGGCCATTCACTGATATTGGTGTTGCAAAAGGATATCCCATTTGCCGACGATCAGGGTATTTGTTATCACGTGCTCCACAGTAGCTCAGACTTCCACAAGAAGAACGAATTCTCAGAGAATCAATTGAGTTGTCAGATATCAACACTGCAATCAGATATTTCTCACCATCTGCTTTTCCCCTTGGTAACAGTAGGTTGTATGGCCAACCACATTCACAAAACCCACTAACAGTTCTTGCAAGTGGTACCTCAAGGTCATCTGCAGCGTCTTGTGGGAATCTTCTAATGACAGATGAATGCACGTCTTGTCTTGTGATTATGCTGTTAGTTTCCATGGCACCAAGAATATATCTGAACTTATCCATTTCAATCCACCGTCTTCTGTCATTAGCATGCTGTGCTGGGCAAATAAAAATTCTAAATGTTAGACGAAGTTCCTGACCAGTGACACCACGTCTTCGGATTCGTAGATGGTAGTTGAATGCATTGTGAGATAACTTTCCCCATTCAAATTGTCGCTGGGGTAGATCTAGAGTGGTTTCTATAAGGTCAGATGAAAAGTTGTTGTTACTCCAGTGATTTTCATTCCAGTCTGAGAATCCATCTGGAGGATGTGTTGATGTGCTGATTATGATATCGTTTTCTTCAATAACAACAGGTGGCGAGTCAACACCAAGTTCGGTTTTCTGTGTCTGGTGATACTCTTCAACCAAGTTATCAATGAATTTATGCCAGCGAAAGAAAATATGATCTCGCACAGCATGAGCAGTTGTGGCCATATATGTGCTGAAACCAGACTGTTGGCCAAGTTGACCAAAAACACCATGTCCACTGTTGTGAAGGCTGCCATAATTATCATAGAATGTTCCTGATGTGGCTTCGACAATATGCCCAACCCAATTCGCTGAGCTAGAACTTGGATTTTCAAGGTCATTGTTTTCACCTAGTCTAATTTGTTGTAGAGCACTCTGTGCTCCTTGATTTGGTTGAATAATATTTTCTCGGAATGCACGTCTGATGTTGTTAGTCCACACTTGGAACTGTCGAATATCAGGCATGGACCACTTTAGTCCAGCTGGCCGAGGACGAATACCAGAGTTCCGGTCACTATTATGAAACTCGTCTCCAGCATCACTACCCAAAGGATCTACGTCTGTAAATTCCCAAGGTTCCACAGGTTCAAGTCCCCATGCCTCTCTCTCCGCATTATACCTCGCCAACATTTGTCTATGCATATATACAAACAATTCTCCCTGGCGATCCAGATGATCTGCTTCTGTACCAGGAATACCTCGTGCTCTGTATACTCTGTGCCAATGACGATGATGATCAACAAAATCAGCATCATGCCTCCAATAATCCATCCATATCTCTTCTGGCTCACCAACAGGAGGTACCATTGCATGAGTGGACATGTCCATACCAGATGGTGCATCAGTAAATTCTGGAACCTTCAATTTATTACTACGAGCAAGGGAATGATGAGTGAGAAATATTTCAAAGGCATACTGGATAACATAACGATTGTAACGTCTGCTTTTCTGCAGAGAATCAACAAATTCTAAGGTGTCGATTATGTCAAATGATTCATCAGCCTTGAGAAAGATTTGCTCAATCACATTAGAAGATTTCTGAAGATGTTCATCATCAAACTCAGAAAAAACTTTTCCATGTGCTATACCACATTCATCTTCTTCCTGACTGTCATCATTTGCTTGCCAGAAGAGAATATCTTTCACTCTTTGTTGCAACTCTTTTACTGTAGGTGTTATTATGTTCCATAATGCCCTACGTTGGGGATCTGAATCTAATGAAAGATTAACATGATCACCTTGCAATATCAACCATTCATTCTCCATTTCCTGGATAATAGAATCTTTAACTCCACGTGATTTTAAATCAGCTATCAATCTCCTCACTTCACTTTGGGCTTTGACCTTATAGTGTGACTTCAAATATGCCTGGGCGCGAAGAAAAACTGTTTTCCGGTACATGATGTTGTCTGCCTGAGTTCCATCAATATGGAAATTATCAGCAATGATTTGTGTTGATTTAATAACATCTTTAGCTAGAGCATCTCCATCTTCTCTGCTAACACTAACTGCAGTACCGTCTATTGTGAATGATTTTCTTGTTGAGTGAGATAGATTATCGCTAGCAATTACTGCAATTTCTCCTGCCCAAACCTTGTGCTCTTCAGATGTTGCAAGCCTGTTGATCAGTTCTCTGGCCTTTCTGTATCTTACTGAACCAGATCCGCCAATGGCAATGTACTCTCCAATTTCCTCAGTAAAAAATGCGTCCACAATGGCATTCTCTCCTGCAAATGGTATGATATTTATTCTTGCCAACACCGATACCACATAATAACTGCCAAATGTATAAATTGCTTTGATATAATATTTTCCCGGTTCTTTGAAGTAAAAACCATCCTTTCCATAAACCAATGGTATAACTTCACTGACTCTATCTGATCCTTCTTCTGAGCCAGCAGGGTATAATGCTTTGATATGGTTAGCCACGGCTCCATTGGCAAATGTGTCCGCTTGCACAACTCCACCATCTGGACACGTTATGAACACCCTAACCCATTCCTGGCTTAGGTCTAAACTACTTTCAACATACACAGGGTATTTATGCTGATTCTGCAGCTTTAACTCAACTCGAACTACTTCCATCTGAGTGTATGATTCTTTGCTGGGCTTGAGTGTAAGCGTTAATCGTTTAGATACCTGATCACTGTCATCAGGGTCAGCGGGAAGGCTACTTGCAGGTAAATCTCTTCCAAAAGGCGAGACACCTGGCTGTACCCATTCAGGACGACCATGACGTAAGAACCGAATTTCATCTTCATCGAACATGAATTTGAATTCGCGGAAGTAGGAACCCACGCCATTTCTTGTGTCATATCTATAATCACTATTCATGAAGGATACAGAATCTGGTTTTCCTTTTTCCCAGGCATGTTGTAGATTGAACGTATGCCCCATCTCGTGGACAAATGTATGTACAAATCTACGAATTGCAGCTGCTTTTTTCTTTTTCTTTATCTTGTCGTTCCCTGCAGCCAGGTTCATATCTCGGAACCACTTGTGATCCATGAATAAAGCAAAACCTTTCCTATTTTTTCGGTCAAACATTAAACCCGCTGTGCGAGGATCCCGGTATTTCGGTGCTAAAAGTATCCATACATTCCATGTGGTTGGGTCCTTATCTTGATGGGACAACATAGCTTCATAGAGCTCACTTAACGTCCAAGGGGTTGAAGGATCGGGATCTTCAATCTGAAAGTAGAACAAATATTTTCTTTAAAACACGCAGTTTTAAATTGCCAATTGTTTACTTACTTTAGAACCAATGGTTAAAATAATTATGGAACAAGCATGTTTGGAGGAGACCATGATGATTTCAAGTTAAGATTATTTCGAGCACCCCAAATCAACGATATTTCCCTTTTTTCTTACAAAAAATGTTTAGTAAAAAAAGGAAAATAAAATAGGATATAAAAAGTTGTTATAAAAAGTTGTTATTCACTTGGGAAAATGAGAGATGAAGAGCGACGCAGGATCTCGACACAGTCCGTCTAAAACCATCTAGACAACAAAGTAACAATTTGGCAGAAAATTTACCCCCTCATCTTTCATAAAACAATGGTCAACTCATAATACCTTTGAAGTCATCTTCTTGTTAAATGTAACCTGGATACCGGCGTCTTCTAGTGGTGTGAATACTGATAGTTGCCTCTCTGGTAGCTCTACTGATCGATTTGGATGGCTTGTCGTGTCAAATATCGGCAACAATAAATTGTCTAGACTGTAATCAATATCCACCATGATATGACGAAAAAACTAGAACAGACATTTAAATTATTAAAGGAAATTAGACTGAATACTTATATGGCTAGCCTGAAAAGTTTGCGTAGGTGGCTGGTGGGGTCCAGGGCGCCACGTACGCCTACTTTCCAGGCTAATATGTGGCATGTACTTTGCATTACTATGTATAGCGTGTTTTACGATTATGAGATATTACTAAAAATAGAACTGACGTAATCGTAGAACGTGATACAGCGCGAGAACAGAGCAAATCATGACAATGTGTGCAGACGATGAGAGAAACTTTTTCAACTGCGTTATTTTGCTACGACTTTCGATGATTTGTGGTGTTTGTCAGTGGAGTTAATTACCTGAATAAAAGGCTAGAAATTATTTACTAATTTATTTGTTCGAAATCGAACAACCACCCACTGATGGTCCTTATACTTGTATATAGGGAAGAAATGTGTTAATTCCATATTGGATTTTGCAAAAGACTGTGGGATAGAAAATATATAGAGGGCGTTAGGGGGCTCGTATCTTTTCATAGAGCCCTGTTGTAACATCAAATTTGTTTAATGTATGATTATATTATTGGACTATAATTATACTACATTAATTTCACTGGGAAGTTTGTTTTTATGATTTGTTTTACTGTTTTCGGCTGCAAGCTGTCTAACTGTAGGAACCATGTAAGTGTATACGATTTCTACTCATTCATTCATTCTAATTTTAATATGTTTTATTATTTTCCATATCATAGTTGAAATAACATGCATCTATCTTGGCTACTGAATTGAAACAATGGAGGGCTTCAACATTTAGCTTTACGAGACTGACACCTTTTTACTTCAGTACTTCAGTTAGAAACCGTAGCTAGATGGGTGGGCGAGTTTGTGGTGGACGGACGTTTCGGCCAAGAATTTCGTCTAGGGCAGACGCTTCAGCCTAAGTAGAGTTCAATGGTAAGATGATCTTAGAAACGTAATAGACTAATAGTCACTATACATTAAATATTTCTGTAAAGAACTGTATGCCTACATTACTTAATAGACTATGTAATAATATTTATAGTAGCATTTTTAAAGAATTTTATTAAATAGTTTAAATTACTTTCTAGTATAAAAAATGACCAGAGCATAACTATTTTAATTCTCTTAAATTATAACTTCAATTCTGGACATACGAAACGCATAGCAAATGTACAGGTTATGCAGTTATGAGGTATAACTTTTTGTTAAATTTTGTTTTTGCTGTCAACTATGGTCCTCATTTCGATAGTCAAATCTCGTGACCATCATGTAAATCATATAAGACATTTAAATACATGTACATTGTACTTGTATTTTTATTTAAACTAAAACCAAGTAAATATATACAATTAAAAAAAACAATGGATATCTAAATGCCCATGTAAAATGGCACGTCACTCAATGTGTTTCGTCTACTGGGCAAAAAAATCACTATTTTCCACTCCAGAATAAACTGAATGAATATCTTTAAACAAACCTACAATGTATACTGCCAACATTTATTGTTATGAAATAACTGATATCAACAGTTCAATTTCAATGACGTTCTCGTTTCGAGAATTACGAGTCCATATTCATAATAATTTGTGGGTATGTACTGATCAACTTCGTGTTTCACCTCACCCACACGTCTACAAATGTTTAATTATTCTGAGACTGTTACTTACGTCACTGTACTTGATACATTGGAATGCCATGCCTGCCTGGGGCAGATTAACGTCTGCTTTCCATGCACTGTTTAGTTAACCTTACAGTCAACTTGCTCGGCGTTTTCTCTCCATCTCCGTTTATTACAATACAAAAACCAACATAAGTATATTCTTCTTCCTTTCTGAGAATATATATTAAACGTAAATATGAATTACAATAACCAGGGTAAGGTATGTTCAATTAAACCTGTACAATGTATCTCTGAACTGAAGAGGGCGTACACACAGCAAACCACAACTTGGAGTACCAGTATCATGGAAGACGTTTTCCAGTATATGAAGCGATATCATTATATACCATTGAATTATGTACCATTCACATTGCTGGCGCGATTGTCTATGTTTTAATCATTTAAGGATATGCGTGTTTAGCACATGTCTCTCTCTGACAATCCTTATGATCCTTAGTGCCAACCATTTTGGAAATTCGAAATGCCCGCTTAACACTATGAGAAAACTACGTAGTTCTTGTTTCCATGGAAACAAGTTTGAATACCTCTTTTGTTATTACCACTTTTTTTCATTTATTTGATGACCGTTCGCTCTGCAGATTATCAAACGCTTATGGTGTTTGTATATTGTTTGCATTTTTACTAGACAGTGGCGTTCATCCTAACGGCTTTACAAAATAGAATTGTGATTGGATTAGAATATTATATTGCTAGCATGGCATTTTTCATCAGTGCAATGGTCTACATCGTTCATCGAAAATCAAAGGGTGCAATGTTTAAAAATGTGGGATAGCGGCCTCGGGCTCTATACGAATGGAACACTGCCGAATATGGAAATCTAGGAAACTGATACTAATACTTACTTCAAGGAAGATGACTGAAAGTGCGCCACCACATGACCATTCTGGGTCTGTTCTCCACTGATGACACCAAGATTAGGCGAGTAGTCCCGTAATGAGTCTACATCTATACGTACTTCATGTATCTTACCGTCTACTTCATCACCCCGGTAACTGCCACTCACTGCTGATGAAATATATCAGTTAGGATCAGAGAAAATATTGTGTCTTAAGTTGGGTGGAGAAGTGAAGCACCTCGGCAAAGAAAGGGTCTCATCAAGGGTATTTTTTTTCTCTTCAAATTGTCAAAACCTGCCAGTATATTTAAAAACATTGTACACAATATTTATAAGTTAGAGAGATACATCCAAAAAAGTGTTTTCAGTATTGTTTTGCAAGATATATAGTTTTTTTTAATTCGGCCAATCAGCGTTGAGAATGCAGAGACATTACAAAGACAAATATTGATTAAAAGAAATCACGTACCGTGCATAGCGATGTCCGCAGATGCCATGAAACTATCAGAGAGACTACTCTAGGAACGTCTGTGTTTATATCACCTGTGTTGTAAAAATGAACAGATGGCGTGTGGGTTAGGTCACGTGGTAATTCCGGGCTTACCCAAGGTGAGCCGGGAATTACCACAATTATTAAATGATCATTTCAATTTCTTCTTTCTTAATTGGTATGTAGGTGTCTTTAGTGGACCTCTGTCAGAAACTCCACTGTGATACGCATGCAAGAACGAATGAGATGTTCAATTGTTCGAGTTACAAACATCGAGTTACGAAAACATCGAGTAACGCCCATATTTTTGAAACCACGCCCACTTTTGTGAAACCATGCCCAAATTGTAACTCGGTGTTCAATTAACAGTTAACCAAACTTCGAGTTACGGGCAACATATATTTTTTGTTTTGTTTAACTTTCAAATTTTGTAACTCGATGTTTTCTTAACTCGATGTCCGTAACTCGGACAATTCAGCATCGCTCTCTATGATGTTAATGAGTATATGGGGCCGATCACAACGTCGCCAATTCTGTATGTGCTGTAGTCCGTCAATAAAATTAATTTTATTCAGAGATTACAAATAGTTTAATGAAACGAACACAACCAAACAGTTGTATATTTAAACGACAACTTACACTCATCGTTTTTTTGGAAAAGATTCGTCGATTATTGAGAAGACTATTACACACGTGTTTCTCAAAGTAAAATTTTATAATCTAATTTATACTGAGGGAAGTACGTATGAAATCAACAAATCCCGAATTTACATTTATTCACTGCTTATAATTAGTCATAATTATGCAAATTAGCAATTATGGATATTTGTTCGATTAGACCGAATTATTTATATCATAATTTGAATCAAATTCCCGATTGATTTTATTTGAATAATTATACGCAGCTTGTTTGAAATAATTTCGCCACAGTCGAAAAATTCTTTCATAAATGCTAGTAAGCAAACAAACTGGTGTAACGTACTATACTACTATACTATACCATGGAGGTAAAAAGAGAAGGAGTCACAGCCAAGCTTAGATCAAAGGTACCAGGATGGTACGGCAGCACTCGGAGATTTTCGTGACAATTCTAGTCAAATTCTTATGAACAAATATGGCGACGATCGATAACGAGTTTGACTACGATGCTGAAACTGCTATATTCTTCAGTTCAGAAGACGTAAAACAAAATCGAAGAGCATATTACAGACGAAGAATTGTTTTGCATATGCTGTGATCGAAACGATTGCTCGAAAACAAAAAATGCAGCGAATTTCTTGTACATTGTGTTTAAAGAAAATTGACGCACTGCCATAGGAAGTAGGACATACACGGGATATAAACTTCAAAAAGTGTCATTTCGAACCTCAAAATTCAGTCTCTGGCACAACGCGGTGCGGTCCCCCGGGGGTTCACTCTATATGCTGTTACTACCCCAAGTGCGTTCCAAATTTAGCGGGAAAGTGGGATGTTTTTCACCTTCCAGAGCGGGCCCGCGCGGGAGGCAAATAGGCCCCCTTTAAAATGCTAATGTCTGCAATAGGCCCCCAGAAATAAACTCACAGGGTTGCTGCGCCCGCCGTAGGCCTTCTCTCGCAACAACCACTCTCATACACCGCCCTAGGCCCCAAATTGGCGGACCCATAGTCCCGACTAGGCCACAAACGTCCGCCTGAACTTTCCCACTTACCCGCCACTTCCAACTTCTGGTTACAGATTTTTGATTATCTGTAATTAGCGAAACGAGCCATATACGTATTAAATATTATTATTTTCGGCAAATATTTTGTAAATATTGTGCGTATAAAATTCATTTTCACTGATTACAGTGTAATTTTTATTATGTGTGTTATTGTTTCGTTTCGTCGATTACAATAAGCCGCATACAGAAAGTCATTCCCCAGAGTCATCCACACTTCCGAAACTTCTTTCGCGCCTCAGTCTCATTTGCATCCAGCTCCTGTTTTTTTTCTCTGGATTTTCTACCCTGTATTCATGCCAAAGTCACTCGGAGCTGAACATAAAATTGCGTAATGATATCTGATGGAATGAGAATACTGGCAAAGTCGTGTGCATTGTGTATTAAATTATAAAATAAATGATTATATTCACAATCATGTCACTAGTCTCATTTTTCTTCATCAAACAACGAATGACACCAACAGGAGTTGCATACATAGTAACTTGTTTGAGTTGATCACACTCCACTTGATTGCAAAAAAACGGCAGAGAATGCTCGCAATATGGGGTAGGATGTTCTCAATATGTGTCTGAAATAGGGGGTGTTTTTTTCTTCAATATGTCTGCTCTAGGAGGTACTTAATTTACATTGCGTCCGCAATAGGGGGTATGGTTTGCCAATGTGCTGCCAGCTCTAGGGGGCTATTATTTTTTTAGCAAGAACGCACATGGTGTAAGGTTTTAATATAGAGTGACACCCCCCTCGGGTGCGGTCCATGCCATGCACCATTGCAAAGATCATTAAACAAGCTTTATTTGGGACTAAAAAACAGTACTAGCAAGGTTTCAAAACATTACCATATTGCTGATTCAAAAATACAACGGAAAATGTGCTGAAAACGAAAAATTACATAAACTTAAGAAGAAGTTCTCCGATTTTCCAACTTTCCCGATCTCACAAACACGATTCCTTTACGTATAGAAGATCTGCGCATGCTTTATGTCCTTTGACATTTACTGCGACACCGTAAAACAAGACCTTGGAATGTGTACTGTGCGCAGCAACGCTTGAGAGTAAATCATGCGTCGGCGACGATCCTGGGGCGAAGGACGATATGACAAAGGAAATTATGGGATTAAACTTGTTTAAGTTTAGGAGGATTATTTTGGCTGTGACTCCTCCTCTTTTTACCTCCATGACTATACTTAGCGTACACATACGGGTAATGTCCATTCTGATACTGCTTGCCTGGCTAAACCGTTGTGCTCTAGGAATAATAACATGTGCCTACTTGCTTCAGTCGATAGAGGGAAACAATACAAAACGTATTATGTGGTGATCTCTCTGAAACACTAGCACGTCTAGGAGTCTCCACGAACAGTAGCTGATGGGAAAAAAGGCTGTGCCGTGGTCGCTTTTACAATATAGGACTATTGCTGAATTAAATCATAGACCCTCCAGTCTCCAGTCCTCTACTGGAGGGTCTATGATTAAATCCGACTAGTAACTCTCAACTACAGTGACCCTACACTGTGGTCGTATAATGTAAATCGAATGCAGCGTTTCATATTCGTTTCCCAGTATTGTCCTACAAATACAAACCACAGTGCTAGACTGTAGACATACTGAGGCTGTGTCGCTGTCGTAGCGGTTATGCCTGCACTGATATTTACTGTGGCATGAACGCTTCAAGAGGTATGCGGGGAGCAGCGCGTGCTGGGCAACGTAGAAGCATTTCCTCTGAATCGGTACTCTGTTTAGTCCGTCACTTACCTGGCTATCTGCACGGTATCGCAGACAGTGATACACTCAGGGCTAAAACGTTTAGCGGTTCTTCAGCTCTTAGATACCCACAAGGTCAACCATTGATGTTCCTTTTTTGAAATGCAAATCACAGTCCCTCTGACTGTGTGCAAATTAAGACTGGTGTTCGTCAATGCGATAAAATCGGTTACGTCATCAACACGTAGATTTCACCTTTAACTTGAATGGACGATGCGGCATTTCTCAAGTTCAACATTCACACCACCCATCACAGCTCGTTCGCCTCTTGACAAGTATTGAATGGAATCGCCTATACTGTTGCTAAGCTGAGTAAACAAACTAAAACTATAAACAGAAATAAACTCTATGTAGACGGTGATGTAGATCAACTGTATTACAATTTAATACAATTTATCATTTCACCCCGAATATACAGTAATTAATACAAATGTATTTGGTTTGGTCACGATCATTTTTAAGTATTCTTTATTTATCTATTCTACTTAAATATATTATTTATAATAATAATAATAATAATAATAATAATAATAATAATAATAATAATAATAATAATAATAATAATAATAATAATAATAATAATAATAAATTGAATAACTTTATTACACAACTGCACCATCAGTGGGTGCTGTATGGTAAGGATACAGATCAGAAAAAACAAACACAAATAAACAAAAACAACAAAAGTTACAAAATTACAAACAAATCAAAGGATATATATAAAATATGTATTACAATTAGGTTTTATAAATTGTATTTTTTAAGTATTTTGCAAGTGCAGTACTACTATTTATGATGCAAGTGAATATTAAATTTCGGTTAGTTGTACTGCACATTTCTAATTTACAATCTTCTAAGAGGGTATTTCTTTCTTGAGTGAAGAAGCAACAGTCAAGGATGAAATGTTTTTCATCTTCTACAGTACCTGTGTTGCATTTTTTACACAATCTGTAATTTGCCTCCATTCTTGGAAATTTTCTCCTGCCCAATTCAATTTCCAAATTATGGTCACTAAGTCTAAACTTGGTAATCATTCTTCTCAAATTGAAGTCCTGAATTTCTGTTAAATATCCTTCAAATTCATATTCCATTTTAAACAAATTATACGTTCTTAGTTTGTTTCCTGATTTTCCGTTTTTTGGGACATGACTAAGTTGCTGATACCATGTTTGTATATATTTATTTTTTAATTTTTCTTCCAACAATTTTGTTAATTCAGCGATGTTTCCCACTTTATATATTTTATTTACTTCAGATAAGTCAGTATGTCCAAGAATTGTTTTAAAATGTTTTATCCAGCTTGAGTTTGAGGACACTGTTTCTTTAAGTGTACTTTTTAGAATATGATTTTCAGGTAACAATGACAATCTGTGCCAATATTCAATTAGCGATAAAGTTGCCTTAATCCTTATAGGAATTCTACCAATTTCGCCTCTTATGCCAATCAATGGTGTTACTTTACTAACACCTAAAATAAACCGGTAAAAGTGGTTGCATGCTTGCTCCAAGTAATTGTTTTCATTTGTAATTTCATTGGCCCAAATCTCTGACCCATATAACAAAATTGGAGAGATGAGTGGATCAAAAAGTTTAAGGCTTAGTTTTGTAGAGATCATTTTATGATTTAGTATAGTGTGACGTATACTAAATAAAGCTTTCATAGCTTTATTTTTTAGGTTTGACTGATTTATTTTAAATTGATATTGAATGTTATAAATGTGTGAATATTTATGTTTTGTGTTTTGGGGATACGTGCATTGGTAATCTCACCGAGTGTGGTGTTTTTTTTTTTTAATACCATTCAATGATATATATATATATATATGTACGATGATGTCGCATGCCATACCACAGTGCACGGTCATCGCCACGCGTTGTAGAAAACTTCGTCAATTAGCTGTGTATTTAGAAATGTACACACCCACTATAATACTGAGAATTGCGTTTTCATTTCTGAAATTAACATAGAATGCGTGTACCTGTATGTATTATGTACCTCTATCTGTTCTACGTGTGTGGTAAGGCTACGCGACATTACGGTGGTCACGGTGACAAGTGTATGAGTTGGCGAAATTCCAAACCAGTCTTATCGTGTTATTCCTAGAAACTTGATTATTAATGAATTCGTGAAAGGGCAGCATTCGGGGGGGTTTCCATCTATAAGCTTTTACGCATGCTCAAATTATGCTGGGCACAACTTACGACACTATACAATGTTCTAGAGCGAGCCGCGAAAAAAATATAAACCCGCTTTTTTTTTTTCTCTCTGCCTGAAAACATAATAAAAAATAATGCAGCACAGGCTTATTTTACAAATACACATTCTATTTTTCTGCAGTGACTCACAAGTAGTCGTCAATCATGACACCGCGGCATCTTACTCACGACAACTCTGATTTCTGAAATTTGCTCATGTATCCCGAGAAAAACTTTACCTACAAATAGTCTCTTGTTTGTTTGTTTTTTTGGTGTTTTTTCAATAATATGAAATATTTTTTGAGTTTGTTGTTCAATTGTATTTAAGAAGGATATAATTTAATAAAAACAACTGCTTTAAATGTTTACTCATAGAACATTACAACATCATATTTGCTTCTACAACTTGTGAGTTGGCCGAACACTCGTCACTCCAGGCAGACATTCCAAATATGATGTAAGAATAGGTATAAGCAACTTATCAAAAAGCGACTAAGATAAAGTGGTACTGGTGTTAGGAATTATACCAAGTTTTTCTTTAAGGGAGAAAAGTGTTTTTTGAGCCTATTAAAAACCATTTGTGCTCATAGTTAAACCAAGATAATTGTGGGCTTTAATTGTTTTAATTTCAATACCCTCAAAAAATGGTTTATTGTTAATAAGCACTATTTGATTTATTGAAAACAATTACCGTTTTTTTCTGGTATTGACAGTAAGTCTTCGCTTTTTAATAACAATGACAAGTTGTTAATACATTTCTGTAGACCTCACTTTGTTCTGGGAAGTATCGTCGAAGTGACGTCGTCAGCCACAGTCCCTCCACTGGAGTAAAGTAAACAACCATAGACCTCGGGGTCTATGAAACAACTAATCACAATTACTGGAGCTAAAGCTGCTAGGTAAGTCGCTTAGAAAAAAGGTTAGAAACAGTCAGACTCAGATTACAGTCCCGTTTAATTCCAACATTAGAATTGAATCGCCCTGTTAAACCCTATTTATATTTAAATTTAATAATTAATTTAATTATGCGTGTTTTTAATATACATGTTCCATTAAAACCGCTCAATTAAGATGTAAACCGTCGTGCCAAACGCTATCAAATGCTTTTCAAAAGTCAATAAAACATTCATAGTTAGTAGTTTTAGTTTTAATATATTTATTTTTGTTTCTTGATTATCAATGTCTTTGTAGAGTTATCTACTAACCAATGTTTTTTAAGATAAAGAAATCGTCTTTTGTGTGACACTCACGTCTGAATTGTTTATTGGAAACAAATTTGTTTATTAGAAAGAATATTATTTAATTCTAGAGAGGAATTTTATCTGCAATTCTAATGTGCATCTGTCATCGTGAAGGCATGGTCTGACATGAATGCCAAAACAGATTTTTTTTCTCGAAATAAAATGACGTATGTCACAAAATGCAATGTGTATAATTGCATTTATGTCATGGTCACTCTAGCTGACATTATTAGGCATGTGCATCACGTGACTTGTGGATTTATCGAATAATTATCGTTTGAAATCACGTCTGCATCCTCGTCCCAATTTGAACGCTGAGGGCGATTAAGATATTTTTAACCGCCCACAGCTTTGGAATTGGGACAGGGAACCAGATCATTATTTTGACATCTAAAACAACAGAATTGGTAGAGAACTGAATGTCAATTTCATCATCTCTTGAATAAATTAACCTGCTTTTATTTCAAAATGAAGTCTAGAGTATAATGTTATATTAAAGTCTTATTAGGTCAGTAAACCATACTTCTTTTAGTTGAGTTCAGCGTATACACCTCCCGGATGCCTCCCTGTTAAAAGCTTTCAGATGTCAACTGCTGCATATTGCATATTACGGTTACGCTGCGCGCGCACACACACACACACACACACACACACACACACACACACACACACACACACACACACACACACACCGGTCGGTGGTGAAATTTAAGGGAATCCCCTGTATGTAAATTAATATCACGTGATCGGGGACTTCCCACATTTATTATATTGCAGGAACCTGTTTGCAGCATTTAGCAACGCGACACACGATGTGAACGGCTTTGGGGGACTTACCATCTACGACACGTAAACAACTACACGGAGGTGAGTTCTTCTAAGTCGCTACTGTTAACTGTATGCACAGTCTATCTATCTATAGAGGGACTGTGCTGCATGTTTACCGGGAAGCGAATCAAGGTTTTTTTTTGTAGTCAGAGTAACCTTTGTTGAGCCATTGTCTCTGTTGTTTCAAATATTCGAAGTATGTTGCGCCGCTTTGGGTAACACCAGACGGACTATAAACTCGTCCATATGCAGTACACTACATGTCATAGATACTGAAATTCTTGATGGGAGCCCGTATTCGTAACTTTAAAAAAATCTAGACCAATCTCCCCAAAATATTTGCCATATTTGCCTCTGTATGACAACGTCAACCGAACGTTGTGCCGTAGTACTGCTTGTACTGGGCGATCTACGAACATTTTTTTTCTTATTCAGGGGTACACTAGTGTGAAATAGATTTAGAACTTTATAGGAAATTATTCTGCCGTCGAATCTACTTTGCAGAGTCCCGTATGAGTTACGTATCTGTAATTGTTGTATTGATCGAAACTTAACTATATTGTACATCAATGTGTTGTCAGAAAATTCCGATAGGTAAAAATTTGATATTTGAAAGGCAGTATACAAATTTATTTTATATGAGTTTAGCTTTCAGACAAGTCCCTGTGGTTTGCGAGTCGTTTTGCGCCGAAATTGTGACAAGTTGGCGAAAAGTTGTATATTTGGTATCCCCTGTATGTAACGTGTAAGGAATGGGTGCGAGGGTTGTGATTGGTACGCCAACCATTGGATCCGTGATTAGCTACATGAATGTCATTTTATGTGTTTGCATCACCAAATATCCGATAGATAAGAAAACATGCCACGTCTTAAATGCACAATCCCAGGGGTTGGTCAAATGTTTTATTGATGCCATGTGAGCAGTGGGGGTGATTCCCCCTCTTTAGTGTGGAAGTAAAAACAAAAAAAGCTTGTACGGTATAAGTTACCCGCCAGAACTGACGCCGAGAGTTGGTGCCACCATGTCGTGTATGGAGCCCCTCTTCTCGTTGTGCGAAGACGAAGACAACGTAGAGATGTCACCCATCGCCACGGTACCCCCTTTACGATTTACTTGAACACAAATTATCATAGCTTCTATCATTTCTTTTTAACATTTGCTATTTTATCTCAACATTTAATCTTTTATTAATTAGTTTTCGCCTGACCAATTCCTAATGGATTTCTCTACCGTCATCCCCGTGCTGTGTAACGGGCAACCCGTGGATTTCGTCCAAGAAGCCACAACCAGCAGTACGCTATCCCCCGCCAGCGATAGTTCGGATGACTTCGAGATGCCGACCGACGTCCTGGACGCTGCCGAGACACTCCAGCGATGCGAGCCACTGACTGCCTTCGTTGACAAAGGGCCCGGAGTAACCACAGACCCTACAATAGATGAAGAGATCCATAGAGAAACATTTTCAAGTCTTGTAAAGGACGAACTTAGACAGAAAATAACCGAGAAGCGAAGATCACGCGGGTTGCCAGAGTTTTTGACAGAATATAGACCGACCGTGAAAGAAGAGGTAAGCATGTTTAAAGGGCGGCAGTCGTCGTGCCGCGTCCTGTTAGATATGGGACTCATAGCGACGTATACAACGCGTGTAAAATACATTGTTTGTTTACATGAAATTCGAACACGCGCTGCGCGATGACCACCGCCCTTTAAACTAATTATGAGCACGGTTACTAAAAAAGTAGTAACCGTGTTATGAGCATTGCATTTTACGGTATATTGCACCGATACATTGCACCGCTGAATGCGTGCATTTCACCACAGGCAAAAGGGTGACATCGACCACAGTAAATGGTGACATATTAAAATCTACATTGAATTTTGTTCTCGGTCAAGTTTATGCGAAGAATATTTGGATAATATCCATATCGAGCATCGCCGCACTATCTAAAGACCATTATGCATCAGTGGGCGTTAGTTTCGATAGGAATGTAGGGCGGGTTTGGAGTGTCCTCGTACGGCATGCACTGTGGTGTTTACATTTCCTGGAGTTCAGTCACATGATCGATCGATTATTTGCCTCGCTGATTAATCTTTTATTATATCAAAGATATTGCCTTAGTAGCAATCGTCTTAGTAAAAACTTTTAGAAATTACTGGAGTCATGGTGAAGTGCGTGATTTTAGAGAATATTGAAGGAATTTTAAATCAGTCGTACAAACTGAAATATTTAATGATATGTGTGTTTGTTTAAGTTGCTGTTGCTATGTGACGGGTCAAACCCTTGAAGAGGTCATGGGTCTATGGGCGGGTAAATAACAACAAAACAATCTAAATCTACTTGGCATCAGTATCGTATTGGCGAATAGCCAAGAAACGCCACCAACGACATCGGACTACCACGGAATCTCAGTTATAATAACAAGTAGACGTAGAATCATATTAATCGATTACATTGACCCTTCGCGTGGTGCGAAATTCTTCGTGATAATGAATTGTCCTCCTCCCACGTATTGATCAGATGTTCTACCACATATAAGTGGAGGGGGCGTTTTCCATTACCGAACAATGCCACCGACAAGGGACATACTGCATATTCGGTACCAGATACTAGTACACACGTTTGTTTTGTATTGTAGTTAACAGAAGAAGAAAAAGAGAAGCGAAGAATCAGACGAGAACGAAACAGAAAAGCAGCCACGAAATGCCGCCAAAAAAAGAGAGAAATGGCCCAGAAAATTAAAACTGTAAGTTTGTCATTTTCTTTTTCTTAGCTGCAAATTTATTAGTGGTCTGAGAATTACCAAACGTGAACAGTGAGGTCTAGTGTAGAGAATTCACCCCTCTAGCCAGTTGAGTAGAATGCTACGAGTTTTTTTTTTTTTTTTTACACGTGCGCATATAATTGTAATTAACACATTCAAGATAAACACCTTTAAAACCATGTGGCATACTAGAACAGTAAACTGAACTGAACCTCCGGTGATTTGTTTTGTAGGATGCTGGCGAACAAGAACGACGAAACAGTGAACTAAAACAAGAAATTGAGATTCTGCAAAGACAAAGACAAGTGCTGACGAATATTCTTATGCATCATCAAGAATCTGACACTACGTGTTATCTTAGACCCAAATTCAACCAGAATACATTGCCATCACCCATCGCCGCGGGGAGTAGCATGCAGAGATGGTCGCGCCCTAGTACGTAACGCGAGACAATGACTTTGCAACCTTTGAGACTGAAACATCGATTTCAAAGTGTACAATACAGTACAGTTACTCTACGGTGTACTAGTTCAAGGTCGGGCTTCACATGACACTGCGCTGCCTCGAAAATATACATATTACCAGTACATATCATACGAATAACGACGTACTCCCTCGCAATGTTTTGCCTGTTTTTGTACCAGCAGATTATATGCCAGATGACTGGTCGGCGGCCATCTTGTGGGTTTTAGGTGCCCGTTGTTTTTCTTTTTACAGTCAAATGCATTTATGCGTTTATTTTTTAAAATTATCAAAGAAAGTTTGTGTTATATATGTCAACTTATTTTAATTGAATTTTCATATTAATATATTTGTATACACCGATTTACACTTCAAACCACATTCGAAACACCAAGTTTCACAAAATGCGGGAATTTACGGATCATGACTGTAAACAGTCAGGAATGCGTATTGTGTGCGCTGTCCAACTCTGTATCAACATTCAGCGATATTTCAGAGCTGGAATGAAACACACGTGCCCACAAGTTCGATTAATAACACGTATGACATGTGTACATTACCGCAGTTGGGAACTTGAGGCATATACAATTACAGCGATTCATTATTAAACACGGTTAAAGGGCGGTGGTCGTCGCGCAGCGCGTGTTCGAATTTCATGATGTAAACAAACAATGTATTTTACACGTGTTGTATACGTCGCTATGAGTCCCATATTGAACAAGACGCGACGCGACGACCACCGCCCTTTAACAATAACATTATCTGGATACCGACTCTGTTCCGCTGATCACCCACTCTCCACGATTATCGGTATCCGGGCTAAATAATGTTGTGAAGTAACACAATTAGTCCACATACCTATATGTTCTTTTATACCACCAAACTTGTGGGTCGTTTTCAAATTAAAAGATGTTTAAATTTGAGATCGTAAATGGAAACATTTATCTCCCAAAATATAGTCTTTGATTTTCGTTTTTTATCAAAGTCGAGATATTTGATCCTTTATTACAGACGTTTCTTCAAAATCGACGATTATACAGTTTTTCTCTGTAATCACTGAGAATGAAACGAATCATAGAACTTAACTCTCAGGCAATTAACTCACTCCTTAACTTACTTGTATTTATTATAATATAACTTGTTGGGTTGAATTTCTCACATATATTTAAACTGTAAATATGTTTAATTTAAAATCTTGATTTTCAATAAATATATACTCAAGTTGTAAACTTCGCTTCTGTGTGTGTTTTTTTATGCTTTTTCATTGCTTACATCGACCCCTGGTTAGTACTATAGGCTGTCACACTTATTAGATTATTGATGTATGTACCTGTGCGGTATTTGCTCTCGTCGGAAAAATGTTTAGTCTATTGAAAAACGCACCACGCGCAGCAGGCACCGGAAAACTAGTCGACGCTCGACAAACTGTATACTAAAGTATTACACGAGTTGCAGCTTGTGGAGTCACGTGACTACAGGCGCGGTGTTTGGGATTTCCAGATGTGCTATTATTAGAACATTTAATTCAACGAGACGCAACAGCTGTGGAGCTCTGCCAAAGTACGTAGATCTTTTATACTCAGTGTTTTTTTTTCTACACTTGTCGGTCGAATTGAAGAAAACAGAACAAGATTGTATACAATTAACACTGGGGAAACGGGGGGGAGGCAGGTTAAGATTACATTTATGGAAGACGGGATCTTAGGAATTCTTACCAAATATTATGTCACCGGTTAACTCCGTGTTAAATTCTATTCTACTTTATTTCATGCTATAATTTCAAATATTTATTGATTATCGATTTATTATCGGCTGAAAGTCGTTATAATACCGTTGTCGTGCATTGTGCGATATTATTTGAACACGTCAATTAAAATTTATTGATTATTTAGTTATCTCAAAGTTATCACATGAGCATGAGATTAAGAAACTGCGTCGTGATTGATTATTATTGATTTCGGTGTTTGATTAGCAACTGGACCACGTGGATATGAACATTTAGGAGATTGCAACCAACAAACGCGATTAAGAGTAAAATAAATTCGCATTTATTTGAAATTAAATTCACCCGATAAATTTTTCTGAACACCCAAACTGGAAAACCCACACTTATTACAGATTTTGTCACTAGAGGTGTTTGCCGGAGTTCAAGGCTGGGTAACCAACTTTACCTCCTTATGAAAGTCGTTCTACAAATCCCGTCACGAATCTTAACAATAGATATATCTACCCCATTTTTAAAAAAAAATGGCGATATTTGCCAAGTTTGAAATAATTTGAGCTTTATGAGAAATAATATCCCATTCAATTTAGGATAAAAAACTCAGATTTCTTGAACTTATATAGTCACATGAATCCGTGGCCTAACTATTGCCCAGTGCGTCTAATCAATACATAACTTTGGAACACTTTGGAACCTTGAACCATGACCAGTTACTCCCCGCCCCTTCCATGTACGGATAGCAAGCTTTATTATATTCAAGAACCAACACATGTTAGTAACTAGATTAGTTAGCAAATTGCTTACATTTGTGATATTTAATACGAATTTCAATACTTTATATTATTATCCTATATATACTCACAAATACATACAATAAGTTTAGCCGTTTGATAACTGGGGGGGTGGCTTAAATTAAGCTCGTCTAAAGGCATTCGATACTGGTACATTTCGTACTAGTAATTCGGTAAACTATACAGTATTTGTTTAATTTAAAAAAAAACGAATGTTAATATTACTCCCCTTCTTTGTTGGATATGGTCTAAATGAACTGTTTTCTTGCCAGCACGTTATTCGAACTATGTATGCTTGGCAAACAGAAGTGAAAGTATTTGCATTTAAATTTAATAGTCTATTATTAGTTCAGCGTGGAAAGCACCGATTATATCATAATACAAATGCAGTGCATGTCACGTGATTACACCGTGAACCGTTACAATTGTTTTATTTGTTTGCTAATGAAGAAGTAATTGAAGCAGACATACATTTTATTGAACGCAAGATGACAAATAAACAAGTCACTGCATGACACAGTCCTCGTCAGTTCACATTGCAAATTCCATGATTTGTTTCATGAAACAAAACAACACATGGTGTATGCACTCATTTAGAACCTGATGTGAAATATGATCTAGTTTATGTGTCTTGTTTGAATAATATTCATCCACGAAAGCCTAAAATCTAGTTTCACGAACTTTTGGTCTTCGTGTATTTATATGTAAAGACATTAAAACAGTTGTGTCTTAGGGTTGACAGTTGTGTTTATTTCTGCGGTGTGGGGGGGGGTACGAAAGCAAAATTACTGTGATGGCGGACAGTGATGATGAGAGTCTATGGCAATGTAAGCTGCAAGAAATAATCTCAAACTGAGTTGATAGGTGAATGTATTATATAAAAAAAGTAAATAATTTAGAAAATAGAGATGTAATTTGTTGTGAAGCACTACTCGACAAAGTACATATTCAATGAATGTAGTCTGACAGGAATGCGCATGTTAAACATTAAAATGCCTGCAATTCGGCCTTCTTGAATTGAACTAGAAAACAAATGCATGTGAATCATATAGGTGGGTGGCGAGTTGGGTGATGTCTCAGGTGTGCCGAGATATAGGGGCAGATAATAAAAAATAACATGTTATAAATTATCAGTTACTTATTCGAAACTTTGTTTGCTCACAATATAAATTAAATAAATTGAATTATGCCGATTTAGTATAGCAGAGGTTGTTTGTTAGCACATGAACTATTTTCAACAGATAAGATATGACTTCCAGTCTAGTGCAAGAGTTTTATATTTTCTGAAACAAATTTGTCTTAGATAGGGGGATAATTGGTTGGCTCAAAATGTCTAGTTAAAGTAACTTTGTTTGTCGTATCAGCTTCAGTTCTTTAATGAACAACAAGTTTATTTCGCCCTTTTTCTACATTTTAATTTTGTAGTGAATTATCCGACTTACTGTGGTAGGTAAATCGAATGGGATACGGATGACACTGACAAAGACCACATTCTGATGTGATGTTCAGGATACCCCTGCCAGACACGCACATTAACTAGCGGTGTCCTATAAACCACTTGACTACGCCGTAGCAGACTAGTACACATACATGAGCTATGCAAATCTGCTTGTCTGACACACGCCCGGTTACCTACGCCCCCCAGACTTCATATTTATAGAGTACTGTAGGGAAATGATAACTATGCCCTCAATTCAGGACAAGGGTCTGCTATATAATATATTATATGATACAAGTATTAAAGATACCATCGAGTTAAATACAGCATGCATGTGAATTAAACGGACGAAGACGAGATTAGATGAATGTTCAAGCGATCACTTCTTTGAACAGTGCTGCGCCTTCTCTATAATCATTTCGTATTTTAGGTCCGGGTGTTTATAGTGGACCTGTTGCGCTCTTGACCTCAATGACGAAGTGTGAAGCAGAGGCATTTTTATTTTGAACACCACTAAATAAATATTCCACAGTACCCAAACTCTCATACCATTGCATAAGAAACAGTACTACATGCACTGAACTGCAGCCTTCTTTGGAGCACACATCTCACGGATGAGACAGTATGTCCCGATGGGAAAGTCGCATTTTTCAAACCTGTCAAATATAGACACTGTTATTGTGTATTGTTAATCACTGTCCGCGTACGCTGATTTGGACACTGACTTCATGTAAAATGTGAAGCAATTTAAGAAGCTTTTGAAACATGTCTTTACACTCAAAAAGGGCGTTTGTGAATTCAACTGAGAGAAGTGATTTATGATTTTACGTCATATAGTTACCTATTCAGGATTATATCACTATATATTGCTATGCCAACGCAATAAACATCCGACATGTAAAATATTAACTTTGTGAGAGGATGGGTTCCAATCCAAAGAAAAGATGACGAATGGTGCTTAACAGCGGGAAGTATACACGTTGTATATGCGAGTTCATGACGTGTACCCTGGTACCTTGCCAAGACATAGCATATATACCGTATATGATCGGATATTCAGTCGTTTAAGAGAAGGGAAAAGCACTATATTGAAACTGCAAATCGTTAATTCAATTTCGAATAAATCGTAAAAGATGACATTAAGAACCAAAAGCGAAATATTATGTTTTTTAGTTAGACATATTACTAGGTTGATAAATACAATGGATAACAATTTACTATAAACAAATATATCAGTGTTTTTTTTTTCAATCAAACGTTAAGCTATTCAAATACACAGGTACATGAATCAATAGTACGTACACGTTATTTAATACGCATGCGCATTTGAAAAGTTGGTTATTTCATCATTCTAAACTGTCCACAAATTGTCGCGTACCTCAACACATAATGAAGAACAAATATATTTACAAGAAAATTATCTGAACGACCTGGATTCATAAAAATTAATGAAAGACTTCCCAAAACATATTTGATATTAAGATCTGAAGGACCTTGGGACTGGTTTCCATGCATACTTTTTAGTACATTTCCAGAAATGTAATGTGTTTGTGTATACTTTATTTAAAGAAGGCTGAAAAAAATAAAACCAATAAATACGCATGCGTTATTGCCAGTGATCGGTTATTTACAAGCTATTACTGTCTACAAGCCTATGAAAACCGTGTCCAAATCAATGTTATATCACAATGACCCTCCGTTTTGTCGTTGTCAGATATTATACACAGACAAGATTTGAAGTTCGACTATTAATAACTCATACCAACAAATGGCTGGGGAAAATATTAACGACGATGACCAGCCCACAATACAAACAATAAACTGGATTAATATTAATATATTTGATTAATATTCTTCAATTTAAATAACAGCTGACTAGCACCGACATCGGCGAGATATGCGCGAACAGAATAATCTTGCGGCGAGAAATCATAGAAATCCTAGAAACCGAAACTAGAGTACGCGTTGAAAGCACATGTTTCGAGAAATTCAGAATGGGTGTCGGTGCTTTCGTTTTGATTTGACATACGTCACTTCCGTACAATCTGGTACACGTACTTCGCTGCTGATATAAATTAGGGTGGGTCACCATGTTTGTATTGTTATACTGCTTTGAGTTATATAAGATGAAAAGTATGGAATGAAAACCAAAGAATCATCAAAGTGAACATTGTTACGTATTACAATACTATTAGAGTACCACAACTCTAATCTACGGAATGTACATAGATAAAGTTAGCTGAAAACATTGTCCCAACTCATTATATCGACGAGGACCATTGGACACATGAAAGACACCGGTCATATTAAAGTTCCATTGTCTCCCATATGTTATTGAGAATATTCAACACTTGGAATTAAACTCAAAAGTTACGGCATCAGTGTGTTATCCGTGTCAGAAAACCATCGTCGAACAAGAGTCGCGATTAAATTACTTGATGACGTCAATGGGCAAAATGAAATCAATGACAAACGGAAATACAAGGCAGTTATTGTTTTATTGCGTATATCACACAAATCACAGTTACGGCATCTATGCCTAAATTAAATATACTGTAAGAGAGTACACCTTTAAAGCTGCAACTTTGAAATGGACCAGAAAAACGTGTGATTTGTAATACTTTTATTGGATGCTTTACGACGTATGTGTGGTGGTGATTATTTTGGTGCGTATAGGAACAATCAAAGACCGGCCAAGCTGTGTTGATTTTTTTTTTTCAGTTAAATTATAGTAATAAAAAAGTTTTCCGAAATTCGGGGTGAACGCATTAACACCTCCATTTCGCGATATCTAATTTAAACTTTAAAAAGAAATAAATCAACGAAAAAATACTATACAGTGTATTGCAAATGCGACATTTTATTTTATGATAAATCATAGTTCATTTTGTCATCAATATGCCGTGCCTAACAATGATATTGAATATATATATATATAACAACAATAATCGGATGTTCGTCCCTAACCGTGCTTCAAGCTCCTAATGAGTGAGGTACTTGTACGAAATAGCGCTGTAGAGTATCAATATTAAAGTAGTTGTCTCCATCTGTTCAACAGTTTCGACTATCAATACACCGACGACTTGCGCCCTCTGGCGACGAAGCGCTTCTGTAGCGAAAGTGAGCGTAAATGGCGCCATTTTCATCTCTGAGTCTGTTATCAGATTCTCACTCCAGCATGCACCAGCATCGACGTCATGAATCACTTTGGAATTATCACATACGAACATCCCTCCAACACAATGAGATCCCTGTGTACATCATATCCGGTAACGTCAGATGGACCCAAGATTTGTACCCATTCCACCGTGCTTGCCTGTGTTAATACCGTGAAGCCCACACATAACTAAATCAATGAGAACAGAACACAGCTGGAGAATGTTACCGCTTCTCGTGGCGACAAATCTTATTCCTATCCCTACACTAAACAACAGGTGTGACAACCCCAGATTAAAAAACAAAAAACAAAACAAAATAATTGTGAATCTTTCACTTCCATTCACCGTCACACTGTCGGTCAATCTTGTATTCGACTCGTAAAGCAAAATGTAAATGTTATAAAATAATATTGACCACATATATTGGTATTATTTGACTGGCTACAGGCAAAGGTGAACAATATTATCCTGGATTCTTTCTTAAAAAAATGTTTTAATATCATATACAACTATTTTAATATTTAAAATATAAATTCACAAATGTAATTTTACAGTCAAAAAGTGTTATAAGTCGTGATAAATTAGAGTTAAGGTAGAGATGCAGTTTACCTGACAGGTATTTTAAATAGTTAATTAGGAAACCAAAATGACCTCCCTTGTCCACAAAACTATATATTTTCTGAAAGCTTATTGTATGAATTTAAAAATTTTGTTAGTATTTTTTCTTTATGGACACTGTAGTTTGAAGTGTGCACAAAAATGTGCTTTTTTGGTCAAAAGTGATTTTAAAAAAATGGCTCCTAAACCATGCTTCTGTTTCCTGTCAAAATTGGTTTATGGGTACATCTGTTTACTATGAAAAAAGTGCCGTCTTGAAAACTGTCTACCAGTTGTCAATTTTGCAGGGCAGCAGCCAAAATTTCACTACTTCAAGTTTATGCATAAATTAACACCCGGGCGAGTTGTCTGCACGATTGTAACACTGATCAACCAAAAACAATGCTCCGACGGCGTTTTGAAGATAAACACATTGTCAATCATTTGTGAAAATTTCAAAACAAAAGGTCAAAGCATCTAGGAGCTATTTTTTTTAAAGTTCTGGGATGTGCACTAAAAAGAAGCTGAGATAATTGCTAATTTACATAACAATTCACTCAGTAAGAAGTTTGCTAATGCTCATAATTAAAATGGTTGTAACAGTTCCAAATTTAAATGTATTATCGTTTTGTTAAAAGTTAAATATAGTGCATAATATGGAGATCCCGTCATTTCTTTTTTTCACCATGTTTCTTTTTTATTACTTATGTACAGCCTTGCTAAATCTTGCTAAGCATTCAAAACAGAGAATGTTTGCATCTGTTATCCATATTTAAAAATCGTTTTTCGAGTTTGTTCCACTATTCACAATTCTACAAAATTTTAACAGTCTATAGCCAAGACTGTTTAGATAATAAAAAGCAAAAAAAAAATTCACTCCAAAGTGCCCACGAACCTGCATCTCTACCTTAAGTTATTTTCTTTTGGTTGATTCACACGAATGTGATTTAAATAATTTTATTTGACACATCAGCGTATTTTCCTACAGTTTTCCTCAAAAGTATTAACATATTGAAATGGGCATAAACTTTCAAGGAAACTCAGTTCTTTATGTAGTCCCAAACATGAATATGGCTTCTGTGGAAAATCTGTCAGCACTTGCAAAATGCACATAAAAAAGTCGTGAAAGACAAAAGTGTCATTCAATGTCTGTAACCGGTTCCTGGCACAATAAGATAAATAAGTAAACAAAAAATAGTGCCTTTGTGCATGTATAAATAATTTGATAGTTGAGATCTGCATCTTCCAGTGCCTAACTGACAACTTGAAGTTGCAAAAAGGAGACTGAATATTATCGGTTGTGTGGCAGTCAGGGGAACAGCACTTTCCTGATTTCAAAGCAGTAGCAAAAACAAAGCAGTTTGAAATAAAAATTCTTTATTTACAAAATAAAGTGAAAATTTGACATAAATATGCAAATACAAGTGAAGAAAATAATTTAAAACACCAATTTATATTGAATGTAAATCCTGTATTTGTTAATACTTTTGATAAAAAAACAGAAAATCAATTTCTGAATAGAAGTTGGGTAGCTGCTATCTGTGAGAATGCTTATATTTCCCATACACATCATTTACTCTCAGCACACATGAAATCAACTCAACATGCATCGTTTTTCCTCAACACGCATCGTTAGCACTCAACATGCATCGTTTTCCCTCAACATGCATCGTTAGCACTCAACACGCATTGTTAACACTCAACATGCATCATTTTCCCTCAAAAAGCATTAATAACACTCAACATGCATCATTTTCCCTCAACAAACATTGTTAACACTCAACATGCATCATTTTCCCTCAACACGCATTATTAGCACTCAACATGTATCGTTTTCCCTCAACACTTATCGTTAGCACTCAACATGTATCGTTTTCCCTCAACACTTATCGTTAGCACTCAGCATGCATACATACAAGATCCCACTACACTATCTTACAATGCTTTCACATCACAACGTCAAAACACCATACATTGCATAATTGGTAATTCTTTCACAAAATACTGACGATACAAACATAAACAACTTCTCGATACGTCTAATAAATACTGCAAGAAAAACTTGTATTGCATACTGTATATTGTACTGAACATCAAACATTCACTGACATGGTGAAGACTTGTGATCATTAAAAGTTCACTAAATATGTGTTACTGATAAGCAGAGATATTGTCAGACCATATGCAAAATGTCACTTGTATTATACACAAATACAGTCATTATTGAAGCTGTACAGTCTACTACATTTTGTTTAACACCTACAACATAACAAGTATTTGTCATACATGTAATAGTTCTTTTGCAGGATACCGTACCTCTCGTAGATGGTTGAGAAATTTTGATTTCTTTGTAACTGAGTTTTCAGCATCCTAGGGCATTATTAATTAAATGATTTGCATGAGGGACTTATGATCATCGATTCTAAGTAAACAACATTAAAATTCACTGACTGTTTCTTTTTTTCTTCTTGTACACCACCTTCTTTTCTGAATTCATAAGTAGCTCTTCTTTTGTTGACCTTGCTGATTTGAACCATGACCCAGGTCACTTTCAACAAAACACGATGACAATAATAACTACAGATATATTGTTAGTTCTATACCACACAGAACAGCCACCTAACACCCTTATACAGAACACACATAGATAACATATACGTATAAGCCACAAAAACTACAGGTTGCATGTAAATGTGATAACAAATCAAATCTAACAGTACTTATCAGAACATGTAGTAACATACATACATTACAAAAAATGCCATTACATCACATTACATGTGCAATAGAAGGGTCAATAGAAAGGGAAGGGTGAAGCACCATTTAAGGTAATTATGAGTAGGCATATTAAAAAATAACAAGCAGCCTATCGGCTGAGATAGCTCCGCTGTTAGCAATGCACATTTCAATTTAAAGAACTGAAGACATCATTAGAAAATGAACAATATGTATAGTATCAAAGCAATCGGACTTACAGTTTTTAACAAGAAGTGGAAAATATCACTTTTTACCAAAAATATTCACCAAAATTAGAGAATTGAAGATATCATCACAAAATGAACAAATCTGAGAGAGGTCCACATGTAGTAATTATATATGTAGTATCAAAGCAATTGGACTTGCGATTTTTAACAAGAAGTCGAAAATAACACTTTTTACCAAAAATGACAAAAATATTCACCAAAATTAGAGAATTAAAGATATCATTACAAAATGAACAAATCTGAGAGAGGTCCACATGTAGTACCTATATATGTAATATCAAAGCAATTGCACTTGCGGTTTTTAACAAGAAGTCGAAAATATCACTTTTTACCAAAAATGACAAAAATATTCACCAAAATTAGAGAATTGAAGATATCAACATGAAATGAACAAACCTAAGAGAGGTCTATCCAAGGTACATATACACCAAGTATCAAAGCATTCAGGCTTGTAGTTTTCAAGAAGAAGTCGAAAAAGTAAAACATTGACACGGACGACGACGGACAATCACTCATATGATAAGCTCCGCTCGACAAAGTCGACAGCGGAGCTAAATATTCATAAAACAGGTCAAGGTATACACAGACTAATGCCCACTCAAAAACTACAAAATGTATTATATAACTATATAGCCCAAATTAGGGCTGCACGTCACAAGGCAAAATTGTTTTTGTATTGTCTGGCAGTATTTTCTAAAATTATTCGATATTTTAATTCCTGAACTTAGTAAACTATTTGGGTCACACATGTGCTACAGATGAAGATGGTAATGTGAGAAGTTTGATTGAATAGCAATGATTACACGCACAACTTTTCGCATTATGTTATCAATGCTTTGCTTTAGAGTGTGAGATGATTGTTAAAATATATGTATACTTAATTTGAATAAATAAACTAAATAAATAAATAAATAAATAAATCACAACTTGTATTTCAGAAGATAAAAACAATTGGTTCCTAAAATCTATCAATGATTGCAAAGGATCACTTTTCTGAACATCTTTCAAGTTTGTCTGATGATTACACTTCATCTTTAGTTGGCCCTTCTGTATCACGGTCATTGCCCAAACTTCTACCATGATCATCTGAGTAAGTCTCGATAATATCCACCAATACACCATCTTCACATTCTTCAAAGTGCACCTCAGCACTAACGTATACTGGCGGCGATGTGGAGGATGCAGAACTTCCACCTTGGGATGCTGCTCCTAAACTTGTTGAAGATGTCACTAAGGTAACATTTTCATACCTGTCTGCGTTTATTGAAGTTGTTCCATTTATACTTATGTCATCTTCGTTACCAACTAACAGATGAGTTCTCTCATTATCTTTTGCTCGTCTACGTCCAATCATTGTGCTCTTAACTGTACTTTTCATGGTTGTACCTTGAACGAAAGAAGAAAACAATTGTCTGGTGAATGTATGATAACTACAACAGATGCTTTTGAGTTGCATCAGGATGACGACGCATGTTGAATGTTGATTGTAACTACATTCCACATAAGATGTTACAGACATAAGATTAAAACCTTTCTTACAATTCATGAATACCATTGCCTTGAATGCCACTCGTCAAGTATTTATTTCAGGAATACAATTAATCATAGACATGTTGGGACATTTGTTTCTCATGAATACTTAAAATCAACTACATATATTGCATATAGTATTTCTAGTCATCGCTTTATATAAAACAAGTTATTGTTAATGACATAGTCCCCATTGGAATTATGGGAAATTTTGTTCATGCCAAAAATATAGTAATATGCACCAAAACCCTAGTTAATGATTTAGAGTGAATAATTGGCTATCTAGTATCAACAGAAATTAGTTGTATTAAATTACTCTTCCAAAATGGTAATATATGGTCAGAAATTAAACAGGATATGCTATTCATGCATTTTTTGTAATGGCCTATAATATATAGGGCTTACTGTAAAATACTATATTTTCACTTGGAATTAATTTTCACTATTTCCACTCAAGGAATGATTCTGTGAAAATAAACTCAAGCGAATATACATTTTTTCCTATATTTTACATTCAACTTGTCAAAAATCAGTGAAAATAAATTCCATACAAAACGGCTGAAAAGTGTTTTCAGCAAAAATTTATTCCAGCTAAAATAAAGTATTTCACAGTACTTTAATAAATGATATAACTTTACAATAACTGCATGCAATGATGGTTAATGAATAACACTGCACTTGCTTTACCCCAGCTGATGGATGACTAAAAGATTATTTTTACAATTGACAGACTACAAGACGACAACTAACCATGTCAAAAAATCTGAATGTCACAGAATAACTATCAATTCGATCACGAAGTGCTTTTCCCCGCAAACTGTAACCCCAGGACTTACCGACAGACCTGACATGCTCCACCACATCATCTTTGACATCAGACACGTCCCACATTGCCATGAACGATTTATACCACGGTGTAGAGGGTCCCATGGGGTCAACAAACGGTTGATACGGAAAGGAGTAGTGATGAGCTATTGCGGCTACAAACATCTCCATACAAATTATTAAATCCTATTAAAATAAAGTTCATAAAAAATAATTTATAGCATTATTATGGTACTCCATAAAATTCAATAGTTTTAGACAGAACAGTCACTTGTACCAGCATGTATATCACTGCCAAAAATAACAAATCTTCTTAAAGTTTATAAGTTAAAATGTCCCAGGGCTTCACAAAAAAGGCTAATAACTGAACTGCAGGGAGAGGTGAAAATAAAAAGAAAACATCTACTTTTACTGCCTTTACAATTCTGGAAATATTTGTTGAGGTTTTATCATTATGCACATTCATTGTCAACAATCTATTGTTACTATGGAGATGACTCTTACTTGCAACGCAGTAGCAATTGTGTCCGCTTCCAAATCAAGACTTTCATTAGATGTGATAACACCGATAGCAACGAGAAATGCGATAAAGACAGCTTGCCAGAAGGAAAAGAAAACGACTAATTTAACGCACAGGAACTTGGCTACTGGTTTTATCGGTTGTAACTCTTCTTTGGTAGCTTTGTAGAACAGTATGAGGCAGTACATGGCCCACTGTCAATGCAAAATAAGATGTGTTTAATAATCAGACTGAAACAGATTAAACATCATAGCACTTAATGTCACATCAAAAACTAATACTGTAAAATGACTAATTTTCACTGGGTTAAAATTTCACTGATTTACCATTTCAGGCATATTCAGTGGGTTTTAAATTCACAGTTTTATCATTTAGATAATGTGTTCTATGCTAAATTTTACATATTCACCGGGTTTTAATTTAGCGCATTTTCCAGTCAGCGAAATAAGCAAAATTAAAACCCGGTGAATAATTGATCTTTCTACAGTATCCTAAACCCAGGTTGACTGCACCATAGAATTGAATGGAAAGCTACAATGACTGGCTGAATCAAAATGTCTATAGATGTCAACCTTAGATTAGGCTGACAGGTGTTGTGTTGATGCTGAGGTACATGCATTCAATTGGCCTAATGATAAGAAAATGGTCACACAGACCTGATTACAATATAGTTTGAACTTTGAACTTTGACACAATAAATAGAAAACAAATACAAAATAAATGACACTCACAATTTGTGATACATTATTAATGCTAACAATATACAGCCATGCTGACGAGGGACTAAAGTCGCCTTCTTTGTATTTACCAGCTAATTCGCATATTCTGAAATGAAACAAAATTGTTTGAGTAAAGCAAGGTATACAAGAGTTGTGGGTGTTATTTAAGTTAAAAGTAAAGCAATGTAGACCTATTACATGGAAAGCATAAATAAATGGAACAAATCACTGCCAATGACACAGTTTCCGTTCAGTTTCAGTTTTTTAGTGATATCAATCAGTCCAGGCATGCCTGAGAAACATGCAGGACATCATTATTGGAGAAGAAATTGCCAGAAGTCAGTCAAATGTCTGCCATTCGGCCATCTTCAATAGGATCATGAAACAAATACATGTGCATATTTCCGATATGATGTACAGTATGTGTGAAATTTAAACTTAAGCAGTCCAGACACTTCAGGTATATATATCTGGAACTGTATTCTTTAAAACAAAATGGCAGCCAGTCAGCCATTTTTAACCTGATCCAAAAAATAAAATGACATGCATCAAGGTCACATCATGTTCAATGTATGAAAGTTTGAACAGAATTCGTTTATGCACCACTGAGATCCAGAATAGTAAAAATTTCTGATTTTGATAAATATTTTGCCTTTAAATGTCTGCCACTCAGCCTTCTTGAATTGGATCATGAAATAAATGCATGTGCATATGTCTGATATAATGTATGTATGACGTTTCAGCTTGATTGGTCCAAGCATGTGTTACTAGATACTGCTGGAAGTCCATGTTTCTGTGAGAGTGTACAAAATTGAAAAACTGAACTGAAACTGAAATAGGGCAAAAATATTAGTGAGGAATTAGCATAGGAATGATTGAATACAATTGGCCATTTTTTTTTTATTTTGAAAACAAGCAGACTGTCGGCTGATGTCAGCTCTGTATACAGAATGAACAAATCTGACTAAGGCCTATCCAAGGTGTCTACATATAGAATATCGAAGCAATTAATCAATGAAGGATAAGAGCAATATCTTTTGATCAATTTTGCATTAATGTAGGTACATAAAACATGTGTCGATAAAACTATAAATTTTAAGATCAAAGTATTGAAGACATTCGGATAAATAAATAAATAAATAAATAAATAAATAAATAAATAAATAAAATCATTCAAGTTTTTTTTATCTATTAAAATTATACTAATTTGTTTTTCACAAATATTTGTCTATATTTGTACAAAAAAATACAAAAATGAAATTACTTACAAAGCAATAATTGTTGTAATTGGTCTCACTACAGTATACGACAAAACACCCTGTTTACAACAATGTACTAGTTGGCTGAAAAAAATAAAGAAACAGCGTTAACACAGTCACTCAATATTCATACACTGACAATTACTCTCATGCATAAAGAAATTGTTCGCAACAAACAATAATTAGCACATACGATAATATTACAGATTACATAAATAATATTATGGAATAACTTGATGTAAAAATGAGACTCACCGGCCGTTTTTCCATGTTGGGAAGCAACAGAACGGAATTAAATGTTTTTGTTGTGGTTTGGCTTCTAGCATCAGTATAAAATCATCCCCATATTCAGAGTTTAAGAAATTCAACAAATAAATCATAAAATTGTAAATGACGTAAGCTTCGTAACACTCTCTACACGTACTCAAGTATATCGCAGCATTGGGAAACCTCAGCGCAAGCCACTGCAATATAAAAAAAAAGATTTCAGCCAATCAAAAACTGTACAAAGTAACACATGATAAAAGAACATTGTGTAAAGAGTAGTTGCACCTTATTTTTTTTAACAATTCACTCGCTCTCAAAAAATATTTATTGATGGTACCATTAATGGAAGCATTACATAAATTACATAAATTAATAAATGCATTAAAAATGTGTGTTTTGGTACAAACCTGTCAACAACATTTACTTTCACTGTACAATGATGGATTTTGTAACCAAATGTGATTGATTGTCAATTGTATGAACTGAAAAAAATTGCATTTACATACTTACACTGTCTAAGGAGTACACTGGCACCATCCATAGAACCCTATAAAATATTATCAATACATTATAACAGTGAATGCTAAAAATAAAACTGATCATGAAAGTCACTACTGGTATCTCCCAATTAATTTCCCCTGTAATATTGCAATTGGTATTTTAATATCCCATTTTACATGTATGCTTGTGACCCACAGTAGTAGTTGAGAAGGAAAATTCAATTGCGGCTCTAATTATGGCAAAATATCGCAAAATATCGCATTACAGATGGTGCCCTGTTGACCATTAATTTGGAAGGTTATGTTTTTCTGTGGCAGACTGCTTTCCATCCATCTCTGTTGTCTGGTTGATAGACCTGTACAATGTATGTGAGCTTTACCAAGATAAAATAAAAGTGAAGAAGAATGAAACAAAAGTAACACAAAAAAAATTGAAATTGATTGGCTATGAAATTAACATTTTCCTTTTGATAGCGGCAACATTTATGTTTATATTTATCATTTGCTGGTAGTTGACTCATCACTTCATAATCAGTGAACAATCATGTTGGGTCTTATTTAGAGAATGTGTGGTCAGTCATGCTCAGTACAAAAAAATGTGTGTGTTTTACTTTTATCTAATCTGAATATTTCACTCAATCTTGGTTTGCTTGATCTAATGAATAATTGCGTTCAAAGACGGGCAACAAATATATTCTAGGCTATAATCAATGCAAGAGAAGTGACTACAAATATTTGTTTGATCTTGCTGAATTTTTGACCGTCAAAAAAACAGACAAAATTTTTAGATTGTGTGTTTCTTTTTAAATGCATCTTTGGTGACTACGACCCTGACATTCATGGATTTGTGCAATTTAAAAACAATAACATGCTAATAAGTTTACCACATTTTTGCTGTGAAGCGTTTAGGAAGTTATATTTTAACAGAACATTTCATGCTTGGAATTTCACACTAGAGAAAATTTTCAAATTAGATTCGGCACAGAGTGCTGCTGCCTGTAAACACAATTTTCATAAATCTTCTTCACAATAAGTTTAGATTTGACAACTCATACACATTGCTTAGCCATTGTCACTATACAAAATGGTGTGTGGTTTAATTTCTTAATTTCAATTGATGAGTTGGCATTAAGCAATCACAATTTGAAGTTTAGCCGTGGTTCTGAAACTTCAAGAATCACAGCTAAAATCTAAATTGAAATTACTTACCGCCAACTCATCAATTGAAATTATGCCAAAAACCAAAATCATAAGATTCTAGAAAATATTAGAGATTCATTTGACTGTCATTAGCCACAGGCCCTTTTTCCCTCTTTAGTAATTATTTTATTATCACATTGTTCTATGTATATTTTACATTATTTTTATCTGTATATTTGTGTTGCACAATGCCACATGGAAGGCTGCTCTATTGTCATAGGTGCTGGCCAACGTATTCACCTTTTAATTGAATGAATGAATGAATGAATGAATGAATGAATGAATGAATGAATGAATGAATGAATGAATGAATGAATGAATGAATGAATGAATGAATGAATGAATGAATGAATAAATAAATAAATAAATAAATAAATAAATAAATAAATAAATAACATTTAATATAAAGGAATGTTGACAATTTTTCCCCAAAGAAAGCTGTACTAAATAAATTAAAACAATAATCACGGTACATCCACGAGATAGCCATCTCACATGTGATGTTTGTTATCACTAAACTATGAAATCCAGCAATGCGATTGTGGTTCAAGGCCATGGCTTGCCTTATATGGCATCACTTAAAAATAAAATAATATCTGTTGTAACAAATCATTAGTCCTTTTTTGATCGAATTATGTATAAATTATTATTATATTTAAATTTTCACGATATGATAGTAAAATTGACAATAATAAAACTCCAAAACAAAACATGTACGTAAACAATAATAATAACTTCGTCATTTACTATTACGGATATCCACAAACTTACCGTATAATGTGTTTCTGTAGGTCAGGTCTGGTATAATGCACTATATGTTGCAGTATCGTCCACAGAGATATTGGTATCGTCAGAAACACGAACACACCGGCAGTGAACCATGCTTTTTTGTGCACGCTGTTTTCCTCTTTCAACAGTTCCCAGACACACAGAGGAAAGGCGACACATACGAGAAGTATGTACCCAGCGAAAACAACAGGCCGTATCCACGCCTTCCAGTTATCAATAACCGGCATTATTCAGTAAATGGTGGCCCGATGTTATAGTAACCTCTCGCGGGTAAATCCAAACCCAAATCTCCCCCACGCATGGATTCTTTTGCTAATATTGTTCAGATCGAACGATGTTTATTTCAACTGGCCGCCATATTGACTGTATGTTTTACGCATGCTCAGATCAGAAATGACGTCATTTCCCACGGTATCCCCCGTCACCATCCACAAAATCATGTGATTGTGAGTATATAGGAACTTGCAGAGTCAGACGATATCGTCATCGATATGTGTTGTCATTTGACATTTCACCGATACGTCGTTCCACAAGTACGTGTACAACCTTCATAATCGTCAAACGCAGCAAAGGAGATATAGAAATTGATACATTCACCGACAAAGGTGCGCTCATAGTTAGTTTCTCACTCAGTCGATGTGCTATTACGTGTAAGATATATTGAAGATAATATTTGGTAATCGTAGTCCTAAATAACTATTTAAAATAGCTAGACGTTTCGAGCAATGGCTCTTTATCGATAGCATAGAAGCAAGTGTAAGATAGATTGTTGTAGTTTGTCGTTAGTATTATTCTTCGTATTTTCTGCTGTCATATCTGACGGGTATAGTTCTATTACAGCAGAAAGCACGAGTAATAAATACAATACAGCAACCTAGCACACAGTCCCGTTGTTAAGGAACTGTGCCTAGCAAAATGTGCGAACAGCCAGGATCAATTCGGGGGGAGGGTCCTTAAGTTAGGGCCTCCTCAACCATAACTCTAATAATAACCCATTCCCTCTAGTGCCCTCCCCCATTTCAATTGTATATACCTCTGTTTGAGCCACTTATAGTTATTTGGAGGGGCATATTGAATTAATTTGGGAGCTGGAGGGTTAGGGTTCAGGTTAGGGGTGAAGGGGCCTTAAGGAACTTTTTCCGGACATTTTGTACGAATTGGGGGCATTTCGCCCAATTACAACTTCGCCCGAACGGTTTCGCCCGATTACCTGTTCGCCTGATTACAATTTCGCCCGATTGCCATTTCGCCTGATTGCCATTTCGCTCGATTACCAGTTCACCTGATTCCTCGTATGTTTGGTATTTACGTGTAGTCAAAACAAGATAACGTAGAAGTCGAAATTTGTTTTTATAAGGTGACAAACGTGAAGTTTACAATGAGGTTGTAACGTAATTTTATGTCGTTGCGGCCATCTTGTGTGGGTCATACCATTTGTGTATCGGGAGGAATGGAAAAATGGAAACTAGGGTAATGGGACATTTCTAATTATTTGACATATTTTTGGTGTAAAACGGTCAATTTTATCTGAAATGACTGACCAAAAAATATCAGCAAATTTTGAAAAAAAATATCAGCAAATTGATGCCAGTTGAGCATCTGACTCACTTGCTATGTACTATCAATTGATTGTTGTGCATAACCACAGATTATAGAATTTAATTATTCTGTGGGCCATCTTAATTTCATTGTTTGTAAAACCATATATATTTGTGATTATAGGATACTCTTGACTGGTGATTATGGAGTCCCAAGCAACAAGACCTCGATATAGTGAACCAAGAACTCCTATAAGATCTGCTGGGGAAGCCGAGTTAGTGAAACAACATTATGAAGAAGCTTTTGCATTGGTCAGTCAAGCATTGGGTTATGATGAACAAGCGCTTACTGATCTAGCGATAACTTTTTATGCCAAGGCACTAAAAAGCTTGGCTAAGGGACTGGACATACCATGTGATGAACCAGGGTGTGTGGGAAGAGAGTGGAACAACGCAAGAAGCATGCAGACAAAGATGAAACGAATGACTGCGCAAATGAAATCTCGCTTAGAAAATCTTGAACGCCAAAGGGCAGTTGCCCCCACAGCACCACCAAGTGAGAATGGACACTCATCACAGATGGAAATTGATGCTGCTCTAGGGGATGCCCTCATGTATGACGGGGAGCCGCCATCATATGCAGAGTCTGAAGCCAATGCCGAAGAGATAATCTGCATTCAGGAAGGAGTGCAGATCTATTTTCTCAACTCCAAAGGGCATGTCAGTGCTCCCAGTGCTCCAGGTCCACTCAGAATATTTAAGTTTCTAAATCAGGAGACTGCAGAGGGTGCTGCATATCAGGTAGATCAGCCACCTGCCTTTATACAGGTTTGTGATTGGGTCTACCCTCTGGTTCCCGGCCAATCCCCAGCACTGAAGAGTTTAGATGGATCTTATCTTTTCCCAGATGTTAATGCACCTGAACAGGGATCGTATGTTGGGTTGATTTTATCAACGGATGTGAAACGGTAAATGTTTATTAATATAATAATAATAATACAAATAATAATAATATGCTTTAAATGTGATTGAGAGTGAAAATGATATTCTAAATTCACATTTCAATTTGAAGTGTGTTTTTTTCGGGGGGGGGGGGGGTGATTTTAATTAATTTCTAAAAACTATGAGGTTATCATACATTAATTATGAGTTCTATTACTGTAAAGGGGGTAATTATTCACTGGGTTTTAATTTAGCTTATTTCGCTGACTGGAAAATGCGCTAAATTAAAACCCAGTGAATATGTAAAATTTAGCATAGAACACATTATCTAAATGACGAAACCGTGAATTTAAACCCCACTGAATATGCCTGAAATGGTAAATCAGTGAAATTTAAACCCAGTGAAAATTAGTCATTTTACAGTATTATTTATGCATGTGTTATTAATTTTAAAAAACTATTGCATTGTTTAATTATTAATATTTGTCCCTCGCACTTTGATAGCAATCAGATAGAGACGTTTGAAAAGATGTTGGTTTCATTGGCTGCCGTTGGAGTACAGAGGCGGGGCAAGACACCAACTCCAATGAGACCGCCCCCACCACAGACACGACCACTGAGTGCTACAAGCAGTAGACCAGAAAGAACATCAAGACCACCACAGACGGTTACGATGCAGCCCACACCACAAACATCAGACCGTGAGAGACCACCTGCATATGTTGCGTCTAGTACAAGTTCTCAGGCTAGACGAACAGTTGCTGATGATGAGGAAGAGGAGGAGTCAGAAAGCCTGGAAGAAGATGATCTGCCACAGTGGAGTAAAACTATATCACATGGCGTTATCAAAGGTAGCCCCTCCCTCTCTGTATAATCACACTGTGAATCGCACCTGACAAGCTTTGTTTTCTAACATATACAATATTACCTCCATTGAATGTTTTGTTTCACTTGTAGGTGCTGAATGGATATCATGGGGACTTGGTAAAGGGGCAGAGGTGACAGGTAAATGGGTGCATAAGGGGGCTGCCAAGTTAAGAGAGCAGTTACAACCAAATGAACAACCGACTGAAGTTGATCCAAAATATCAGAAAGGATTGGAGTATGCCAAACAAGCGACAGGTGTTGCTGTGAAGGTAATGCACCAATGTTATTTTGAATGCTTGTCTCAGTAGCAAACTAGGTAGAACACCTGCCATGGATAACAAAGTCATGAAAGTCAATTCAAGGTCACGTGCATCAAATTCATAATGACTGAGATAAATGAAGGTCTGAAATTCAAGGTCATGGCATAGTCAAAGGTCAACTCATGGTCATCAGTACCAGCAATCATAGCTTACATAACTAAAAGCCATTTTAATTCCATTTGTACCAATTCATCATGACTGTTATAACTACGGTAATATAAAAGTCCATTCAACTACATTATGTTTTAGGTGAGTGGGTTTTTGGTTGATGTACTCTGTGATGTCACAAAGAAGATTGGTAACGAGGTCGGCCCTGTCATCAGACGAGAGGGGGAGAAATATATACCTGATAATTGGAAGAGCTCCAGTGATGCTGAAAGTAGTGATAGAGTAGATGGCGCCATTCATGTTGCAGCCTCTGGATTCAGAGGTAAGAATATACACTCGTACCTTTTCACCACATTTGTTAAATGTTGTAACCTTCCACTGCATAGTTTTGGTGTTTTCATTAACCATCAAAAATGACAGATAAATGTATGAAAATCATGTATTTTTGCTTTATTTTGATTTATTGCCTCTGTCTGTAGGTTTTGGTACTGTGTTCCTTGGTCTAGAAAAAGCTGCTAAACATTTAGCAAAAAATATATCAGAAGCAACAGTTGAAACCGTAGACTACAAGTAAGTTAAGATAAAATCATGTCATTTTAGGAGGGACTTTTGTAATCATCCAGGAACTCAATACTGCTTGTCTCGTAAGATTATTTTGAGTATCTCTGAGCGGTGTACTGGCCTGTACTACTGTGATCTGTCAGCTTTGATGTACCGGTAAGCACTTTTCATATAAGTCAATTGATTTAGGTGCATTCTTTCTGCTGCCAATAGGAGCTTTGTACTGGCCGTGTTGAAATTGTACAAGATGATTGTGTTCACCAAAGTGAGGCTGGATTATGTTTACTGGTGATGTCTGTGTTTTCATTGAAGATCAAATTGTCCTATATATTGAGTATTTCAGATAATCACCTCAGATGCTTGTAAATTAGCATTTAGTGAAGATCACTTTTCTTTTGTGATTTCCCTAATATTCGTTGCTTTTGTGAAAACAGACAGAATCTGTCACAGCACGAAATAATTAACACTTAGCACTGCAATTCAGCGGCGTCACCAAGTGGGGGAGATAGGGTTCTCCCTACCAGGGTGTGGAGTATTTGATAATAAGTTAAAATGGAGCATTCTATGGCTTCTTTGGGGCCAAAATTACTATCAGACAGGTCACACACTATGGCCACATGTGATCTCTGGTCAATCAGAATTTTATGGTTGCCAGAGGATCTGCTCCCCAGGGTAAGGGGGCACATGGCCATGGCATGAGGGCGCTGCGCCCCTAATAACATCAACATGATAAATACGATAACACTATGATTTTAGACTTACAGCAGCTCTCTCCTACAACAACAGAGATGATAATCACCCACGGCACTGATGTTATGCCTTTAAAATACATATCAGAGGAGAGTCTTGTAATCAAAATCAATAGTATTGTTTTCTGCTGATTAAACTAGTGGTGGTTTTATTTGCCGATTTGTGATTTCAGTGACCCAGAACTTGTAAATAATATTAACACATTGCGTGCTGACGCTATTTTTCCTATTTATTTTGATTATTCGTAGGTATGGATGGGAAGCTGCTCATGCTACAGACACTGGACTTAACGCTGGATTGAATGTTGGAGTTACTGCTTTTAACTTCAAGCAGTTGGGGATAAAGGCCATTGCCAAGAGAACAGCAAAAGATGCAGGCTCTGCTGTTGCGAAAGACTATGTGGCGGAAAGAGAAAAATACAAAGTCACCAAAAACGAGAAACAAACTGCAGTTGATGATGACTATGATAATGATTGTGACACTAAATCTATCAGTAAAAATGGCTGTGTGAAATTCTCTGATTTGAAAGATGATTAATAGAGGGCGCTATGACATATTCTATTTATTGGGACAAGTTTGTTCTGAGGCTATGAGGACCTACCAGTGATAAGGGACCTCTTAAAGACAAATAAAACAGAGCATCAAAACCAAAGGATTTCTTTGATTGTAAAGAACTTGTTCAATCTTGAAATATCTCATAACATTTTGATCAGCTAAAATTATATTTCCTAATTTATTGTTCCTAGTTTTTATTAATAATAAATTATGATTTGGTCAGCTAGACAAGACAATGCTGCAAGTTATGCTCCAGTCGGCTCGACAAGACCATATTGTGATTCAGTCAGCTGGACAAGACCATGACAAGACTAAGTTTCAAGTTATGACTCGGACAGCTGAACAAGACCGTGACAAGACTGAGTTTCAAGTTATGACTCAGACAGCTGAACAAGACAAACTATGTTGCAGGTTATGATTAGTAATCTGGACAAGACCACAACACTACCATGTAAATACACATTGTACGATAAAAATTGTGCTGTTTATATCGCCAGTATAAACAATAAAGAAAGTGTAAATATTTAAACAAAATGATTGCTTTATTGAGATATTTGCCTTGTATCTATCACTGATATTCTATTCTAACGACTCATTGGGTTGCAATGAAAATTTAATGTGCAAATTTGTGCATGTTTCCTATAATGGTAAAGCTGTATTGCATTATCTCATACAAACATATGATGAATTATAACTACAGATTATGTCAATCTCACATGTATGGAGCACCCCAATGCAGACAAAATTTCATAATAATTAGTTAATTTTCAGCTTTTCCATCGATAACTCACAAACCAATTATTGTATTTCAATAACAGATAGGTGCCTGGGTTCAAGCACATACCTGATTAGTTTTGAATTGAATATCGTGTATACTGTTGTGCAGATCTAAAATGCCACTAATCAGATTTCACCATTACTTGCTACTTGCCCTCGGGCAATCCACAAACCTAATTAATTTAAGAGTTGAAAACCATTGACTACGTAATTGGCTTTAGGCAATGGAGTAATTAATTAGTACATGTCATATCAATGTAAAAGCTGAAAATTGGCTAATTATGCAAATTAGGTCATTAATATGCACTGATTTTAACCCCAAACTAATCGGGTCTGCATTGTCCTAAAACATCTATGTACCAAGATTCTTTGAAATGAGATAATTAATGCCGAAAATTAACTAATATTGCAAATTAGTTGATTAATATGCACACATTTTTACCCAAAATTAATCAGGTCTCTGCATTGTTCTAGAGCATCTATGTATCAAGTTTCATTGAAAAGTAATAGTACTTAGTATCAAAAGCTGAAAATTAATTAATTATGCAAATTAGGTAATTAATATTTCACATATCTGTGCATTGTCCTATGTATTATTTTTTCTATGAAATGTGATTAGTGCATGAGATATCGGTGGAAAAGCCGAAAATTGACTAATCATTATGCAAATTCAGTCAATTTTATGCATGGATTTTTACCCAAAACTAATCAAATCTGTGCATTAGTCCAGAGCATCTATGTACCAAGTTTCATCAAACTCCAATGAATGGCTATTTAGATATCAGTGGAACAGCCATGGAACAGCTAAAAATGAGCTAATTATCATGCAAATAAGGTAATTAATATGCATGCATTTCAACCAAAACTGAATTAAATCTGCGCATTAGCCCAGAGCATCTACGTACCAAGTTTAAAAACCAACATACGGTTCTTTAAATATCAGTGGAAAGGGCAGACACACATACACACAGACTAACCGCAAAGACTCCCATTGTGTGATTGATTTTAACTTTTATTCATTTTAGAACATAGTCCAATCTATAACTAGATAACAATTCCTAAATACATTAAAAAAATACTAAAACAGTTTAACAAAAGGGCTTGGAAAAATCAGGGAATTGATAATTACTGTGTCACATTACCATACTTTCTTTTATAAAAATGCCAAGCTGTATTAATGTGGAAGTGTTGCCCATAACGTATTTAAATTATGAATCTTCATCCATCAAATGGAAATTAACAGTTTTATTTTTAATTGAGTCAAACAATTTTCTCCTAATTGTAATATGTTGTGGTCAATTTTTATGAACGAAGTTTATTTCAACTGGCCGCCATGTTGACTGTATGTTTTACGCATGCTCAGATCTGAAATGACGTCACTTCGTATGGGATTCCCGTCACTACACCTACAATGTCACGTAATTGTAAGTATATGAACATGCGACGATATCGTCATCAATATGTGTTGTCATCTGACATTTCACTAATACGTCATTCCACAAAGACAAGTTCAACCTTTCTAGTAATCGTCGAACGCAGCAAGGAAGATCTGGAAATTATTGAGTTACCGACACAGCGGAAAGGTGCGCCTCATACTAGGAATAGGATAATTTACCACTCATATGAAACTCGTAATATTGATAGGTTGTTGTAGTTTGTTTATAAAGGAAGAAATGATATTGATAGTATTATTCTTCGTATATTCTGCTGTAATAGAATTATATACCAGACGGATAGACAGATACTGTAAAACCATTTATTTTCACTTACATTCTATTTCACTATTTTGATGTTTTGATTGTGGGTTTTAATTTCACGCACTTGACAGGAAAACAATGAGTTCTATTGTTTTTTCACGTGGATTTATAATATAAATAAATACAGCAAGCTATCAATCACGGGGCTGGGCTCATGGCCCACACGGCAGACCTGCTATTCTACTACTAGTATATTACTTAACTTTTTATAAAAATGTCATGATATTTTCAGATTTATTGATGATTTGGCAATGAATAATCTTTTGTGCCATATTTGATGTACATCTATTCTATTCTATTCTATTCTATTCTGTTCTGTTCTATACTATCTATTCTATTCTATTCTATTCTATTACTAAACTTATTAAAAATTGATTCACTGATAATTTTTTTCATATTTGATGTACATCTCATCTCATCTCATCTCATCTATTCTATTCTATTCTATTCTATTCTATTCTATTCTATTCTATTACTAAACTTATTAAAAATTGCACATTATTAAAAATTGATTCTCTGATAACTTTTTGTCATATTTGATGTACATCTCATTTATTTTATTCTATTCTATTCTATTCTATTCTATTCTATTCTATTCTATTCTATTCTATTACTAAACTTATTAAAAATTGCACGTTATTAAAAATTGATTCACTGATAACTTTTTGCCATATTTGATGTACATCTCATCTCATCTCATCTATTCTATTCTATTCTATTCTATTCTATTCTATTCTATTCCATTCCATTCTATTCTATTCTATTCTATTCTATTCTATTACTAAACTTATTAAAAATTCCACGTTATTAAAAATTGATTCTCTGATAACTTTTTGTCATATTTGATGTACATCTATTCTATTCTATTCTATTCTATTCTATTCTATTCTATTACTAAAATTATTAAAAATTGCACGTTATTAAAAATTGATTCACTGATAACTTTTTGTCATATTTGATGTACATCTCATCTCATCTCATCTCATCTAATCTAATCTAATCTAATCTAATCTAATCTAATCTAATCTAATCTATTCTATTCTATTCTATTCTATTCTATTCTATTCTATTCTATTCTATTCTATTCTATTCCATTCTATTCCATTCTATTCTATTATTAAACTTATTAAAAATTGATTTTTTTGTGTGCCATATTTGATGTACATGGCTATTTGCACATTGCTTGAAATGCACAGGAAGTAGCTAGAATCAGCTTGTGGGTTATCTTAATTTCATTGTTTTGTGATTTGTGATTATAGGATCCTTTTTGACCCGTGGTTATGAAGTCCCAAGCAACAAGACCTCGGCACAATGAACAAAAAACTCCAATAAGATCTGCTGGGGAAGCCGAGTTAGTGAAACAACATTATGAAGAAGCTTTTGCATTGGTCAGTCAAGCATTGGGTTATGATGAACAAGCGCTTACCGATCTAGCGATAACTTTCTATGATAAGGCACTAAAAAGCTTGGCAAAGGGACTGGACATACCATGTGATGAACCAGGGTGTGTGGGAAGAGAATGGAACAACGCGAGAAGCATGCAGACAAAGATGAAACGAATGACTGTGCAAATGAAATCACGCTTAGAAAATCTTAAACGGCAAAGGGTTGTTGCTCCCACAGCACCACCAAAGGAGAATGGTCTCTCATCGCAGATGGAAATTAATGCTGGCCTCATGTATGACGGGGAGCCGCCATCATATGCCGAGTCTGAAGCCAGTGCGGAAGAGATAATCTGCATCCAGGAAGGAGTGCAGATCTATTTTCTCAACTCCCAAGGACACGTCAGTGCTCCCAGTGCCCCAGGTCCACTCAGAATATTTAAGTTTCTGAATCAGGAGAATGCAGAGGGTGCCGCCCATCAGGTAGATCAGCCACCTGCCTTTATACAGGTTTGTGATTGGGTCTACCCTCTGGTTCCCGGGCAATCCCCTGCGCTGAAGAGTTTAGATGGATCTTATCTTTTCCCAGATGTTAATGCACCTGAACAGGGATCGTATGTGGGGTTGATTTTATCAACGGATGTGAAACGGTAAATGATTATATCAAAATAATAATAATAAATGTGATTGAGAGTGGAAATGATATTCTAAATTCACATTTCAATTTGAAGTGTCTTTTTTGGAGGGAAGGGATTATTAATTTCTAAAAACAATAAAGTTGTCATACATTAATCCTATTATTATTTGTGCATATGTTATTACGTTTAAAAAAATATAATATTTGTCTCTCGCACTTTGATAGCACTCAGATAGAGACGTTTGAAAAGATGTTGGTTTCATTCGCTGCCGTTGGAGTACAGAGGCGTGGCAAGACACCAACTCCAATGAGACCGCCCCCACCACAGACACGACCACTGAGTGCTACAAGCAGTAGACCAGAACGAATATCAAAACCGTCACAGACAGTTACAATGTGGCCCACACCACACACATCAGACCGTGAGAGACCACCTGCATATGATGTGTCTACGAGCTCTCACGCTAGACGAACAGTTGCTGATGATGAGAAAGAGGAGGAGCCAGAAAGCCTGGAAAAAGACAATCTGCCACATTGGAGTGAATCTTTATCACATGACATCATCAAAGGTAGCCCCTCCCTCTCTGTATAATCACACTGTAAATCCCATCTGACAAGCTTTGTTTTCTAACAAATACAATATTACCTCCATTGAATGTTTTGTTTCACTTGTAGGTGCTGGATGGTTTTCACGGGGATTGGGTATAGGGGCAGAGGCCGCTGGTAAATTCATGCATAAGGAGGCTGCCAAATTAAGAGAGCAGTTACAACCAAATGAACAACCGACTGAAGTTGATCCAAAATATCAGAAAGGATTGGAGTATGCCAAACAAGCGACAGGTGTTGCTGTGAAGGTAATGCAGCAATGTTATTTTGAATGCTTGTCTTAGTAGCAAAGTGAAATGAACTGAAAACAAGCAGCCTGTCGGCTGAGATAGCTTCGCTGTTAACAATGCACATTGCAATTAAAGAACAGAAGATATCATTAGAAAATAAACAATATGTATAGTATCAAAGCAACAGGACTTACTGTTTTCAACAAGAATTCAAAGATATTACTTTTCACCAAAAATAATCATCAAAATTAGGTAATTGAAGATATCACCACGAAATTAACAAATCTGAAAGGGGTCCACATGTAGTACCTATATATGTAATATAAAAGCAATCAGACTGCGGTTTTCAACAAGAAGTCAAAAATATCACTTTTTACCAAAAATTTAAAAAAAAATTCACCAAAATTAGAGAATTGAAGATATCATTACAAAATGAACAAATCTGAGAGAGGTCCACATGTAGTACCTATATATGTAATATCAAAGCAATTGGACTTGCGGTTTTTAACAAGAAGTTGAAAATATCACTTTTTACCAAAAATGACAAAAATATTGAAGATATCATCATGAAATGAACAAATCTGAGAGAGGTCTACCCAAGTTACATATACACCAAGTATCAAAGCATTCAGGCTTGTAGTTTTCAAGAAGAAGTCGAAAAAGTAAAACATTGACACGGACGACGACGACGACGACGGACAATCACTCATATGATAAGCTCCGCTCGACAAAGTTGACAGCGGAGCTAAAAAAATGGATGTGTGTGTTTGCTTAGTAAATATGTCCCAAAATAACCCCAAAATATGAAAATACTACGATACAACCAAAGCTAATGTGCGTGTTCATTTTTCTTAGGCAGAACAGTGTGCAAATTTTCAGAGACTGATGCGAGTTAGTTGAAACATGGTGGCCCTTTTATTTGAAGGGATTTTGTATACCTTGAATTAGAAACATGGGCGAGCGATATACTGTGCTCTGCGTCAGAAATTAAAGGTCAACTGAAGGTCATTAGTACCAGCAATCATGTCTCACATAACTACATTATGTTTTAGGTGAGTGGGTTTTTGATTGATGTACTCTGTGATGTCACTAAGAAGATTGGTAAAGAGGTTGGTCCTGTCATCAGACAGGAGGGGGAGAAATATATACCAGATAATTGGAAGAGCTCTAGTGATGCTGAAAGTAGTGATGAAGTAGATGGCGCCATTCATGTTGCAGCCTCGGGACTTGGAGGTATGAATATACACTCATGCCTTTTCACCACATTTGTTAAATGTTGTAACCTTCCTCTGCATATTGTTTAATAATAAATAAACACTGCTCTGACCAATAAATAAGATACATAATATTTGGTAATTGTTGTCTTAAGTAAGTATTAAAAAAGCCAGATGTTTCAGGTAGTGGATATATATATCGATAGCATATTAATGGTTTTTTCATTAACCATCAAATATGCCAGAATTACCACCTGCAATAAATGTATCAAAATCATGTATTTTTGCTTTTAATATTTTGATTTATTGCCTCTGTCTGTAGGTTTTGGTACTGTGTTCCTTGGTCTAGAAAAAGCTGCTAAACATTTAGCAAAAAATATATCGGAAGCAACAGTTGAAACCGTAGACTACAAGTAAGTAAAGATAAAATCATGTAATTTTAGGAGGGACTTTTTAAATCATCCAGGAACTCAATACTGCTTGTCTCATAGGATTATTTTGAGTATCTCTTAGCGGTGTACTGGCCTGTACTACTGTGATCTGTCAGCGTTTTTTTTGAGTATCTCTTAGCGGTGTACTGGCCTGTACTACTGTGATCTGTCAGCGTTTTTTTGAGTATCTCATAGCGGTGTACTGGCCTGTACTACTGTGATCTGTCAGCGTTATTTTGAGTATGTCTTAGCGGTGTACTGGCCTGTACTACTGTGATCTGTCAGCGTTATTTTGAGTATCTCTTAGCGGTGTACTGGCCTGTACTATTGTGATCTGTCAGCGTTGATGTAAGCACTGTTCATACAAGTCAAGATCAATTAATTTAAGTGCATCCTTTCGGCTACCAATAGGAGCTTTGTACTCGCCGTGTTGAAATTGTACAAGATGATTGTGTTCACCAAAGTGAGGCTGGATTGTCTGTGCTTCCATTGAAGATTAAATACACAACTGCCCTATATATCTCAGATAATAACCTCAGATGCTTGTAAATTTGTAAGTTTAGTGAAGATCACTATTCTTCTGTGATTTCCCAAATTCTTGTTGGAAAACATAATCGTATTTATAAATATAAGAGCAATCTAGCTATGTTGAAATTGTTTTGTAAAACATGTTACATTGGAAGAAAAATGGACAAAATCTTTCACAGCACTAAATAATTAACACTTCCACTGATAGTCAACTGTGCTGTCACTCTAGATTATTCAAATTCTTGTCTTATGTAGTTTATAATCCACAAAATAAATGATGGTATCATAATAACAATAACAATGGAATTTCAGGAGTATGGAAACCAAGGTGGCCCACAACATGGCATTTTCTAAAACCATTTTTACAATTCATTTACATTTTGAAAATCTCATTTTCTCATTTTTAAAATCCATTTTCGTTTTTAAAATTCATTTTCGTTTTTAAAATTAGTGTTCATTTTTAAAAACATATGTTCATTTTCAAATTCAATTTTCGTTTTTAAAATAAATTTTCATTTTTAAAATAAATTTTCGTTTTTAAAATCCGTTTTCACTTTTAAAATCCGTTTTCATTTTTAAAATCCGATTTCATTTTCAAGATTCGATTTCATTTTCAAAATCCATTTTCATTTTTGTTGACTATAGGTATTTTTCACTTTAAAGCACATTTTCTATCAGAATTTACTGAAAAATCACTGTTGTTTCCTGCCTATCTCATTTACTTTAACATAATAGTTTTTAATAAGATTCTCGTTCGATTCAATATTCAATTTGTGTTTTCAATCTCATTTCAACTTTCAATTTCAAAATCCTTTTTCATTTTCACTTTTTGACCTGTGACCTCGCCCTCTGACCTCATACCACGTGACTAGAAATTGTAAATCAGCATTGATTCTGGCAGTTTATTATTTCCACCAGTCACGTTTCCATTGTAAGGCTTCTTTATGCAAGTTCTCTTCAGACTATAACTTATTAGCCGTGGTTCCACAGCGCTTTTGGATCCATAGAAAGTTCTTGGCTTCATCTGTCGGCTTACGCTGTGGCGTTGAATGCCTGTACATAAACCAATGATGATTCCTTGTTTACCGACAGTACCCTATCCGATATGATAATGCAGCAGAACCATGCTTATTATTTATTCTAATCTGATTATCAACCTTACAGCTGATAAAATGAGAGCTCCAAGGTTGATTAGAATAAGTTATAGCCGTGGTCGTACGCAATGCAAGACAATAGTCGCCCTCTGTGCAGATGTTTTTAAAATACATATCAGGAGAGGCATGTAATCAATAGTATTGTTTTATGCTGATTAAACTAGTGGTGGTTTTATTGACCAATTTGTAATTTCAGTGACCCAGAACTTGTAAATAATATTAACACATTGCGTGCTGACGCTATTTTTCCTGTTCATTTTGATTATTCGTAGGTATGGATGGGAAGCTGCTCATGCTACAGACACTGGACTTAACACTGGATTGAATGTTGGTGTCACTGCTTTTAACTTAAACCACTTGGGGATAAAGGCCATTGCCAAGAGAACAGCAAAAGATGCAGGCTCTGCTGTTGCGAAAGACTATGTGGCGGAAAGTGAAAAATACAATGTCACCAAAAACGAGAAACAAACTGCAGTTGATGATGACTATGATAATGATTGTGACACTAAATCTATCAGTAAAAATGGCTGTGTGAAATTCTCTGATTTGAAGTTATGTTGTTGTAAGTAAAGGCCATGACAAAACTATGTTGTAAGTTATGATTCAGTCAGCTGGACAAGACCACAACAAGACTATGTTGTAAGTTATGATTCAGTCAGCTGGACAAGATCACGACAAGACTATGTTGTAGATTATGATTCAGTCAGCTGGACAAGACCATGACAAGACTATGTTGTAAGTTATGATTCAGTCAGCTGGACAAGACCACAACAAGACTATGTTGTAAGTTATGATTCGGTCAGCTGGACAAGACCACAACAAGACTATGTTGTAAGTTATGATTCAGTCAGCTGGACAAGACCACAACAAGACTATGTTGTAAGTTATGATTCAGTCAGCTAGACAAGACCACAACAAGATTATGTTGTAAGTTATGATTCAGTCAGCTAGACAAGACCACAACAAGACTATGTTGTAAGTTATGATTCAGTCAGGTGGACAAGACCACAACAAGACTATGCTGTAAGTTATGATTCAGTCAGCTGGACAAGACCACAACAAGACTATGTTGTAAGTTATGATTCAGTCAGCTGGACAAGACCACAACAAGACTATGTTGTAAGTTATGATTCAGTCAGCTGGACAAGACCACGACAAGACTATGCTGTACATTATGATTCAGTCAGCTGGACAATACCACGACAAGACTATGTTGTAAGTTATGATTCATTCAGTCAGGTAGACAAGACCACAACAAGACTATGCTGTACATTATGATTCAGTCAGCTGGACAATACCACAACAAGACTATGTTGTAAGTTATGATTCAGTCAGCTGGACAATACCACAACAAGACTATGTTGTAAGTTATGATTCAGTCAGCTGGACAAGACCACAACAAGTCTATGTTGTAAGTTATGATTCAGTCAGCTGGACAAGACCACAACAAGTCTATGTTGTAAGTTATGATTCAGTCAGCTGGACAAGATCACAACAAGACTATGCTGTAAGTTATGATTCAGTCAGCTAGACAAGACCACAACAAGACTATGCTGTAAGTTATGATTCAGTCAGCTAGACAAGACCACAACAAGACTATGTTGTAAGTTATGATTCAGTCAGCTGGACAATACCACAACAAGACTATGTTGTAAGTTATGATTCAGTCAGCTGGACAAGACCACAACAAGTCTATGTTGTAAGTTATGATTCAGTCAGCTGGACAAGACCACAACAAGTCTATGTTGTAAGTTATGATTCAGTCAGCTGGACAAGACCACAACAAGTCTATGTTGTAAGTTATGATTCAGTCAGCTGGACAAGACCACAACAAGTCTATGTTGTAAGTTATGATTCAGTCAGCTGGACAAGACCACAACAAGTCTATGTTGTAAGTTATGATTCAGTCAGCTGGACAAGACCACAACAAGACTATGTTGTAAGTTATGATTCAGTCAGCTGGACAAGACCACAACAAGTCTATGTTGTAAGTTATGATTCAGTCAGCTGGACAAGACCACAACAAGACTATGTTGTAAGTTATGATTCAGTCAGCTGGACAAGACCACAACAAGTCTATGTTGTAAGTTATGATTCAGTCAGCTGGACAAGACCACAACAAGTCTATGTTGTAAGTTATGATTCAGTCAGCTGGACAAGACCACAACAAGACTATGTTGTAAGTTATGATTCAGTCAGCTGGACAAGACCACAACAAGTCTATGTTGTAAGTTATGATTCAGTCAGCTGGACAAGACCACAACAAGACTATGTTGTAAGTTATGATTCAGTCAGCTGGACAAGACCACAACAAGTCTATGTTGTAAGTTATGATTCAGTCAGCTGGACAAGACCACAACAAGTCTATGTTGTAAGTTATGATTCAGTCAGCTAGACAAGACCACAACAAGACTATGTTGTAAGTTATGATTCAGTCAGCTGGACAAGACCACAACAAGTCTATGTTGTAAGTTATGATTCAGTCAGCTAGACAAGACCACAACAAGACTATGTTGTAAGTTATGATTCAGTCAGCTGGACAAGACCACAACAAGTCTATGTTGTAAGTTATGATTCAGTCAGCTGGACAAGACCACAACAAGTCTATGTTGTAAGTTATGATTCAGTCAGCTGGACAAGACCACAACAAGACTATGTTGTAAGTTATGATTCAGTCAGCTGGACAAGACCACAACAAGTCTATGTTGTAAGTTATGATTCAGTCAGCTGGACAAGACCACAACAAGACTATGTTGTAAGTTATGATTCAGTCAGCTGGACAAGACCACAACAAGTCTATGTTGTAAGTTATGATTCAGTCAGCTGGACAAGACCACAACAAGTCTATGTTGTAAGTTATGATTCAGTCAGCTAGACAAGACCACAACAAGACTATGTTGTAAGTTATGATTCAGTCAGCTGGACAAGACCACAACAAGTCTATGTTGTAAGTTATGATTCAGTCAGCTAGACAAGACCACAACAAGACTATGTTGTAAGTTATGATTCAGTCAGCTGGACAAGACCACAACAAGTCTATGTTGTAAGTTATGATTCAGTCAGCTAGACAAGACCACAACAAGACTATGTTGTAAGTTATGATTCAGTCAGCTGGACAAGACCACAACAAGTCTATGTTGTAAGTTATGATTCAGTCAGCTGGACAAGACCACAACAAGTCTATGTTGTAAGTTATGATTCAGTCAGCTAGACAAGACCACAACAAGACTATGTTGTAAGTTATGATTCAGTCAGCTGGACAAGACCACAACAAGTCTATGTTGTAAGTTATGATTCAGTCAGCTAGACAAGACCACAACAAGACTATGTTGTAAGTTATGATTCAGTCAGCTGGACAAGACCACAACAAGTCTATGTTGTAAGTTATGATTCAGTCAGCTGGACAAGACCACAACAAGTCTATGTTGTAAGTTATGATTCAGTCAGCTGGACAAGACCACAACAAGACTATGTTGTAAGTTATGATTCAGTCAGCTGGACAAGACCACAACAAGTCTATGTTGTAAGTTATGATTCAGTCAGCTGGACAAGACCACAACAAGACTATGTTGTAAGTTATGATTCAGTCAGCTGGACAAGACCACAACAAGTCTATGTTGTAAGTTATGATTCAGTCAGCTGGACAAGACCACAACAAGTCTATGTTGTAAGTTATGATTCAGTCAGCTAGACAAGACCACAACAAGACTATGTTGTAAGTTATGATTCAGTCAGCTGGACAAGACCACAACAAGTCTATGTTGTAAGTTATGATTCAGTCAGCTAGACAAGACCACAACAAGACTATGTTGTAAGTTATGATTCAGTCAGCTGGACAAGACCACAACAAGTCTATGTTGTAAGTTATGATTCAGTCAGCTGGACAAGACCACAACAAGTCTATGTTGTAAGTTATGATTCAGTCAGCTGGACAAGACCACAACAAGACTATGTTGTAAGTTATGATTCAGTCAGCTGGACAAGACCACAACAAGTCTATGTTGTAAGTTATGATTCAGTCAGCTGGACAAGACCACAACAAGACTATGTTGTAAGTTATGATTCAGTCAGCTGGACAAGACCACAACAAGTCTATGTTGTAAGTTATGATTCAGTCAGCTGGACAAGACCACAACAAGTCTATGTTGTAAGTTATGATTCAGTCAGCTAGACAAGACCACAACAAGACTATGTTGTAAGTTATGATTCAGTCAGCTGGACAAGACCACAACAAGTCTATGTTGTAAGTTATGATTCAGTCAGCTAGACAAGACCACAACAAGACTATGTTGTAAGTTATGATTCAGTCAGCTGGACAAGACCACAACAAGTCTATGTTGTAAGTTATGATTCATTCAGTCAGTAAGAGATGAATACACGTTGTCAGATAAAAATCATACTCCTCATATTCCCAGTATATGTATAGGATATAAAGTGTAAATATTTATTTATGCGTTATATCTACCACTGACGCCCTAATAATTTGACTCCAATGAAAATTTTAAAATAATGTGCAAATCTGTGCTTATCAACTACCTAATTTGCATAATAATTACAAATTTACTGTTGTTCTACTCTGTTTGGACACGGGGACTTATGGATTGACATCTGTGCATGCGTCCATGTGTCTGTCCGTCTGTCTCTTTGTGTGTGCGTGCGTCAGGACCTATATTTAGAAATGCCTGGACTGATTACAGTCAAACTTCACATATACATAATATTATACATATGCACGTCAATTTGTTTCACGATCTGATTCAAGGTGGCCGAATGATGGCCATTTCTGTGCTGAAAAATTATCAAAATCAAGCATTTCTGGCATTTCGAACCAGATCTCAGCTGTTTACAGATGGATTTTGTTCAAACTCTGTACATACATTGGACATTATGGGACCTTGATGCACATAGTTTTGTTTTTTAGATTGGATTTAAAATAAACGATTGGCAGCCATTTTGTTTTTGAATGAATGCGGCTCAAGTGCCATGGTTTGAAGATCTGATTAAAAACAGCCGAATGGTGGCCATATTGTGCTAAAAATGGATGGAGTTCCTTTTAACTTGGTACATACATTAGACATTATGGGACCGTTAAGCTTGTCATTTTGCTTATCAGATCGGATTATGTTCAAATTGTATATATTCATGTCATAGATATACAGATGACCAACCACTGGCCATTTTGTTTTAATTAATGCTTTTCCAGAGCAGTATCTCTCACTATTGACAAGTACCGGTACTTGTTTGACAATCAGATACAAGATGACTTGGTGTCAAACATTTTGATGTTAAAAAAGTCAAGTTAAATGTTATTTTATTCAAGCTATTGTTATCCAACTATTTTATAAACAAATCTATATATCTTAAATTTGATAACTAATAGGGACTGTGTCATTCATGGCGTGTATAACTAATGTTCTACAGATTTCAATGACAATTGATGCTAAGGGTATGGTTGCTTGGTGATTATTAACTGTCCAATTTGCAGATAACCCTATTTTCTCTATATTCTATTTGTTTTCACTATGTGTATTTTATGAAATACCTGCCTTTTGAATATCTTGCCACCAATATCTAAATTAACAAATGTGCGTACTAGTAAGGTCTTTGTATTGTAATAACCTGTAAATGTAAAAGAGTCTGTGGTAGCTTTCTCTCTCTCATGACCAGTTTGTTGCCATCAGTGGAGCAGTATAGTTAGCAGGTATTTTGTGGCTAGTATTGTATTTGCTCATTTTTGGAGCTACATGTATTTTATATTTATAAACTAGTATGGTAGTTGTAACAACTACTTGAGAACCAAGAAGAACGTTCAATGTTGTGATAGCGCCCCCTCGTGGCGATATCTCCGGAACCTTGCTTTCGAAGTGAATCTGTACATAGTTTTCGTTGTGCGTATTCAATGCAAGTTTTCTGAAATGATTATAATCTGACCCCGGAATAGAAGTATGCATAAGTGAATATTTGTATTTTTACATCATTCAATGCCAATTTAGGCTTAATTTTGAATTCAGTTGACTTCATATTTCCACCAGTTCACTTTGAATTAGCGGTCGCAATATTCTATATTAGAACATGAGATGTCGTTTATATTGCTGGACATCAAATACATGTAATAAGTCCATTATTTAAACTCCCATGTAACACAATTTGTTTAAAACGATGAGATATATATTTAGCGTTGTATTTGCCATAATGTAGTGACTTTTGAAATTGAGTTTTTTTTAACCAGCAGGTGTAGGTATACTTAAGCGCTGTATGTTATTTTGGAATATTTTATTGAGTTTTTAGAGAATTTAATTTGTGTTATATAATCTGATTTCTTACAGTTTTACATGAATTAGAATGAATAAAACAATTATTGGCAATCTACTTGTAAACGATATTGCTAATATATACAATTCACCACAATAGTTAAAGTTTTTTTATGGATGTTGTATTATTAACAGTTTCGCTAATACTGTTATTTTCTGTAGTACATAATTTTTTATTTCTTTCTGTGCTATTGTGGTATAGTAAATTTATGCTACAATTGACTATGATATCATCGTTTCTTTCTGTAACAAGTAGCTACAATGCAACAGTGCTCTGAATTGGTATTTAACTGTATGACAGCTAGTCATTCTTGATTTCACTCTGTTCCTCTTTGTACAACAAGTAATATAATTATGTATTACATTATTTCAAAAAGATGAACTTTCTTTTCATGATTAGCTTGGCTGTCGACACAGCGGAGCTGTTCATATTACTGATTGTCCATCGTCGGCGTTCGTCGTCAACTTTACAATTTCAACTTCTTCTTCAAAACCGCAAGTCAGAATGTTTTCAAATTTGATATGCAAATACCTTGGATGGTTCTTTCTCAGATTTGTTCATTTCATGTCAAAATCAAAATTTTTGGTGAATATTTTTAGTAAAAAGTGATATTTTCGACTTCTTGTTAAAAACCACAACTCATGCATGTGGACCTCTCTCAGATTTGTTCATTTCGTGATGATATCTTTAATTCTCTAATTTTGATGAATATTTTTGTAATTTTTAGTAAAAAGTGATATTTTCGACTTCTTATTAACAAAAACCACAAGTCTGTTTGCCCATGTTATACATATAGGTACTACAGGTAGAACGCTCTCAAATTTGTTCATTTCATGATGACATCTTCAATTCTCCAATTTAATGAATATTTTTGTCTTTTTTGGTAAAAAGTGATTTTTTTACTTCTTGTTAAAAACCATAGATCTGATTGCTTCGATACAATACATATAGGTACCTCAGGTAGACCCCTCTCAGATTTCGTGATGATTTTGTTCTTGTTCTTCAATTATCTAATTTTGATGAATATTTTTGATAAAAAGTTATATTTTCGAATTTTTGTTGAAAACAGCAAGTTCCGATTGCTTTGATACAATACATATTGTTCATTTTCTAATGATATCTTCAGTTCTTTAATTGAAATGTGCATTGCTAACAGCGGAGCTATCTCAGCCGATAGGCTGCTTGTTTAATTAAGCAGAATGCCACGACTAAAAGACAATACACCTGCACCTCGAAATGCCTTCACATTCATTCCTTTCTATCGATGGGCAAGCGATCATACACTACATGTATGTTCAGGAATGGTCCGCAGACCCGATTAGTTTTCAGCTGCAGTCAGTGTACAATAATTACCGTACTTGTTTTACTAGGAGTGCATATAAATCTAAATTCGGATGCATTCTGTACTGGATCATCAAAATTTTATTTTCCTCAGATTTTGTACATGTACATGTGCTACTGACAGGGAAAATACAGATTTGTATAACTGCTAATGGTCAAGATTATTGGATATTTGAACCATTCAATGGATTTCAATAAATCTTGGCACATAGGTGACTGGGACAACCCAGAAATCTATTAAGCATATTCACTTAGTTTTGAGCTACATCTGGGTTTTTTCTGTGCACTCGCCTCCAAATACTTGTCACTGTTGAGGGTGCCCTTCCTTCTATATTAGCTTCATGATGGGGGAAAAAAGAAACTACTTGCGTCGCGTAATTGGACCAAGCTTGGTCAGAAGTTTTTATGTGCTAATCTGAGCTCAAGGACAGTCTTTATGCGTGAATTTCTAGAATGGCGTACATGTGTCTTGTTTGGAACTCTGGGTTATGAGGCAATGCAGTGATAGTAGCAATATCCTGGACTCTGTCAGAACAGAGCTATTAATGTTACGTACTATCGATGGAAATGGCAAGAATATTGTTCCAACAGATTGCAAAAGCTGTAATCGCTTTATTCACATGTGACTTGCCATCTCTCTAGAGACTTTAGCCTTGATCACTTTAGTTTGTTTCAAAACAATGGTGTACGAGTAAAAATATTTCTCCACTTACTGAAGAATTCCACTGAGTTTCTGCAATTTTAATATTTAGACAATTTTTATTGACAACCATTGGTATCTGCTGCTACAATCCTATGCTGCGTGATCGCTAGACTACTTTTAGTAATTAAGAATTTGTACAATTGCTGGTTCTTACACAAAATTTCTTTCCAGTCACCTGCATCGACAATAAGCAAGGTTGGCTTATACAGATCCGTTTGAGATGCAGAATGTGATCCACAGTATTTCACATAAAATAAATTTGATTGTCAATGGTTTGCAATCTGATTTATTCCAGAATTTTGTGAGTTATCAGAAATTACGTCGCCAATATATATTGTTTTCAATTCTTAAACTAATCAGTTTTTTGGATTGCCCAGAGCATCCATGTAGCAAGATTCTTTGAAATGTGGTACCGGTAATTGGTTATTGCGATAAGAAACAAATTGTGTGCTTCAGACATTCTGAGATCCTATTTAACAGTTAACACTGGAGCATACAACAGTCTTCATTCAGAGTACATGCAGAATTACTTAAAAACTTTTGTGAATCCATCTGTATCAGACAATTCAAAAAGGTTAACAAAGTGCAAACCACCATAATTTTAAAAAAAAATTTGATAGGGACTGAACATGTATATGTACAGTAAAAAAATCTCCGAGCAAACGGAAATCAAAACAACTGGACAACATGTATATTTTTTCAAACATTTTTATTGTTTGCCCTTCAGTTGTAGAGCAAGTGTGAAAAGCTTTTTCATTTTAGTGAAACACATCCAACTCAATAAAAACATGACTGCTCTCCCCCACAGAGCACTCTTGTGTCAGTTTTTTCACATTTGTGTCCGTTTCATGGAATTCCTTGAGAAGAAGTCTTGCATAGTTATGTATGTAGTACACATTCTTGTACCGTGTAATGGTGCAAAAAAAAAAAAGTAAGAGAGGGAGTTAACCAGAATATAACAGTCTTTTTAAACACTTTCTCATTTCTTAAATTTGATAGAGCCCTACATTAGTGTTGGTAAACTCAGAATGAACTAAATTAACCTGACCCATTTACATTTGGCCTGTCCGGCAATTATCACCCATGGTCAACAATTATACACAGATGGCTTTATGGGCAAGATTGGCTAAATATGATTTGAAATACACTTAACTGGAAGTAAGATTGACAGGATTCATCATCGCTCACGTAAAAGGCAACTGAACAAGCATCTATTATTGTTTACTATTAAAATTCTTACACTGTATCCAAATTCTCATTTGGTTCATGCTTATTAAAACTATACCTAGAACAGGAACTGGTTAGTTTGACGTTGCAAAACAATGTAGGTCCATGCAGGCATCTATGTGCTGCACAATATTCTTTCAACATAAAAATTCACAGCAAAAAATAGACGCTTTATAAGCCAGAGAGTGTGACTTGAATCCAAACCATAGTGTACCATATACTTTTCAAAGAGAAGAACACATCCCTGTCAAATCAAATTTGTCATTAGATTGCTACACAATTACCCCAACACTTGCAGGGATGTTAGCCAGTGACATGTAGAAAGGTATATAACCATCAGCACACCACTTCAGGGTATTTTCCAATCCTACTTTGTCCTAAAAAATAAGGGACATGCCCTTCTCTTCAGATGGTATTCAACATAATATCATGTACAGGGAAGTGCTGTTTCATCTCTCTAATCCTGGAATTTTGACCACAACAAAAATAACGATGCCTCAATACTAACCAGTTAACGTTCAGTGCAACACATATATTCATTTTACTTTGAGCACCTACAAAGTCTGATAAACGATGGAATAACAATTACAAGTTTTGATCAATGGGACAATCGGATGTGCTCGTCACAAGGTTCTTGACTTGACAGTTCAAGGCCAAGACAAGACGTATCCTGCTTGGAACACGGGGTAGCAGTAAAGCAACATCAAGTAACAATAAAATAAAATAAAATATCATTTACAAGTGCTTACAATCAATCAATTCATTCAACAAGAGAGAAACGGTTCAATGTGTCAGAAAAACTCACTGTGTCAATTTTCAATGACAAGATCGGTAAACACCCTCCCGAGACAAGGTGCCTCATATAGGTCAGTTGTTTCTCCTTGTTAAGAAACACAGCCGATCCAGAGGGAGGTTAACATAATGTTAAAGTCAAGTCCAATATCTCCGTCATCAGCAAGACGCTCAACTTCCATCTATAACGCAATATTTCACCCACCAATGATGGTGACTTCTGTTACAGATGGTAGGAGCATTAAAGCTTATGAGGAAATGAATGTCAAATATGGTAGTGTGAACCCTCAGTCTGATTTTAAAAATTTAACACTGCACTCCCTAACTCAATAAATAAACTCTATATAATTAATTATTTACACACTAAAAAATTGTCAAATAACATTTGTGTTTCAAGAAGTTGAACTTTAGTCCCCATCACAATGGATATTATGGTCAAGAGTTGTAATACAATACACATGGTACACAAACTTGTATCTACCAACACTCAAACAGCAAAAATCCATTGTAGTGGGGTAAGATGGTAGGTTACTTAGTAAAATTATTTACAATCATGTATAAGTGACACACTTGGCAATCAGATGTGGATTTGTACTTTGAGGTCAAAGGTTACTCAGTGGTCACAGCCTTACGCAGCTGTGTATTGTTAATATATATCTGCACAAGCGTTTCTAATCATACATCAATGTCTGCAAAAACTATAAAAATTAATCTAATTTATTTTATAAATTAGTCAGCTCAGGGTTTTGTTACAAATGTAATTTTTCACAGAAACAAGTTAGAGTACTATATATCACAATGCCATGTGTAGACAAAGGATTAGATATATACTATGGTGGTTGCATATATAGTATACTGTCTAAGGACATAATCTTGTAGTTAAAATCTTGATACAAAGCAGGAGTGTATATGACACAGAAGCATAACAAAGGGTGTAATAATGGAAATAGGTGTATATTACACAGGAGTATAACAAATGAGTGGTATAATGGGGAAAGGTGTATAATACATGGGTGTATAACAATGGGCGATGTAATGGTGCAAAACAGTGGAAAAGGGTATATAATACACAGAGGTATAACAATGGGTGATGTAATGTTGCAAAACAGTGGAAAAGGGTATATAATACACAGAGGTATAACAATGGGTGATGTAATGAGAAGGGTATATAATACACAGAGGTATAACAATGGGTGATGTAATGGTGCAGACCAGTGGGAAAGGGTGTATAATACACAGTAGTATAACAATGGGTGATGTAATGGTGCAAAACAATGGGAAAGGGTATATAATACACAGAGGTATAACAATGGGTGATGTAATGAGAAGGGTATATAATACACAGAGGTATAACAATGGGTGATGTAATGAGAAGGGTGTATAATACACAGAGGTATAACAATGGGTGATGTAATGAGAAGGGTATATAATACACATAGGTATAACAATGGGTGATGTAATGAGAAGGGTATATAATACACAGAGGTATAACAATGGGTGATGTAATGAGAAGGGTATATAATACACAGAGGTATAACAATGGGTGATGTAATGGTGCAGAACAGTGGGAAAGGGTGTATAATACACAGAGGTATAACAATGAGTGATGTAATGGTGCAGAACAGGAAGTGGGAAAGGGTGTATAATACACAGAGGTATAACAATGAGTGATGTAATGGTGCAGAACAGTGGGAAAGGGTGTATAATACACAGAGGTATAACAATGGGTGATGTAATGGTGCAGAACAGTGGGAAAGGGTGTATAATACACAGAGGTATAACAATGAGTGATGTAATGGTGCAGACCAGTGGGAAAGGGTGTATAATACACAGAGGTATAACAATGAGTGATGTAATGGTGCAGAACAGTGGGAAAGGGTGTATAATACACAGAGGTATAACAATGAGTGATGTAATGGTGCAGAACAGTGGGAAAGGGTGTATAATACACAGAGGTATAACAATGAGTGATGTAATGGTGCAGAACAGTGGGAAAGGGTGTATAATACACAGAGGTATAACAATGAGTGATGTAATGGTGCAGAACAGTGGGAAAGGGTGTATAATACACAGAGGTATAACAATGAGTGATGTAATGGTGCAGAACAGTGGGAAAGGGTGTATAATACACAGAGGTATAACAATGAGTGATGTAATGGTGCAGAACAGTGGGAAAGGGTGTATAATACACAGGAGTATAACAATGAGTGATGTAATGGTGCAGAACAGTGGGAAAGGGTGTATAATACACAGAGGTATAACAATGAGTGATGTAATGGTGCAGAACAGTGGGAAAGGGTGTATAATACACAGGAGTATAACAATGAGTGATGTAATGGTGCAGAACAGTGGGAAAGGGGCTCTACATCACTGTATGATAATGGAAAGTGGTATAACAGAATAAGAAGAGCTGAATTAATAACATGATATAAATGAGAATGGTATAATAAAAGTGGTATAACAGAATCATTATGATAAGAATAATAGGGATGACCATACATGTAATGTAGAAATGGTATGAAAAAAATTATCAAATGTAACAAAACCCTTAAATTATATATAACTGCACATTTCTACATATTATACATTAAAACGACTGAGGGTTCACAAATTGTTATTTTAATCTTTTCGGTCTTCATCTTGTTTACTGGCGGTATTCCACAGAGATCCATTGGAATGCTGACCCCAGATACTACTGCGAAATGAATCGAATGGGTCAAACGTCCCAGGCACCTGAAAATCAAAACACAAAACAGTGTGATGAAGTTTATAATTCATCAGCCACAGGGAGGGGTAGCAGATGTTAATTTTGTTTATAACCAGATTTACTTTCATGACAATTTTTTAGCGACTTTTTTAATGCCTACATCATGGATGTATGAAGTATGGATCACATGGAGGCATTTCAGTGTGGAATAAATTGAGATAATTTGTAGGTGAGAGTGTCTGCAGACTGAATGGAAGACGTGATCACTGTAATTTTACTTACATCTGCATTAGGAACAGCCGTGTTAGATGCAGTACCACTGATATCCAGTAAGGAGCTGTCACTACTGCTAATACTAGTTGTCCAGATAGGATCATTAGTCCAGATAGACGGGATCAAGTTGTTGTCTTGAACTGGGGTATTCCACAAGGGATTTCCTTGGAACAATGGCTGGATGCAAATCAGGGAGAGAAAAGTAGTCAAGTACAAGCAGAGTATTTATGACTTTGGTATTTATGACTCTAATGACATGAGTTTCAGGGTTTAGTATCCGAGTAACTATTAAAGATACTTACTGATGTAGCATTAGTAGCAGTAGTCCATGACGGTGTAGTTGTATCCCATAGTGAGCTAGAATTAGCAGCAGTACTTACACCAAATCCTGACCACTCACTCTGAGCACCAGGTGCAGCATTAGATGGTGGCTCACGTTTCTTAGATGCCCATACTGATGTACCTAAATCTGATGAGAAAGAGTTGACAAATTACAAACTCATCATTAATTTGTGTTGAATTTGAATTGCAAATGGCTTCTTAGCCATAAACAATAACACAGCTTACTACACCCGTGAAAGTTATTGTTCAACCCAAAAAATCCTACGCAGAGTTAAACAGCAATGGTAAATCTTCCTTCTGTTTATTGATTTATCATTTTCTTTCTTTCCATTATCTTGATGTATGACTTATTGCGATCTGGCTCAGTTGTTAAAACTGAATGTCAATCGGAGAAGGTTAAAACAAAAGTACATTAGGCCGATATCGCACGTGTACGTTCATTTTGAACAGCAGTGTCTTGTTTTATTAAATGTTTGTTCTGTGTTAAATTTGAATTGTGTGTTAAAACCAACAAGGACAATACAATGATGGTCTAGTGGCCGGAAATTCTGAGTGTCAACCGATGTGGGCAGATCCCTGCTTTTAACAATGCATAAGAATACTAACCATCACCGAAAGGGAAATGTGTTGCTTCTTCCAGCGGTGCAAACTGAGGTTGTGGTTGTGGTTGTTTTCTGACATGATTGAAGACATTATCAGTGCTTGGTGTTAAAGGTACTCCACCAGGACTGTTAGGTGAGGAACCACTACTACAGGCATCAGAAGAGTCCATCTCTCCAGATATATTCCATGATGCTTTCATAGACTTAGTTATGGTACCAATCGCACCTAATTGTCAAAAAGAACATTGTTTTATAGTCTAACATTACATAGTTACTCACTGCAAGAAATCATAAAATGTCACAGGGTAAAATTTTTGTTACAAAATAGGATTCAAGTGTAAACTTCTAAATAAAACCTATTTTGTTTTGAAGGGAGCAAAGAACAATTTGTGAGAGTGGCATCATTTTGAAAAAAAAAATTATGTTTTTTGTTTTTTTTTGCATTTTTAGTCTGTGTATGCATGCATGCAAACAATAAATGGGTTTAGCGCCACAAAATACACCAGTATAATTAAACATTTTTTTTGTGTCATTATCATTGCTATATTTGCACTATTTTTTTCCAATATATCAAGTATGTATATTGCTTAAAATTAAATCTGATAAATGCTTTTTTGTGATCGCAATAGTCAGACACTCAATTGGATAAAGTATAAAGGCATGAAAACCATAAATTAATTGTCGCTTGAAAAATTTATTTTTCCTCATCAATGCACGTACATCCCCTGATGAAAAATACAAACCTGGATGCTTGTGTTTGTCCCCAACAGCGGTGAATGCAGAACTACTAGTCTTGCCTGGTGTAGTCAAATTTTTGGTCAGCTTGTTCTTTTTCTTCTTGCGCCCACTTTCTCCACTGCTGGTGCTGCTCACAACACTACTGTAGCTGCTGCTACGACTGCTGGCACTCAGACCTGGGGACACGGGCCCCAATGCTGTGATTGGAACAGGATGAAGTTGAGAGGGCTTGTACAAGTAGTCAGCGTTAAGCAAGGAGTTAGCTTGTAGTGTCTGGATGGATAACTGTTGCAATGCATCTGAACATGAGAATCATAACATGCATTATGGTACAGACATTACAGGTAAGCAACCAATCATACCAATTCATCTCTTATATTATTTCTTAGTGTGTTTAGTTAGAATTGATCTCAACAATTTGTTCTGTGTTATTCTTCTAAATTTGAAATCATTTTGAATAGATCCAGAATAGAATACAAGTTAAATGTTTCATGCGACTTTCTAAGAAAATGGCCAATACAGAGTAATTTTTAGTTTTAGTGTTAGTGACTAAAAAGTATTGACATGCATTTTTCTTTCCTAATTACACATTCAAACAGTGATATGTAAATTATGTTATGTGATATATGTGATATTACACATGTAAAATGACCCCCTAAGGATCACACAACCTTGTAAGTTCTATAGTATGAAACAAGCAACTTATTCCTATGCCTAGATGCTCAATTATCACAATATATACATATAAATGCATCCCTTGATAAATGGTCAGTGTCAAAACAGACACTTTGTCAGTATTTCTAATTTTAAAGAATTCTAACTCAAAATTATAATACCGTTTCATACCCCCCCCCACACACACACACCACCATACACACAAGATTCATCCTTGAAACTTAAACACTTGTGATGAATGAATGAAATACGTAAATACTACTTTAAAACAAAGTCAGTGATGTAAATTACAAAGGTCACAAACATCACATGATGCATAGCCATTAGTCAGGTATGTTTGATTGACACAAGTCTTGGTATCCTAACTGAACATTACTTCTCTTTGGTCAATGAAAAGTGTATACAACTGGGTTGATACTGAGCAGCAAGTGACATGGTATAAGATTTATATGATCAATATTTATTAATATTTTTTAAAACTAGCGCCGAAGGCGCATATTAGTTTTTATGTTTATATAAGAGATTGCATACTTACCTTTGGTTAATGAAATTTTAATTTCATAAACAAATGGGATAATTGCCAATTATCATATAATACTAGTTAAATAAAATCGAAATAACAGTGGATAGCTCCCGTAGGGGGCGTCCTTCCCCTGTCATCTGATTTGCATACTTCCAGATCTTTTTGACCACGATATTGATTCATAGCTATTTATCTGGGGTGGTTTTGGGTGGGAAGGTAAGTATGCAATCTCTTATATAAACATAAAAACTAATATGCGCCTTCGGCGCTAGTTTTAAAAGTTTATTACAGAGTATTGCATACTAACCCCTTTGGTTAATGAAATTTTAATTTCATAAACAAATGGGACAGATTACCAGAGAATATCTCTTGGCAGATAAATACTACCCCACCTGATTATGGAATTGAAAAAATTCCATCCCCCTAACTGTATAACTCCCGCTAACTGAATAATTCTTGCAGTTGCGGGAAGTTACACGCCCTATTGTTTTGTTACAACTTGGCCTGTCACTAGGTAGCCTAACGAGTGTAGGCCCTGTGACTCGGCCGCTAGGTCTTTCAGGTAATAAGAGAGAAAAGTGTTGCTAGTTTTCCAGGACCCGGCTGCTAGCACCTGGGCTAAAGAAGCTCCGCTAGCAAATGCCAGTGTATTACCTATGCCTCTTAAGTCATGCATCTTGGCAGTGACTTTGCCTGCCTCTGTGCTCAAATACTTATCACTATAAGCGTGGTAAACTGTCTCTTTTACCCATCTCGCTAACGTGAATTTCGACGCCGCTGAGCTTTGTTTACCTTTTTGGTAACAAACGAACATCGACCTTTGACCCCTTCTGACCCCGGAAGTACGTTTCTTATAATAAGCTAGCGCACGTACCGGACAAAGAATTCTGTCTTGTTTTTCATTGGAAATATTGCTCAGTGCCGGGATAACGATCGGAGTCGCCGTCTCGTGCAGTTTCTGATTTTTTCCTCTGAATTTTACTGATGTCATTAAAATTGCTTTATCGGGATAAAACACCGTAAAATTGTCTTCAAATGACAGAGCGTGTATTTCGCTAACTCGCCTCCCTGAAGCGAGTGCTAGTAGAAAAACAGTCTTTTTTCGTCCAGTCCTGTAGTGACGCCAATTCCTTCGGTTCGTATGGGAATTGTCGTAGCGCTTCAAGGACTACTGACAAGCTCCATGCAGATGCTTTGTACCTCTCAATGGGGCCCGCCTGTGTAATAAAGCCCTTGAACGGATCGGAGATTGTCGGGTCATCCGAAATGTTTTTGCCTAGGCTTAGTTTGAGTACAGAGTTGATCGCCGATTTATAGTTTTCTACTGTCCCCGGTTTCAACTTTTTTTCGTTGATCAAATAAGAAAAAAACTCCGCTACTTGGGGCGAGGAGGGATAGAGTGGATGTATATCCCCTGCAAGACACCAATTACGAAATTTTTCCCAGTGGTATTGATACAATCCATTTGAGGAATCCCTAAGCCCGGCCGTCGTTGTTTGCGACACTTGGCTTGAAAACCCTTGCGCAATTCTAAATTGCTGGATAGTTTCCACACGTGAAGTTGGTACAGCTCCGGGTTGGTTGGTGTATAACCGCCGGGTTGTGTCAACGTGATTTCTTGTGGCAGGCTTCTCGGATGGTCCGTTAGCAGAGACAGCAGTAACGGAAACCAAGTCTGAGACGGCCAGTTCGGTGCCACTAGAATCATGTGCGAGTTCTCCGATTGTTCCAGTTTTTGTAACGTTCGGTGGATCAATGGAAATGGTGGGAATGCGTAACTGAACATTCCGCCCCACTCCGTCTGAAGTGCGTCCCACGTCAGTGACTGTTTGTCCGGATAACGCGTCACAAAAACGGGACGTTTTTTGTTTTCCGGTGTTGCAAACAGATCTACCTGGGGTTCCCCCCACATGTCGAACACTAGGTTTACTGCCGTCTGTGACAGCTCCCATTCTGTGTCGTCGTAGGGTTTCCCCCGGGATAGCGAGTCCGCTACACCGTTTTGGACTCCCGGTATATGTTTGCACATCAGCTCGACTTTGTTTTGTGCACACCACTTTAGCACTGCTACAGCATGGTCGTTTAACGACTGTGATTTCGTTCCCCCTTCCTTGTTGAGGTAAGCTACTACAGTCTGATTGTCGGATCTTATTAACACGGCCCGGTTTTTTACCGCTTTTTTGAAGGATTGCAGGGAGAACTGCACCGCTAGCATTTCCAGTCGGTTTATGTGAAATTTCCTTTGTTTTTTGTTCCACTGACCGTGTGCAATCCCGTCCATGCAGTGCCCTCCCCAGCCCGTCATGGATGCGTCCGTCACCAACGTTACTGTCGGTTTCGCCTTGTCCATGGGAATCCCCGCCGTGAGGTTCTTGAGGTTGCCCCACCACGGAAGTGATTCCAGAAAGGCCGGTGTGAACAGTACCGGTTTTTCGTATTTTATCCCGTCCTTTGATAGTCGCATTTTTAACTGTGCGTCTAACACTAGGCGTTGGATCGGTCTGGACTGTAGCGCCGCTCTCGGTACTAAGCCCCTCATCGAAGTTAACATCCCCACTAGTCGCATTACCTGGCGTAGTGTGGCTTGTTTTTGTTTTAGAAATGATTGTATCATTTTTTTGTACATTGTCGATTCTGTGCTGGGCTGGTCGGATCATGCCTTTCTCCGCATCCAGTTCCATGCCCAGAAAGACTATTTTCTGCGTCGGTATTAATTCTGATTTTTCCATATTTATCAGAAAACCTAGCTTTAGCAGTAGACTGACAGTCCGCTCGGTTGATTGACAAATCAGGTTCCGATTTTGACTTTTTATCAGCCAGTCGTCTAAGTAGGGGTTGACGTCTGCTGCGTTCTTGTGCAGTAATGCCACCACTGTGCGTAGAACTTTTGTAAACAGAAGTGGGGCTGACGTCAGGCCGAAAGGTAGGACGGTGTACTGATACGTTACACCGTTCACCACGAATCGTAACAAGCGCCTGCTTTCTGTGTGTATTGGTATGTGCAGGTAAGCGTCGGTCAAGTCGAGGGACGTCATCCAGTCCCCTTTTTGAATTGACGCTCTCACTAGTGCCGGAGTTAACATTTTGAACGTTTCTTTCTTCACAAATTTGTTCAACTCCTTTAAATCCAGCACCAGCCTGTACCCACCGTTGGATTTCTTGACGGGAAATAACCTCGAGATGAAAGAATTTTTCGGGTTTTGTACCCGCTGAATTACCTTTTTTTCGAGTAGTATTTCCACGCTTTCTTTCAGTATTGTTGACTGAGTAGAGCCCGGTTTCCCCGAAATACATGTTTTTTTTTTTTTGCATTTCGGTTCTTTTATCAACGGTATTCGATACCCGTGTGTTATTATCGATATTACATACGGATCGTTTATCGGTTCTTTCCACCGGGGAATACATTTCTGCAGACGCAGTGCCACCGGCGTCGAGGGACTCACCAACCCTCGGTCGCTTGTAGCGGTATACATTGACATCGCCGATTTCTCCATTTCCCCCTGGAGTGAATGCGGCGTTATATCCCCGTTTAACGTCCTTCCCCCCCTTTTTTTCCAACCTGGAGGGGAGTAGGGACTCTGCCTTACGGGTTTCTGTTTTTTCACCGGTCGATGCGTCATTCTCCCTAGGTCCACGCATTCGGCCGGTTGTTTGTTTATACGATCGCCCACCGACCTGAGGTGCGGCCGACCGTGTTTTTGTTGTGCACGATTGAGTTCCCGCCATCCTGGGCACTGAACAAAATCGCTTAATGCACGATGTTTTGCATGACTTGGTTCCCGCCGACCTGGGCACTGAACCGAATCGTTTAATGCAAGTGATATATGTGTAAGGGGATCTGTGGTTTGATTTGTTTGACAAAAATACTCGGAGACTTGAGTCATATTTGGCATGTTTAATTGCACCTTGTTTTGATACATTACCATATTTGCTGACGTATAGTCAGGAAGACTTTTTAGTGTTACCAGTCTGTTTCGAGAATTGTTTATTCTGTCGCTACTGGTTTCCACTTTTTCCTTTTGCCTGATTCGGGTTTGCCTTTGCGTTTCCCTTGGGCTGACCCGTAGTAGCTTGCTTAACTGGCTTCGCCTTGGTCGCGATGCTCTGCTTGTTATTAGCGGCTTGCTTGGCTTTAAAGGCGCCTTCGATCATCACACGGTTAACTTTTGCCGCTGCTTTCTCATTCAACTTAGAATTCACAGCGCTGAGTTTTCCGTCGAATAATTTGGTCCCTCTGAAATCGATCGTCGCCAATTCGTTCTTGATTTCAGCGTTGGCGGCTGTCTTTAGCATAGCGGACCAAACTGCTGCACGGCGAGAGTGTTGAATAGTCGCTCGTAACTGGAGATGACTCTGTATTATGTCAGCGTCGACGACGTTAGTCGCGACCAACAGCGGCTCTAATGTGCTAAACAGTTCATCCTTGGTGATGTTGCCTGTTTTGAATTTCGCTAACTGAATTTGTGTAGTAGTAGTGAAAAATTCTCTATGGCTTAATGCAAGAGAAGTGTCCCAAACGTTGTTTTCCAATCTACATAGCGTTGACTGGGACAGGCAATACGGGATGTAAACTTGTGGTTTGCCGAGTGGATGTTTCGTTATACTTCCTTCGGCGACCATTTCCCGGACACATGGCTCCAGTTCTGGTGGTTGTACGCCGAGAGGTCGTTCGTGCAGGCTGGCGTCGGTACCGACCGGTGTTTTCCACTCATCAGCGGGCGGTATAACTTTTTGGTAGCGTCTGCTCCAATCGTCCCGGTTAGTCCCCAAGAAGTCGTCCTTGGTGGCTGTAGCGGTTTTCTCGGTAACGTCACGATCCCATTTGCCTCCTCCGATCACGCGTTGTGTTATAGCAGCGCCCTGTGTCGGTCGGGGAGACCATGGTAGCATTGCTGAAGTCGCAAAAGTGTCCTTTTTCGGCAGTGTAGACAAACCGATCGAGAAACGTGGGGCGTCCGCCATCGGTGGAATCGGTAGAGGTAAGATTTTCTTGACCATAACCGCACCTTTCGTGATAGCATCGGAGCGGATTTGGAATTCGGGGTCCACCTTGTCTGTACCACTCGCTGTTGTGGTTTTCGACGAGCCGGCCTTCCCCGCGTTGCTTGTAGCATCTTCAGTAGAAAAAATCACGCCTGCCTCAGCCAGTGCGTCTTCAACATTTTCTCGCACCACTGTTGTGTAGGATTTTTTCTTTTCCGCCTGGAGAGCGCTGACACTCCATGCTTTTGGTGGTACCTCTTCGTCTACTGGGTTTTCCAAAACTTTAATTTTTCTGGTCAGTAGATCCACCTTGTTCTGTAAATGAGCTACAACACTTTGCTCATTGTCAGTCTCCTTTGGACGTTTTTGGTTGGGTTCGTCTGCCAATAGTTCGTCCTCAGCGTTGGTAGGTACCGATGAAACCGAAGACTCCTCCAAATGACGTTTTTTGGATTTCTTCTTTACTGATTTTCCCGTTGACTTGCGTAGGCGGGAATCCCAGTTCCAAGTTTCTATCGGCCAGGCGAAGCAAACACCGCAGTTGATGTGCCCATTACATTTTCTGCCACATGGAATGCAAATACGGTGATCATCGTAAGTGAGCATCGATATATGGCACTCTTCACACTTTCGTCCGAAAGTGTTTGAATCCGAAGTGCTGGGATGAACGGTGTTCAACTCTCCGGTATCCATATTTTCTGCCATCTTGAAACTGAAGGCGGGCTTTTGAGTTTCGTTACTAAAACTACAATTTTTTACTCAAGGTGACTAAGTACGAAGTTCTTGATGTCCACAAGAGCTTCCTGACACACTAATAGTTCGGTGGCTGTGTTGATGGGTGGTAACAATGTATTTCCACCGCAAAAACAATGATATTTTGGCAAGCCCAAATTTCAACCGTGAATCAATCTCGTGGTTAAAAATGGAAGTATGCAAATCAGATGACAGGGGAAGGACGCCCCCTACGGGAGCTATCCACTGTTATTTCGATTTTATTTAACCAGTATTATATGATAATTGGCAATTATCCCATTTGTTTATGAAATTAAAATTTCATTAACCAAAGGGGTTAGTATGCAATACTCTGTAATAAACTGAGGGTTTTACTCTGAGCTTGCATCATAATAGAGCACTAAAAGCTGAATCCATCAAAACACAAATGAATATATCAATAATATGAGCTGCATTTCATGACAATATAGAATAATTATTATCAATTTTAGTATTAATGAAATTATGAATATTCTAAATTTCTTAGCTCAGACAACAGTTTTCTAATTTTTACTTTTAATTTTCAGTCGGCATGATACAAGGTACTGTAAATCAATTTTTCACTGGGTTTAATTTAAAACTTGTTGTTCAACTGGCATACCAACAAATTTAAAGGACCCCAGGAATATATGCTCAGTATAGTGAAATTAAAACCCAGTAAAAATTAATTCTTTCACAGTAGCAAGAGGGAATATGGAAAGATGAACTCACCACTGTTTGGTACAGGTTTAGGTTGATCCCATAGTGGCGGTGGTGAGTCTTTGTCACTGCTCCTATCACTGCTGCTTTCACTGATGGTTGGTGGTGTGATGGTGCTAATACCACTAGTGCTCTCTGTCAGGTCAATATGTAACAACGTTAAGAATCACATCATCACCAAATGCTAAATTACAACCGAAACAGTTATAATCGCTAAATAATAGAACCCACCAAGTCCGTTGTCGTAAGCTTATACACGGAAAAGAAACCATTACAATTTTTTATTGCTTGTTAGTTTACTTAACTTCAAGCAGACCTAGCAAAGTAAAGTTCAGATAAAAACAAAAATACACAAAATACCTTTTAGATTCTTCTTGAGTGCCTTAGCTGCAACGGCTGCAGCTATTGAGTGTGGTGATGTCGGTCCTTTGACATTACGACGACCTGCCTCTAACGCTGTAGTATATGGTAGTTCTAGGGTGCTGTGAAAGGAAAAGATAATGTCAATTTACTATACACCAAGCAAGAAAGCATACTGAGGGCGAGTATGACTACATTTTACCAGTAGTGACAAAAATAGTACAAGTATCCTGACGAACAGGAAACATACAATCCATGATGGTCATTAGCAGCACAGCAAAAACTATGGGGGCAATATGTGATGCTGCATACAAGACAAATACATTTGTGGAATTGTATAAAACTAACCTGGGTCGCAGTACGTCTCCATTGAAGATGGTCTTTGGGTCCACTTTGACACCTTTACGAGACTTTGACTTGACATCTTTGAATCTCTTCAAATGATCTATATCAAGTACGTCATCTCTCTTCAGTTTGGATTTTTGTTTTGTCTTCAGTTCAGAGTAGAGTCCTCCGATGACATATTCATCGTATTCAGACTTTGTGTGTGTAGACTGAAATGAACAATTACCTATGTTCAATTTTCATGTTGTATTTCATGCAAACATTTCGCCATAGAGCGAATACAAGACAAAAGATAAACAAGTCATTGTCAATGACACATCCCCGTTCCGTTCATATTTGAGTGACATATACATTCAAAGCAGATCATGACCAAATGCACCTGCATATGTACAACACATTGTACTAAATCTGAACAAAATCCATCCATGCATGACTGAGATCCGGTTCCGGAATTGTGAAAATACGTGATTTTGATGCATTTTCGGCCTTAAAATGGCCATCATTCAGCTATTGTTAAGTGGATCATGAAACAAATGCACATATCTATTTGTGACATGATGTACCATGTGTGTGTGAAGTTTGAACTTGATCAATCCAGACATGTCTTGTATAGGGATCCAGAACTGAAGTCTTTAACAAAATGGCCGCCAGTCGGCCATTTCGAACTTGATCCGAAAAAAAAAAGACGTGCATCAAGGTCCTATTATGTTTAATGTATGTACCGAATTTGAACAAAATCCGTCCATGCATAACTGAGATCCGGGTTCGGAATGGTGAAAATGTGCGATTTCAATGCATTTTCGGTCTTAAAGTGGCCGCCATTTGGCTATCGTTAATGAGATCATGAAACAAATGCACATACATATTTGTGACATGATGTATCTTGTGTGTGTGAAGTTTGAACTCGATCAATCCAAGCATGTCTCAGATACGGATCCAGAACTGAATTCTTTAAAACAAAATGGCCGCCAGTCGGCCATTTCAAACCCGATCCGAAAAAAAAATGACGTGCATCAAGGTCCTATTATGTTTAATGTATGTACCAAATTTGAACAAAATCCGTCCATGCATAACTGAGATCCGGGTCCGGAATGGTGAAAATGTGCGATTTTGATGCATTTTCGGCCTTAAAGCGGCCGCCATTTGGCTATCGTTAATGAGATCATGAAACAAATGCAGATACATATTTGTGACATGATGTACCTTGTGTGTGTGAAGTTTGAACTTGATCAATCCAGACATGTCTCGAATATGGATCCAGAACTGAATTCTTTAAAACAAAATGGCCGCCAGTCGGCCATTTCAAACCCGATCCGAAAAAAAAATGACGTGCATCAAGGTCCTATTATGTTTAATGTATGTACCAAATTTGAACAAAATCCGTCCATGCATAACTGAGATCCGGGTCCGGAATGGTGAAAATGTGCGATTTTGATGCATTTTCGGCCTTAAAATGGCCGCTGTTTGGCTATCGTTAATCGGATCATGAAAACAAGCAGCCTGTCGGCTGAGATAGCTCCGCTGTTAGCAATGCACATGGCAATTAAAGAACAGAAGATATCATTAGAAAATGAACAAATCTGAGAGAGGTCCACATGTAGTACCTATATGTATAATATATCAAAGCAATCGGACTTGCGGTTTTCAACAAGAAGTCGAAAATATCACTTTTTACCAAAAATTACAAAAATATTCATCAAAATTAGAGAATTAAAGATATCATTATGAAATGAACAAATCTGAGAGAGGTCCACATGTAGTACCTATATATGTAATATCAAAGCAATTGGACTTGCGGTTTTCAACAAGAAGTTGAAAATATCACTTTTTACCAAAAATTACAAAAATATTCATCAAAATTAGAGAATTAAAGATATCATTACAAAATGAACAAATCTGAGAGAGGGTCACATGTAGTACCTATATATGTATTATCAAAGCAATTGGACTTGCGGTTTTCAACAAGATGTCGAAAATATCACTTTTTACCAAAAATTACAAAAATATTCACCAAAATTAGAGAATTGAAGATATCATTACAAAATGAACAAATCTGAGAGAGGTCCACATGTAGTACTTATATATGTAATATCAAAGCAATTGGACTTGCGGTTTTCAACAAGAAGTCGAAAATATCACTTTTTACCAAAAATGACAAAAATATTCACCAAAATTAGAGAATTAAAGATATCATTACAAAATGAACAAATCTGAGAGAGGTCCACATGTAGTACCTATATATGTAATATCAAAGCAATTGCACTTGCGGTTTTCAACAAGAAGTCGAAAATATCACTTTTTACTAAAAATGACAAAAATATTCACCAAAATTAGAGAATTGAAGATATCATCATGAAATGAACAAATCTGAGAGAGGTCCACATGTAGTACCTATATATGTAATATCAAAGCAATTGCACTTGCGGTTTTCAACAAGAAGTCGAAAATATCACTTTTTACTAAAAATGACAAAAATATTCACCAAAATTAGAGAATTGAAGATATCAACATGAAATGAACAAATCTAAGAGAGGTCTACCCAAGGTACATATACACCAAGTATCAAAGCATTCAGGCTTGTAGTTTTCAAGAAGAAGTCGAAAAAGTAAAACATTGACACGGACGACGGACAATCACTCATATGATAAGCTCTGCTCGACAAAGTCGACAGCGGAGCTAAAAATGCATGTGCATATGTCCCATATAATGTGTGATGTATGAGTGAAGTTTGAACTTAATCGGTCCATGCATGTTCGAGATACAGGTGATCACGGACGGACGCACGCACGGACGCACACAGGGCAAAACATAAGTCCCCGCTTTCGGACTACGTCCGAACGGGACTAATAAAATGTTAGGGGTACGAAAACGAAATTATATCGTGAATTTGAAGTTTTATGATTTTGGAGAGGACCAGTGGGTATTAACAGGTCATCAAAACAACACACCTATGTAACCTACTATGAGTAAAGTCAGTACCAAGTTTTAACAAGCAGCCTATCGGCTGAGATAGCTCCGCTGTTAGAAATGCACATTTCAATTAAAGAACTGAAGACATCATCAGAAAATGAACAATATGTATAGTATCAAAGCAATCGGACTTACAGTTTTTAACAAGAAGTCGAAAATATCACTTTTTACCAAAAATGACAAAAATATTCACCAAAATTAGAGAATTAAAGATATCATTACAAAATGAACAAATCTGAGAGAGGTCCACATGTAGTACCTATATATGTAATATCAAAGCAATTGCACTTGCGGTTTTCAACAAGAAGTCGAAAATATCACTTTTTACTAAAAATGACAAAAATATTCACCAAAATTAGAGAATTGAAGATATCATCATGAAATGAACAAATCTGAGAGAGGTCCACATGTAGTACCTATATATGTAATATCAAAGCAATTGCACTTGCGGTTTTCAACAAGAAGTCGAAAATATCACTTTTTACTAAAAATGACAAAAATATTCACCAAAATTAGAGAATTGAAGATATCAACATGAAATGAACAAATCTAAGAGAGGTCTACCCAAGGTACATATACACCAAGTATCAAAGCATTCAGGCTTGTAGTTTTCAAGAAGAAGTCGAAAAAGTAAAACATTGACACGGACGACGGACAATCACTCATATGATAAGCTCTGCTCGACAAAGTCGACAGCGGAGCTAAAAATGCATGTGCATATGTCCCATATAATGTGTGATGTATGAGTGAAGTTTGAACTTAATCGGTCCATGCATGTTCGAGATACAGGTGATCACGGACGGACGCACGCACGGACGCACACAGGGCAAAACATAAGTCCCCGCTTTCGGACTACGTCCGAACGGGACTAATAAAATGTTAGGGGTACGAAAACGAAATTATATCGTGAATTTGAAGTTTTATGATTTTGGAGAGGACCAGTGGGTATTAACAGGTCATCAAAACAACACACCTATGTAACCTACTATGAGTAAAGTCAGTACCAAGTTTTAACAAGCAGCCTATCGGCTGAGATAGCTCCGCTGTTAGAAATGCACATTTCAATTAAAGAACTGAAGACATCATCAGAAAATGAACAATATGTATAGTATCAAAGCAATCGGACTTACAGTTTTTAACAAGAAGTCGAAAATATCACTTTTTACCAAAAATGACCAAAATATTCACGAAAATTAGAGAATTGAAGATATCATCACGAAATGAACAAATCTGAGAAAGGTCTACATGTAGTATCTATATATGTAATATCAAAGCAATTGAACTTTTGGTTTTTAACAAGAAGTCGAAAATATCACTTTTTACCAAATATGACAAAAATATTCACCAAAATTATAGAATCCAAGATATCATCACGAAGTGAACAAATCTGAGAAAGGTCTACATGTAGTATCTAAATATGTAATATCAAAGCAATTGAACTATTGGTTTTTAACAAGAAGTTGAAAATATCACTTTTTACCAAAAATGACAAAAATATTCACCAAAATTAGAGAATTAAAGATATCATTACAAAATGAACAAATCTGAGAGAGGTCCACATGTAGTACCTATATATGTAATATCAAAGCAATTGCACTTTTTAACAAGAAGTCGAAAATATCACTTTTTACCAAAAATGACAAAAATATTCACCAAAATTAGAGAATTAAAGATATCATTACAAAATGAACAAATCTGAGAGAGGTCCACATGTAGTACCTATATATGTAATATCAAAGCAATTGCACTTGGGGTTTTTAACAAGAAGTCGAAAATATCACTTTTCACCAAAAATGACAAAAATATTCACCAAAATTAGAGAATTGAAGATATCAACATGAAATGAACAAACCTAAGAGAGGTCTACCCAAGGTACATATACACCAAGTATCAAAGCATTCAGGCTTGTAGTTTTCAAGAAGAAGTCGAAAAAGTAAAACATTGACACGGACGACGACGACGGACAATCACTCATATGATAAGCTCCGCTCGACAAATTCGACAGCGGAGCTAATAAAATCAGCCAAGACATGCCTGAGAAAAACAGGTCACCAGCAAGTAAAAGGTCCAAACGAAAAACAAATCAACGTGCATATGTAGTTTATTATGACTTGTCATTGTATCAACTAGTAAATGCAGATAGTTTTCACAAAAAAAAAAAAATTCCTTTCCTAGTGAACAAGCATTGTATAGAACAAAGAAATTGGTAAATGTGAACATTTTGGAACAAAGAACAATTACTCTCCAATGAACGCTGAACGAAAAACTGCCTGCTGACAAAAGTAAGCATCATACTTGGAATCACACGCACAAAACGAAGATTAGTATAATGATATACGAGATTTTACTTACTTGTTTAGTGAGTTTTTCAATTGGGTCTAATTCAGGATTAGAATATTCTGTTGTCGTGGAGGAAGAATCATCTTGATCAAAATTACTAATCTCTTCTTTCCTTGTCACAAGTCTTTCTTTTAACTGTCTCTCTTTCTCTTCTCTCTTTGATGTTGCTTTAGATTTGCGTGGTTTATTTTTCATCTTCTTAAGTGTGTTAATATCCAAATCGCTATGGTTGTGTTGTGGTTGGGATTGCTCAGTTGCCTTCTCAACATTGTTGCTGCACGACGCAAGGTTTTCAACCAAGTTGTGTTTCTGCAGTTCATACTCTTTATCTAAAAGCTTTGTGTCGTTGATAGAATTTTGTTCTAGTTCAGGCTCTATATAGTGCCGTCTCTTGTTGTTCTTTGGTTGGTTTTGTTTCTTAGCAACTGGAGGGGAGCTCCTGGCGGACACATGTACAGGAGATCCCCTGGTTGCTAGATTTTCTAGATGGGTAATTTTATTATTATTGGAATTCCATGTATTCTGTTTTACTCTTTCTCTCTCTGGGGGCAGTTTTTTCTCATTGAGTTGATGGGTTTCGTTTGGTGGTGGTTTTGTATTATTTGCCATGATTGTGTGGTTATTCTGTGGCGGTGATGGTGTCCTCTGTATAAAGCCAAGTGTACTCCCAAGTCCTGTTATTATACTACTAAAAAAGAAAAATAGTTAAAACTGTAAGTATAACACCAAAATGCAGTGATGAAATAATAATTTCCTAAACTATGTGATTTCACGGTTGTTTAAGGAGTAAATCATTTAGGCTTAAGACAAAATGTTGGCATCACACACACACGCAACATATCAACATAATAATGTACTGTTGTTCTCAATGGCAGCAGTAGTACTGTAAAGTCTTGTTCACCACACAAACCACAGAATTTTAAACCATGTGAACATCTGCCAAAATTAAACCCAGTGAATAGGTTTTCTTCTGTATCACCACACAAAAAGTAAACCAAGAGTTACATTGTTGACTATGAGAGCAAAACAAAAATTACCCTCTCTCTATATATAATAAAATTTGCCAACCAAAAAATTCAAAATTTCTTTTCTTACCTGTGTTTTGGATCAGGAGAACTGGGTTTATTAGTTCCAATACTTCGAAGGTCAAATCTTTTGCTTTTATCAATTCCTGGATCTGTGGGGAGTTTCTTTTTTAAAGAGGATGGTTCTATGAACCTTAACGCCTCCAAATAGGACACCATAATTACACCCATAAATAACGTTATCATCAAACAGATAGTGGCAGCGTAAAGTAAATGTTCCCATGGTGGTCTTGGTAACGCTGTTGAACACATCGGTAGTAGATGTGGTGGTACTGTTGCTATTAACATGAACTCCATATTAGGGCCTTTTTCAGTGATAAATTTCAGGTGACGAGTGATTCGCGACAGGGTAAAATCTGGTGTGAAACTGTCAGTGAGAGAAAAAGAACGAGAGTGAGTGACAAATGTGGACAGGTTCAATTTTTGAAATATAATGGATGCCCACATTCTGTTTCAATGACATATTTGAATTGCTACAATTGTATTCAATGAGGGAGTCATTGTGATTTGCTTCATAAAGCAGAAACCTACTACACATACGAGTTACGCCCTCCATTAATTAGGATTTATTGGCATCAAAGGGCACACATTCAGTCACATGCTTTGGCAACATTAGATAAACAAAGTTTTAAATAAATACATAGCATGATAAACAAGTCATTGTCAATGACACGTCATCGTTCCGTTCATATTTGAGTGACATATACATTCAAAGCAGATCATGACCAAAATACACCTGCATATGTACAACACATTGTGCTAAATCTGAACAAAATCCATCCATGCATGACTGAGATCCGGTTCTGGAATTGTGAAAATACGTGATTTTGATGCATTTTCGGCCTTAAAATGGCCATCATTCCACTATTGTTAAGCAGATCATGAAACAAATGCACATATCTATTTGTGACATGATGTACCATGTGTGTGTGAAGTTTGAACTTGATCAATCCAGACATGTCTTGGATACGGATCCAGACCTGAATTCTTTAACAAAATGGCCGCCAGTCGGCCATTTCGAACTTGATCCGGGAAAAAAAAAATGACGTGCATCAAGGTCCTATTATGTTTAATGTATGTACCAAATTTGAACAAAATCCATCCATGCATAACTGAGATACGGGTCCAGAATGGTGAAAATGTGCGATTTCAATGCATTTTCGGCCTTAAAGTGGCCCCCATTTGGCTATCGTTAATGAGATCATGAAACAAATGCACATACATATTTATGACATGATGTACCTTGTGTGTGTGAAGTTTGAACTTGATCAATCCAGACATGTCTTGGATACGGATCCAGAACTGAATTCTTTAAAACAAAATGGCCACCAGTCGGCCATTTCGAACTTGATCCGAAAAAAAAAAATGACGTGCATCAAGGTCCTATTATGTTTAATGTATGTACCAAATTTGAATGAAATCCGTCCATGCATAACTGAGATCCGGGTCCGGAATGGTGAAAATGTGCAATTTCAATGCATCTTTGGCCTTAAAATGGCCGCTATTCGGCTATCGTTAATCAGATCATGAAAAAAATGCATGTGCATATGTCCCATATAATGTGTGATGTATGAGTGAAGTTTGAACTTAATCGGTCCATGCATGTTCGAGATACAGGTGATCACGGACGAACGGACGCACGGACGGACGCACACAGGGCAAAACATAAGTCCCCGTTTTCGGACTGCGTCCGAATGGGGACTAACAACTAAAGTGCAATACATAGTCTGGGACAAACTGTTCTATTAATTGTAATATATTTTTCAGAAATTCAAACTGTCAGTCTATCACCAACCAAAAGAATTGCTATGTTTGCTTTTGTACACAATCCACTGAAATTGACAAAGATAAGTCAAACAAATAAACAAATAAACAAATAAGTCTTATCCTTTTTACCATCAAACTTTCTCGCCCAAATTTTTATACACTTTTTTTTTTTTTATATTCTTCAATATTTTCCAGGAAATAAACCCTAATTTTGATTAAAATTTGATTAAATTTTCAGTTTTTACTATTTTGTCCCAATTTTCACAAGGAAAGTGCAAACTATAAAGAGGTCTATTTTATGATGAAAACTGGTGATGAAATAGTTATCCTAATGATTAAAGCAAATACAATAGTTTTAGATTGATAAATAACGTAATAATAATTTTACTTACGCTATGTCAACTTTATACGTCTGATTTGGTTTTAATATATACGGCTTACAGTTCAAAACTTTGAAGCCATAGCCTTCACATTCGTACCCGTTCACTTCAAACGTCCGGATATGAATCGGTAGCTGGCCCACATTTTTTGTTGTAAATGTTCTTTTGACAGTAAAATTGGGAGGTGATCTAGCTTTTGATGATGATCCTGTGAAGAAAATAATATCCTGTCAGAGTCTAAAACAGCAAAGGCTAATTATAGAAAAGATCTCACACCAGGCGAGTGCGGTTTTGGCTTTGAATACCTGAACATTAGTTAAGCTTACTTCACAAATCAGCAAGAAGGACAATAAGACATCTTCATATTAGTTAAACTGGTGAGCCTATCAAATTAGCAGCCCATAACTATAGTACCAGATTATCAAGTGTTTTTAGATATACATCAAGCACTTTACTAATAATAATAAACAGTGATTAACATATGGTCTGTATATGTTAATTCTTAAAACTGAGAGTACACAATGACACTTTCACATAAGACTCAAATCCTTCAGTTAGAAGCCTACTCAAAAATCCAAATACCCAGAATTTATTCATTTTGCAATAAATTGTAATCCCGGACAGTATTAAGACATTGACTTTAAATAAAATTGGGGTCACAATCCTATTATTTCAGAAAATGTTGTTTGTATTGTTTTGAATAGTGGCCATTTTGGCAGTATTATAACGTTCTTACCATAGGTTTCTATGGCAGAGATATTATGCAATATCTTTAATTGTAGGCTGGTGACATAGGCTGAAAAATTTATATATTGTTAATGGTACGGTCCTTTTTGTTGACCTGAATTATTTAAAAAATCAAGATTTAAAAAGTGTCAAAAAGCAGTTTTTTCTTTAACATTGTGTTCTATTGAATTGTTCAAACATAGTGCTTTTTTGAAAATATTAAGACAAGTTTTTTAAAATACGGTACTATAACACACAAAGGAATGTTATTTCATGGTGCTATGGAGCAATAGCTCCATGATTTCACATAATAAACCAAAGATTTGTGACCAACTTTTTCAAAAATGAGTATGCTTCTACCTTAACAAAGTGATGCACAGAAAAGCGCAAAATTAGTCAGTTACCAAGTCCCATTCCACAATCCCAACTCACCCAGTCAGCATACAACCCCTGCTGGGTTTGGACATCAACGACTGAAAGCAGATGTGGTATTGGAGAGGTGATGAAGGTGTACCAATGAAAAAGGTCACTTACTGTCACAATCTGCAAGATGACTGGCCTTCAATTCAAACAGCAGGGTACTATTGGCTCCTGGTTTTTTATTACTGACACGAAACTCTCCTCTAGCACCCTGGCCTTCCACCAGTAAAAAATCTATTATTGTTAAGTTGTTTCTGTTATGAAAAGGAGAACACATTTGGATAAGCAGCAAGTCCAACAATGAAAACTACATTCGGTACCTTAATAGACTCCTATATCCAGACTGCTATATCCAGACTCCCTCAAGCTATTTAATCATTTTTTTCTATATAGAAGCAAATTATTATAGTGAATTTTGGTTATTTGTTCAACTAGAAAGATGTCAATTGCTTTATCCTTTTCAGTGCTATGTCAACTTGACTTGGTCTCCATCCATAGAATGCCTCTTACCAACTGTATTTAACCAACCAATTTTGCCTAATGTTAAAATTTGCTGTGACAGCGCCCTCTGTGGCAAATAAGCTTTTCCCACATGAGGGCGCTGTTACAACAATTCAGGTATTTTTGTAGAAAAACAAATTTTCGAATTTGACTGACTAGTATTGAGCAATATTAGATCCACACAGTTCTTTGAACAGAAACAGCAATTGAAAATGGGGATTAACATACCTTATTAAAATCAAGGATGTTCTGAGTGTTTCATCTACTGGTGCAAAGCCAAGGATGACTGTGATGTTACTTCTTGGTTTCAGAATTAATGACACTGTACTTGTATTTGGCTTGACACCATAGGTGGTCTCTATAAACGTACTGTGCTTTATAACTGTACCACATGATGATTTCTAACACAAGATAAAATAACAGTTCGGTTTTAGACTGTAACAGAAAACACATGACGGTATCTGATTGTTAGTTTTCTCTCTCTCTCTCCAGGACAGGATCCAAGTTTGCTGATATTCTGTGGATTAATCTTCATAGATTTAATTGACTTACATTTTTTAAATCTTTCAGGAAAAACACATCAAGATCATCCACTTCAATTCCATCAGGATCAAATCTAGAAGAAATGATAATATGAACTCTCTGACTGAGACAGTTTTCTGTTGAGTCTGACACAGCCAAATAGCAATTAACTGTATTGCTGTATCAACTAGCTGATCAACACAGCAGGTAGAAAACAGCACTGACTTCTCTCCTATTTTTAACACTTCACTGTACACACTACATTATTACCAAGGGTGTGTACATCTACATTCACTATTAGTTTAATTTTTTTTTTAACCAATGGCGTGCTTTAGATAGTAATTTTTGTAAAATTTGTATGTTTTATATACATGTTTTAGCAGTTAGTGTAACCATTTTAATTCCTTCTGAGGAATTTTAAGTGTTTCAATAAACTAAACTAAAAAATTATCTGGCTCATCAAAAAGGAGTCACTATAATCAGGTGAAACACTTCCAGATATAAGTACCGCGTCACAGAACTGGTAGCATAAAAATATAAGTTACACCTACCCTCACAATAATGTAAAACAATATTAAATTAGTTTGTATTCAAGCTAGTCAAGGTGTACCAATTCATGGTTACATAGTGGCTGCTAGGAGAATACTGGGAGAGTTTTACTAGACTTTTTTAAGGTCTATGGTTTTACTTACTTTTCTCTATCAATAAGCAACTCTAACATAGACTGTGGGTTTGGATAGTTTGCTATGGGCAGCAACTGAACCAACAGAGACACATCTGAAGGATTGAAAATTTTTACTTCCTCAATCTGTGGCAAAAAAAAAAACACAAGCACACACCCACATAAGTATTAGTAAATAAGGTACATAGTTTTTGAGGACAAAATTGTTGCTGTGTTGTTGGTGGTGCATAACAAATACAATTCATCATTGTTCTTGCACAAAACGAGAATGTTAATATTCTGTCAGTGTAACATTATTTCAGTGCGAAGGGACAGCATATACCGTAATAAAAATAGCTGCAATACCCGATAATAGTAAAACACTAGCAAGAAAGCAGAATACAGGAAGAACACATTCCGGAAAAACAAGTTCCACACATACTTTCTTTCTCCCAACAACACAATTACCAAACACTGACCGTCTTACCGAATCATTGCCAATCTGAGTTAACGGGAACTGAATCTTTTCTTTTTTAGTCAACGATGGCCACGCTAGCTGTGCTTCTGCTGCTATTGGATAGCTTTTCACCAGGTTTGTATCTAGCCTTAATGTTATATTAGATCTACAACAAAAATCCATAGTTCAATATTATTCTCAATGTGATCTTAAAAGCCAGTACAATTTTTAGTTTGGTTGTGAGATAAACTTGGCTACTTTAACTCAAAAAATCAGCGTACAGCTGTCAAAGGAAATATGTCAAACACACAACGGGTTATGATGTGCTAGTAACGTATGGAGTTATGGAGATGTAGTTCACCAGCTCAATCTCAACTGTAGCTGACTTTCAGTATTACAATACTTACACTGCCCTTCCTGACTGCTGTACTTCATGCCAATGATTACGGAATGTTTGATAAAGATCTATGTCCACCTCTATGATGTCAGGTGGTACTGCCAAACTGTGAAGCCATTGATACCCATCTGTGTAAAAAATATTAGACACAAAACAAGTGAGTAATCATAGTGGAGCTGAATCTAAGTGCAATAAAAGCAGGTTAACAATAGTACTGGATAATATTCTATCTCAGATACACATATTGAATTGCTATTCTGAAGTGAAGTTGATACAAATCATAAAAAACTCTTGAATTACCTGTATTTACTAGTGGCAAGCCCACATAGCAAGCTTCTTTGCAAGTTTGTTTTGCGTCAAAAAATACTCTTCCAACCTGTGGAAGGAAAAACTTCAGTGATTAGATCATTCTGTCAGTGTTTTTACCTTAACATACATAAATTGTTAACAGAAGAAACTGAAAACACTATTTGACACCTGTCAGTTGATTATCTAATATGAATTTTATCTCGGGTTAACTGACTGAATTACTGACATATTAAATGAATGAATGGACATGGAATACCTTATTCCTTTTCAGTGGCTCTAACTCTATTTGCACTTCTGGCTTTTTTCCTGTTCTAAAATAAAATCTATCATCGTGTGTTTCTGGTGCGATACTTTCCAGTGTCATTGGATGCTTAAATGAGCTGAGTAGTGTCAATGGCTGCGATACCACACGGCCCTGCAAAGTGATCAAAAACATTGGGTTAAGATGCATGGTGTTGCAGGATACACAGAGGCTGTATGGTCATTGCGCTGTCAAGATTTTTGCTTACTCACGAAATTCATGTAAATTTGTCACTTGCAAAATCAAACCAGATTACAGTAGTGCGACAGACTCTGTAAAATACCACACATTTCAAAGATGCATCTTACGATCTGAGATGTATTATACTTACAGGAAAAGTCGGCCTGAAGTGAATCTCTTCGGGTCTCGCTTGTAAACAACCATCGGCTGTCTTTACAATGACAGCTACACTCACAACTTCATACGGTGATTTTAACAACACTTCGCTGACAAACTGACCTTCCTCACCAGGACCAATCACTTCAATTCTGAATACTGCATAATGATAAGGAGGCAGCACCAACTGGACAAACAAAAACAAACACGAAAAGGATGAGCAACAATGCATTTTTCAGCAGAATTGAATAAACAAGCATATACTCGTAACATAGGATTGAACTAAGATGTAGTGAACATGGGAAAACTTTGTTAAAAACACAGTGAGGAAAAAGAAAGTGTGTGCATAAACAAAAAGCATCTGAAAATGTGAAATCCAAGATAATGAAGACAAACTTACAGGATCTGTGTCCATTTCAGAGATGTTGTGCTCTTTAGTGAGATATGTACCATTGCCTGGTTCCACACCCAGTAATTCCACCCTGGTACCTTCCATATTACATCCCCATTCATACAGAGGTACCTACAGAAACCAAGTTGATGAAGAATGTTGCAACTAACAACGTAACACACTGTGAAATATCTGAACAGTGGATATCAACAACCTCGACAGCAAACAGACGTGATGAAACAAAATCTTACCTCTACTGGGTTTTCATTTATGATAGTAAAAGTCATACTTCTCACGTCACCTATACCCATAGTACCAAAATTGATATGATCCACTTCTGCGGAATGAACTACAGGCTAAAATGAAATTTGTACATTAGTATATGTCTTGAGGTCTGCATATCTGTGACTTTTAACACATTTCTGCACTGACCCTTTATGAAAGGGCCAAAATTAGAAATTAAATACTTTTAAAGTTGACAGGGGTATAAAATAATCCTTTACTGCTAGCAGCCATTATAAAAGTTAATGAACCATTTTCCACTCACTGTGAGAAACCACTTTATACAATAAATCAAACATAAAAACTGGACAAACAAAGATTAAAGTGGATTCAAAACATTCTGTGGGATTCAGCAAAAGTATTAAGGTGTTTTCACGCTTAATAATGTGTGGTACACATTTGATGACGGTCAAGTTGGATAAGTAAGGGCATCTCAATGCCATAATCTGGTCTAAAAAAACAACATTTTAATGACATTGGATATTTTTATAAATTCACTTTTCACACGAGATCTTACAGTGAATGAAAAAATCATCTATTGAATTTGAATATATCTGGTAATGTTGCACCTACTTTTAATGTTCCATTGTAGCAGTGCACAGGAATTGTGAATAAAGATGCATTTGTATTCAGCTTTAGTTCTGTAGCTACTGTCCTGGATACATCTGTTTTGAAACTAAACTGCAACGACCTATCTGTATCGTGTGGTGCTATAAAAATAGGACCTGTGAAATTTTTAACCTGTTAAGTAACCATAGAATAATTGAGTCAGTTGAAAATGATATCAAATTATATATGAATAATTGGTGGAACACTTGTCTTAACTTCTTTAGTTTTTAACTGAATAAGTTAAATTTTATTCCAGATTAAAGTTATCTTGGAATCCTGGTAGTAGCAGTTGAAATGGCCCATAAGGGGGATGGACGAGTGGCAAATACTTTAATTTCGCTTGGAATTAATTTTCGCTACTTTCGCTGAAGGAACGATTCCGCGAAAATTAAATGCATGTTTATATATACCTTTTTTCCTATACATGTATCTTACATTCAACACGTCAAAAATCAGTGAAAATAAATTACATACACAACATCTAAAAAGTCTTTTCAACGAAAATTAATTTCAGCTAAAATAAATTAAAAAAACAAACAAATAATATTCGATACAGTAAATTCAAGGATGGACTGAAAAGAAATGAGAAAGGTTGTATATTATAAATACACAACAGCAATAATTTCTCATGACTGGTTGGTCTGCGTCGACATTCAGTGCACTCTAAACATGTATTAGAAACAACTAAAAGTGAAAGCTGTGCTCAATAGAAGATACTTTATTCAACAGACATAGCTAGTCTTCAACTGTAACCTAAAAACACATTTGGCTGTATATGCCTTCAAAACCAAATCAAGGAAATGTAGACAGAGACACATGTTGTTTCAGGCAATGATACTTACTGTAAATAGATGCTGCACATGTTTAGGCAAGGTGACGTCATGTACAATCAGGGCAAAATTAAACAGATTGGTTAAAGGCAGTTCTCTGATAACTTCTTCATAAGGTGGTTTCCCCACATAAAAGATGGTGCTACTTTTATTATACCCAAGAGTACTGCAAAGTAAACGAAGAAAGAAATTTAAAATCATAACTAAACTTTGGTTGATGATCTAGACTTATTATGCATTACAAAGTATACTGCGGTACACATATGCTATGCATTATGGGAGAGAACTTTTCATTGTAAATAATGGATTAGCTATTATCCAAAAACTGGCTTAATTGTTTTAAATGTGTTAATAATAGGATTCATATCAATAATATATGCCTTTTATTTTTGAATTTTGAAATATGAGAAAATAATTTCACACTATAAACCAGTGCAAAAATGTAATGAAAGAAAGGTGACATAATCTTTAATTTCACTCAAACCTTCAATAATAAAAAATCAAGACATACACCAGGTTTTACGATTTTAAGGTAGAGATGCAGTTTATTTGTGAATTTCAATCAAAAATAGTTTTTTTCGTTTTTTATATAGATTTTTATCTAAAGAACATTCTGTGAAAATTTGACCAATGAATTCTTATTGGAACACCATTAAAATTGCTGTTTATTTTCTGGTTAAAAATAAAAAACACTCACACGTGGCAATGTTTATGTCCAATTGCCTAATTTGCATGAGTAAGCAAATAACAGGACCTTTGATTGACAATATGCATATCGAGATTGTACGGGTCATAGTTCATTCAATTCACGCGCATGTGCAATTATTCTCGAATCAGTTATCGCTCGCTAGCAAACCAAACATTATATTTCCTCGGCGTTTTTTCCTAATTTTTATTATTACATTATGCGTGGTGTGAAAAGAAAGAGGTAGAAAGAAGATTCAGATGATTTCTATGTCGGAAGAGGCAAAAGCTACACTGAAGGCATCAGCCCGCCGAACGAAAAACAAAATCGACGTGAGCGTCCAAACGTGACTTTCCCTGAAGGCGTGAATCCGAGTTTCTGATTGACTGAGAGATTTTATTTTTAAATAATTGTTCTCAAAAAATAAACTGAGCATGTGAAGAATAATTTAACATTGTTTACAGTGATAACTGCTCATTGTCGAAACGAAGCTTACCCATTCACGCTAGTCACAATAAACATCATACTCTTGAATAGGCGTCAATGACTACGGTAAAACTCTATATTAGGCATCAGGAATGATTGAAATGTCCGAAAATGACGCCAAAATACACCTTAAAAGTCCTATTTTATTTTGTTCTAAATCCCATCCCGAATTTACGGCAGAATCTGGTCCCTCAAATAAGGGATACGTGAGCTTTGATTCTAACCGGATATATTGCACTGGGTCGGGGAGATACAAACTTTCGTGTATCTTTTATCCAATGCTAGGTGCTAGGTGGTGCGAGACAGCTTTGTTTGCAACCGGACGAACTCCGTTTAATTCAATGAAGCAAACAACTGACAATGCTAAAATATATTGCAGAGGTACGCTAAAATTAATTGAAAACAAGCAAATAATTTCAATGAAAAATAAATCACAGAGAGAGGTATCTTGATACATTAACAACTCTTTTGACGCGCTGACCGCTTCTCCGCGTTTGATGTTTTGTTTTCCTTGTCATAATACTTACTGATTGATGATTTTGTTTTGATTTTTGAGTTTTTTAGCCTGCAACTCGGCCACGACCTTTGCTTTTTCCGTGAAAAATGGGGAAGTTTACGTCAATTTGACGGACATTCCATTTTTTTAAACTAACGAGCACACTGTTTAGCACTCCTATTTTTTCATTTGCTGATTTCTATTCAGAAAAATTCGATCGTTCGAAAATGCACCTTAATTTTGCGCTCATGTCATGTCAGATTTCCAACACAAATTATTTAAAACCGGCCGAAATTTTAAAACTTTTACGTTAGGAGCTGGAGCTCTCTCCTTGCAGCGACCGTCGCCGGTAGTACAACAGCATGTTTTGTACTAGTACGTACATCCGTGCGCTGATTGTCTGCGACTGTCTTAGAAAATCCCTGAATAAGGCGTTACCAAAATCGGAAAAAATAAAAAATTGCCTCCTTAAAAAACGAACAGAATTCAAATATTTTTTTTAACAAATATGTTGCAGTGGGAAAATGGGATTGGAAACGCTGAACAAAACTGTGCCTCGCGTTTCGATTCTAGGATTACGCGATTATTCATTATTGTGCGTTCGCTTCCTGGAGTTGGTTCTAAATACTACATAAAAATCATCAAGGATAATTAATTTAATATCCCACTTTGTACTCTTCACGGTAAACCATAGGCTCTGAAATACTCGTAGATTTTTTATTGAAAATACATCGAAGAGAAGCCATGATGTTTTGATCGTGATAAAAAGTCACCTTCCTAGGACCGCCCCCTGTTTAATAATTCATGAGATGACATGTTTACTGGGCATTGACATGTGTTTTTACCGACCCCATCAAAACTCTGGTGTGAATGACGTGTTTCTGATTTATATATTCAAGAGCAGTTGTTCTGGTCCAACAATTGTACATAAAATGTCTATGTCTATACGTTAACTTTCAATTTCAATAGTGTAGAAAGTATGACAAAGTATGACAAAGCAGTAATTCCCGGTTTAACGCGCAAATATGCAAATTAGCCTTTTTCTCGTCTTCTATTTTGGTGAATTCTTGGGTTTTAAATTAAAATAGCTGATAGACGCTTTGGCCATTTGCCTCGAAATTTTCACACATTATTGACAAGGTGTTCCCCCTTCAAAATGCGTCCGGACAGTTTATTACTGCGAGTGGAGCAAAAATAACAAGTCCGCAATTAACATGGATATATAAATTATGCAAAAATAGAAAAGAGTGACCTTTGAGGTCATGCTGTGCGACTTTGAAAGCCGTTAGAGAGATGAGTGGACGCATTTGAATTAGTAGTATACCAAGGTATCCAGTGATGTAATTTTACCCACAAACGGACTTGAAGTTTTTGAGCTAATTTTTTTTAAACCACTTGTGTCCAAAAAAGCATATTTTTGACCTAAAATCAAAAACGCATTCTGGATATTTAAAATAAAGACAAGTTTTACAAAGTTTGTATAATGAGCTTTCAGAAAATATATAACATGCTGGATATATAATACCATCTTCATTGTCTAATTACTCAATTAAAAAGCAAGCCAAATAAACTGCATCTCTACCTTAAGGTACATTCTGCCATCATGAACCAGTCTATACTGCCATCCAGTGTTCATTTATTAATATTCTTTTGTTTTTAATTGATGGATAATCAGCCACACAAGGAAGATAAAAATCGCATCACTTACCCCTGTAAAACATGTACTTGATAAGGAATCTGCATTCTGTAGTTTTTCTCTTTTGTTTTTATGACAATTTTGCCTGACAAACTGCGTGGGTTGACTGCTTTTGAAGGATCATATACTATATCTGCTATTTTAACATGCTTTTCAGATGGCCTTAACTGCTGCGGTTTGAAGTCTATCGAGATTGCTTCGTTACCTTTTAGAAGAAAAACATTCTGCAGAAAAGTAGAGACAGCTGTTGTTGAATGTTGCACACGATGGTTCAAGTATGAAGGATATTTATAATACTGACACAGAGACACCAAGAATAAAAGATCCATGTCATTTTCAGGATTTGAAAAAAGCCTTAGGATTTGAAATTCAGCAAGCACACAACACAGACAGACAAACAAACAATCAGTAATAACTTCCAGTCAGGGTACTAGACAGGACTTTTATTTAAAGGGGTAGCTGTCAGTCCCTGGGATTGCAACCGGAAATCAACGTTTTCACTGTCAGTCTGCCTTTTATTTCCTTGGTAAATTTGCTTTGTGAATATATTTATAGCTAGATTACTACGTAACACAAATTAAAGGAAATGGTGGACTGATACTGCGGAAACCTGACATCTAGAAAGGTAAAATAAAATTAATAGTGTGTTTCTGGTTGCACTGAAAACAAAAGTAGGGTAGGCAGACAAGAATAACTTTTTATTTTATCATTATTTAATTTACATCTCAATTTATAATTTCCACAGTGTTGCTTGGTTCATACTGTTATATGAGAGTATTTGTCAATAATACACCAAATCTTGTATGTACAGGGTGAGATTTTGGTTCAAAATAAAAAATTTCAAGTAGAGTTGAAAGGTGTGCTTACAAGTGCACATACTGTGGAATACTTTATTTTCGCTGGAATTAATTTTCGCTGAAAAGGCTTTTTGGGCGTTTTGTATGGAACTTATTTTCACTGATTTTTGATGAATTTAATGTGAAATATAGGAAAAAAAGTATATTCGCTGGATTTTATTTTCACGGAATCATCCATTCAGCGAAAATAGCGAAAATAAATTCCAAGCGAAAATAAAGTATTCTACAGTAGTTCAGTTTGGACATAAAAGTATACAGGGTCGGCCTGAATAGTCTAGGCAAGGTCGGTTACCGGAAACACATTATTTTTATTTGTGAATACAAGAGCTGTAAAATACTCATGCAACAGAATAGGGAAAACAAGCAAAAATTGCAGTATTTTTAAAATAGACTACACACAAGTGAAATACAAGCCACATATTGACATTCTAGTAAAATGTCATGCGTGTAATTTGTTATTAAAAGATTTAAAGGTGGCCAGATTTAATCAAGACTAAGTACACCATGTCTTGAACACGTGATAAATGTATACATAGTCAGATATGAAGCAGTCTGCATGTGTCAGCTACCATGTGTACTAGTAGAACACAGTATAACAAGTGTGGCTTTTAAAAATCAATTACAGAAAACAAGCTCAACCTTGTGAAAAGACCAGCTCTAATTTTATTGTGACGTTATAATACCATTTAAATACTATATATTAAAGTTACTAGTAGTTTGATTTTTTTTCCACTTCACTTTCTCATTTATCCCTTTGTGATGGTTTGTTTTTGTTGAAGTGTTATTTTAATGTTATTAGTTGAATTCTGTATCATTATAAGTGAATTTTGCTGAATTTTCAAGCATTTTTAATAATTGAAATGACTGAGATAATCTTTTAGTAGGACAGCAATTTTGTGTATGGTGACATAACCATTACAGTCAATTCTAAGGACATGAAATACAAACATACGGTAGTCTTTGAAGTGATTTCACACCAAGGCCCTCGTAGATATCAGCTCTAGTTGTTTCAAGACTAGCCTGTTTTGATAAATTTACAAACAAATACCACCTTTACTCCGAGAATTAAAGCGGGAGGGTCGTCACCTGCGCACGCGCAGAAATTGAGCCCCAAGCAATGATATCAACACACGCTAAAAACGCAAAGGCTCGTGAGTAGATGCTTGTTTGTAAACAAAGACACGCTATGACCATCTGACACATGCGCAGGTGACGGCTCCCCCGCTTTAAATGAATGCTTGGAATTATTTACATAAATACATCATTAAGCAATGAGTTTTTTTTTTTTTTAATTGGTTTGAAAAAAGAATTTGCTATTAAATGTAATCTCTAGATTAAAGAGAGATTACATAGGGAAGGTGAACTGAACTACTATAATGAAAATTAAATTGATTTTTCGTAGTATCACATTTCAAATGCATCTGGTTACCAGATCACAACTTATCAAAAAATAAAATATCTGTATTACATTGTATAATTGGTTATTGCTAAACACAGTTAAGTACAGTCATAGCAATGATACCTCAAGTGACTGCTCTGTAAGATAATACTCGTTCAGAGTACTGTACCATCTTGAAACATGCATGTGTCACCATGTGTGAATGATTAAAACCTGATGTCTACATTTCATGAAATGTAACGTTCAATGCGTATGTCAGAGGTATTTTCAGTAAATCAACCCTATTATATCTGTAGCTTATTACAGTAATTTGTACTGATACACTACACAAGCCTACCCCCCCCCCCTCTTTTTTTGAGCCACTCACAAACACAGTTGGGCTTGGGGGCATTTTGACAATATTAGGTTAATATAAGAATGCATACTATACACCAACAACACACACATACACAGGTAAGCAGGTGTATAATATGTCTGTGAATGTCCAATATGTTTTTGTATGCCAGGTTTCAGCACTGCAACACTGAATATTTAATAATCATGCAACATTCACTGCTTATATAAAATTACTGTTGATGCCAAACATTTTCAATACTTGATTTTAAATTTTTCTTCTTCTTTTCCTTCATTTGTTACGTATCTTGTTCAGCTTCTATTTAATTATTTATTTTTAGAGTGAACCCCTGATTCAAAAGGATTGCAACAAATAAATAAATAATTTGCAAGGTATCCATGAGAAATAAATCGATGTACAGTTTAAAGTTTTTATATCAGATAACTTCCATAGCTTGCATAATGAAGAAATACATTGTACTGCATCATGCTAACAGTGAACGATACAAGTAGAATATTATACTTACAGAAATATGAACAGCCTTTTGTCCTGTATTTATTAAATAAATCTGTAAAATTTTTGGATCGTCAAAGGATCTTAAGGTGCCAAAATCTAATAGCTCAAGAGATGAATATATACCAGGTGCTGAGAAACATGGAAAGAAAAAAGAAATTAGTCTCAAAAGATTGATTATCTGTAGATTAGCTGAGCAGGACATAGTTTGAGTTCACAATACAACTATTCCAGAATAAATAAAGAAATACAGGATAAAGAAAAATTTCCTGAGGAGGCCTTTTATGTTTTATCCCGAGATGTTATCCAGGTACTTTCAACCACCTCATGAAGTTTAAAACACTTAAAATTAAATATAGGAATTTTCTGTCATTCTAAAGGCAATGCTTGCAAGAAATTACATGTGTGACCTTTAGGGGTCATGCATAAAGATTGTTGGTAATTATTTGAGTATTTTGAGAAATGGTAAGATCTGCATAAACATTTTGAATCATGAGCTAATTTTATGATCTCGATGACTACCACTGTGGTTTACCAATATGGATATTAATTATTTTCTATTGAACTAAATAGGAGAATCTCTTATTGGTACTGATTAACATAACTTACTTGCAGACACTTCAACTTCCATTGGAAGTATGACAAATTCTTCTTCATCACTCAATGATGACTGATTTGTTTTTATGCGGATAAAAGCTGTGTGGTTTGTTTCTACTCGACCTACAAAACTTGCTCTCATTACAGATTTGGTTTGAAAAGGTGGGATTTCCTGTGAAGGGCACAAAACAAGAAACATATTATAGGTTACGATGCAGAGGTTTCATGAGAAGGCAACTGTGGCTACATGTCCATAACGACTCGTTAGCAAACTGTGTGGAAAAATACAATTTAATTGCCTATTTTCTAGATAGGGTCTAAATCTAAGGAAAAACCTGTGATGTTTCAATGAAAACACATTTTAAACAAAAACTTTGAAATTGGTATTGTAACCTTAACTTACTCATGATAGCAAAGACTTTCTTTCACCTGTGAGTAACCCTAACTTACCCAAAATGATCGCAAAGCCTCTCTATCACCTGTTGGCATCCCTAACTTACCCATAATGTTTGCGAAGCCTCTCTTTCACCCGTTGGTAACTCTAAATGTAAATCTCCTCCACTTGAATACATTTCTGTGACCTAGAGAAATAGAGGAACAATAACAAGTCATTAAAAACGTTGATATTTTTTCAAAGTGATCATTTATGAGCAAAACACCAACATTTCATTGAGGTCAGTATGGTAAGCTTGATGGTAAATTACATCAAGCAGTGCATTTGTAATTCTTGAAAGGACCTGGGGATACTACCGACTAAAATTTCAGCACAATGGCAAAAAGCAGCCTCAGGAAATAGTTTTGAGCGGGGACATTATTGCAGTTGAATCTTGAATTCAATACAGAGTTCAGGACAGCACACGAAACAGACATAATGACAGTAAAATATAGTGGATTTACCTGTATAGTTTCACTATATGGATTATGCATGTTTATAAGTGGCGAAAAACTTGTATTTACTGGTACTCTTGCACCTAAAAAAGGCCTCAACCTGTAAGGATTGGGAATACCCACACCAAATACCTAGAAGACACAAGCGTGAATTATAAAGCACTGTCTACTGTGGTTTTACCAGCTTTTCAGCGACTGAGCATCAAGTTAAGGTATAAATACTGCATAATAACAGGATGATGTAAGCAGCTACTAGTTTTCAATTTCTTACACATGATTATTCTCACCATGATTTCTACTGAAGCAACCTTATCACACTCATTCGTAAACTCAGGTTAGATAAGTTGGTGATGGTGTTTATGTACAATTAAGTCACAGGACATTACAGAGTGTTAGAACACAGCTTACCTGATAGGGAAACAACCCTTTGTTGGTGTGAATATATAATGAGTTTTCAGCATTTCCAACAACCCTCGCTAAAAATACTACATCAAATGTGGTATTTCCTCCTGGTAGAACCACCTGTGTTGGAGACAACAAATTATGTTTTATTTGCAAAAAGTCAAGCAACCAGAAAGATTTGTTTTCTGACAATAAAAGTTCCACCAACAGAACCGATATTATGACTAATGCGTCATTGCCAACAATCATCTCAGAGTATGATACTTTATTAGATCCTGATTCATAGCAGTTACTGAAACAAGCATACTTACTTTGTCTTGAAAAAAGGAAGAATGGAAATGCGGCGTGTTGCCTGATATTGATAACATTATGATACTATTTTCCGGATGTGGATTTAGTATAATAACTGTTTCTATTTTTGGCATTCCAATAGGCCTAGAAAAAAACAACAATTATTTTTGACAGATATACAATTATGCATATCTCACAATAATTTTATACATATAAATAAGGAAGTAAATAAAAAAAAAAATAAAAAATTAGTTGAACGAACACAGATAATTTGCAGTGAAAAAAAATTCTGGCCTCATATGCAGAAAATGAAATTTTCAATTTTGCCCAAGAAATGGATAACCAGAAAAATAAGATTTATTTTATTTGGGACAATGTGCACATGTAATGCATAATACATAGCAACACATCATACGTTTGAACTCATTGGCGTATATTCATTATACAAGCTCCATTATCACTTTAATAGTATGAACTAATCTCATTACCATATTTGGCATGCATACTCATTCATTACCACATTTGGTATGCATACCCATCTCATTACCATATTTGGTGTGCATACCCATCTCATTACCATATTTGGTATGCATACCCATTCATTACCATATTTGGTGTGCATACCCATTCATTACCACATTTGGTATGCATACCCATCTCATTACCACATTTGGTATGCATACCCATCACATTACCATATTTGGTGTGCATACCCATCTCATTACCACATTTGGTATGCATACCTATCTCATTACCATATTTGGTGTGCATACCCATCTCTTTACCATATTTGATGGGCATACCCATCTCATTACCATATTTGATATGCATACCCATTCATTACCACATTTGTTATGCATTCTCACCTCATTAGCATATTTGTTATGCATTCTCACCTCATTAGCATATTTGTTATGCATTCTCACCTCATTAGCATATGTGTTATGCATTCCCACCTCATTAGCATATTTGTTAAGCATTCCCACCTCATTAGCATATTTGTTAAGCATTCCCACCTCATTAGCATATTTTATAGAAAATGTCCATTGTACTTACTGTTCCCCAAAATCAAGCATTGCTGGTTCTAATATTATTCCACCATTCCCTGGTTGTTTTATGTTGTTATATTCATGGGATTTTCCATTACTGTGAACATACAAACAAACGAGAATTAAAAATTGACAGTTTTTATCTATAATACTATAAATGACTTGAGACTCTTTGTATGCGTTATTTCCTGATTTCAGAAAGCAATTCTATATTGACCAGGTATTGAACAACTGCATAGCAGCATGATAGAAAACATGGTTATTTAATTCATGAACACCGCAGAATGGGTTAAGTAATTCCAGGCAGGAGTTTGTTCAATTTAAAATTCAATGAGTTATTATCTACAGTTAAACTCGCTAAAGCAACGAAAACCAAAAAGCTTATTTGATAAAAACAAGATGGCTGTTATGACATGAGACAGTGTACACATTAAGCAACTTACAGAAGAAATGAACGCAAACTCTTTGATTGACAGAAAAACAAAACAAATTTTTTACTTCAATTACTGCCTTGGTTACATGAATATATACACATGCAATGCAGTTTACTATATTTATGCAACTGCGCAGATACAACAACAAAGTATTTGAGAAATCGTAGAGAGTTGACAAGAGGTTTTCCGTTCTACGGGTCGGTCAACATATCCTCAAGGTACAACTGACTTTTATTTGAAAATGCATCTCATGCATACCATTCCTGAATGACATCCAGTGTCAAAGGTTGGAAAGGAAGTGAATTTGAGGTTGTATATATATATATATATATATAAATTTGGTTACATGAGTATCTATATATCTATCTATCTAAAGATAAGAAGTTTACTTTCATGACTGAACATTTACTATTTTCCCCTCAGGGCAACACACATCTGTCGGTTTGTTTATGTAAAGGTGAAAGTTGAAAAGGACAGCATCCTGTCATACAAGGAAGCTGCCTGCCAAAGAGTGATCATATTCTATACTTTTAAATGCTAAATACAAAATAATGTATGGTTTTGATAACTATATTCGACCTAAAATTTATTGCCTATCATAAACATTTTTTTGAGCCAAACATGAAAACATGATGTGAAATCACAAGTTTTTATTAAATGACATTTGAATGGAACTTACTCTATTCAGATTTTGTGTTAAATTAGGAAAACATATTAAAGATGGGTTTTGTTAACCAATCAGCACGAATAAAATGACATCTTATGCTGATCTGACCTACCCTATCAATTTTTGAAGTGCATGTTATTGGAACAGCACAATATGTTGGTCCTATACTATCATGGTAATTAGTAATTAATTCAGCATTATATATACATGGGCAAGAAAACAATTTCCAGAGATACCTGAAGTACATACTAACATAATATATTAACTGGTAAGTGTTTCGGGTCTTGAGGCTTTTATTGTAATTGGTAACATTGAGAAGACTTGTAGTTCACAAGCAATGTAATGACAACGAATCATCGTTTTTTTTAAACAAGTTATATATTTTATCACTACCAGTTACTGTAATGTCAAAACTTAATACAATTTCATTTTTAGAAGACACAGACCAATAAAAAATGTATTTTGAGAGTGATCATACTATATTGCTTGCCAGCTTATCTCACCTTAGCTGAGAATTTGAGGGCATTTTTGAATTTTGATCCTACATTTATATGCATTTTCAGATTATTTTTTGTGGACAGTAAAATAATTGTTCTTCCACGAATCTGAGATATATCATGTATAATTCCTTCTTACAATCAGATATTAAACTAAGCTGAAAGGATTTTCTTCCCCTTTAATACTAGGTTATTACGCGGATATGGCAAAGTATGCATGAAGACAGTACAGCGGGAATATCAACTGACTATGTCTTGTCTGAGAGCATACTTTGCAATCTCCTTGCAATAACCTTAGCATTATTTATCTTCCTGACCTGATTGCTTGCTGTATGGAGCCCAGAACTGAGGAATGATTACTTGCATTTATAAGCGTCCTCTAATACTAAAAACAAACATGACAGCCCTCAGGGTTTGACCGGACCCCACACAATGATGATCACTAAATCTGTTCAAAACGTTTTGGATTTCGGCATCCCCATGATGTATCCTTAGAAGGAAAAGATGTGTAATAATAATGTTATTAATAACCTCATATTATTCTCAACTTTTCATGTTATTCTTTGTAGACCCAAAAGACATAATGTGAAACTGATTACAATTGATTATTTGCAGGAAATTTTTTTAACTATTTTCTTCATAAATTCTGCTGGCAGATTGTTAAGTTCATGTGGTGTAAATGCATCATTATATGATTGTTTACTTGTATTCCAACCTCATTAATTTCTCTTCTTTGTTACATCAAAACGTGTCCCCATTATGTTAATTCACAGTGAACATATTGCAGAAGGCTGACGATAATGTCAGTGTTAGAAGCCTAATATACAAAGTGACAAGCAATATTTGTCTTACAACAAAGCAGTAGGTGTACTAAACTAAGTAAAATCACATCATACATATCATAATTCACTATAATTTCATTCATTGATATGCCCGACTTGAATAATTATTGATTTTTGTACCTACTAATGCAAACAGTGATTGAATTCAACCATATCAATCATATCTGGGAACTCATGGTGTATTTCTTTGTATGATTTCTATTCTTTATGACAATACACAATACAAGTTATACAGCTGTATGACATATTCTAAATTTTATTCAATACAGACGTGATCTACAAATCAATTCAATAAAGTCAAAGCATGTGACTTGTATTAGAAGCCTGCACTGCTAAACAATGGTGTTATATGAAGCAAACATGTTATCCATGTTAACCAATCCACAGCTGTCCTCAACTGATAGTACCAGTAATCCTATGTAATAAGCAAAACAAACAGGTACACATGCAATATAGATCAGAAATCAAATTTATACACATGTGTACAACTGTCCTTTTACATCTAGAACTAATTAAACTAGACATGTTTCCATGTTACATAATAAATAACACTGACATCGGTTTCACAATACATCATGTGCAAACTACTGTAATACTGATTATAAATACTTGTTTGTTTTACGCATGATTGCATGTGAAGATTTTAAAGATCCAGCATACAATAAATGCAATCTTTAATTTACATGCACAGCTAATAGAACAAATACAGGATTAATAATGAGGTACAATGGACTTGGAGTGAAAAGTTTCACAAAATCATCACTCAAGAAATAACTTTCCTGAAAGAACTTTTAACATCATTAGTGTTACATATTGTAACATTTACGTTACATGGGAAAAAGTGTTCTTTTGCAAGGAAATGTTGATTTAGTTTCTTGCATCGAGTTACATGTCATGTGACAGATGAAAATTAACAATAATTAGAAATCAAGTGGTAAACAGTTCACATTTCGAGAAAGGCCAAGTCTCTGTATTACTTTCATTTTTTCACACACAAAAAAAATGCCTACTGATCTCCAAGAATACACCGTGTATACAAAAACAATATTATTATACAAGGCAAGTCTTTCTTGAATTGTAATTTGAGATATTTACCCAAAATAGCCACATACAATGTAGTACCAATATCAAAGCTAATACAATGCTCATAACCTATCTTGTTTGGATTCCCTGGTTTGAACAATTGTGAACAAGTGACCCATATTTGTACAGTATACGTTTATTTCTCTCATACTGTAGTATGTTTTTGTTGTTTATTTCAAATATAGTTTTTGCAAAAAACTTGATTGATGGCTGCACTATAGAAATTACAGCAACATAATGACAGCTTTTAATATGGTACACACTATTCCCATATTTCATTACAGTTATTGAAATGACACGCACCAAAACACTGTCAATATGCTGCTTAGTAACATCAGTAATGGACATCCCATTAATGAACACATTATCTCTATTACTTGGCTACAAACTATTTTGACAGAGCATTAGCAAGTGTCATCGTAAAGCTGACCTGTTCACAACGAGGTCACTCGAGTTCCATAAATGGCAATAAAAGGCAATTCTGTTAATGCACTTAATACCAAATGCATCTAATTTAGAGAGTATTCATTCTCGCACCTTGATCCAAATTTCTCAAATGACAGCATCCTCCTAAGTACTGAACCAGGCAGATTCACATACAGCAAAATTTATTAATAAGCAAATTATATTATTATCGATATATGGAATACATAAATGAGAATACCTGTATATCAGACTTCCTAGAATTCATTATGTCATCTCCATGTAAGTTCATAAAAGCTACATATTTTGAAGTTGGTAATAAAATACATGCAAAATAATCCAAACAATTTTGTGTTTCTAAATTTCCACAAAATTTACAAAGTCCATCTTAATAGTAGGATACAATGCCGTCACGCTCAAGGCAGAGATTATATAGGATACATATTCAGGAGGATTAGTTGGACCTACGTACAGCAATACATGACAAGCTAATGGATCTTTGAAACCTATACATGTACTATTACAATCTCACACCAATATAATATTGCAAACAAATAAATATAAAGTTGCAAACAAAATGGTGGCCAGTAACAAATATCAAATCTACCAGTGCCAAGCTTTCTGTGAAAATACTAGCAAATTTAACAGTATCATTTTATAGAATTATAATAAATTTATATTTGCATTCATAGTCAAGGGCATTAAATAACCATGGTAACAACATTTCTCACTTCTAGTTCTACCCTTGAAACTGACATAAAAATGAACTATTTCTCTAGTCTGGTCTGCTTAGGCAGGATTGTTGTTTTGTTTTTTTAAACAATATTTTAATTCCATAGGACAGACTCGTCTTCACAGACACATCAAATACATACAATATAAACATGCATGATGTGCAAGCCAAGGCGAGTTTCACAAAAATCTACCATAGCTGAGAGTGAGGGGATAATGATTTTGTCGAACATTAAAAACAAGAGTTTTTAGTTTCCAAGTACTCTTATTTGATGTGAGATTAAAAGGTATGGGTAAAAGGTGAAATTAAGTAAAAGCACTGTAAGTAGGTTCATGATTGGAAGACATTCAAAACATTAAGGCCTGTAGATTAAATATATGGTGACAGTATATGAACCAAGGATATTACGATGTAACAGTCATGCTCTAACAACTTTTTATGTGTGAATATTAAGTTTCTAGAAAATAAACTGTATGTGGCTTTCAGGAATATCAAATGTGGCACTATGGGTAATTCTTGTGAACCGCTTAACAATCCATTATTTATTTATGCTCATAATTATAATAATACACTCTTTAAAACATCACAACATTTTGTCACGTCATGTTTGATATGGATCCCATGGAACATATACAATGTGTGAACCTATGCTGCTGCATGACTGCCACACTTTGATGAGTTTTTCAGAGATGAGTCTTTGAAGGTTACCATTTTTATTAGAAGTCCATCACAAAAAAAATGGCTGAATACTCATGGAGCATCATTCAACCACCACACATACATGTAAATAAACATTAACTCACTGTATTTGTTCAAAACCATTCATGTGAAAAATCTTGCAGTTTGTACTGAATAGAGATTTTGAGATCACAAAACATACATTTAATGATGCACATGATCACAGCTAACTTAACATTGGTTAATAAATCATCTCCAGAAACACCCAGTAAATTACTCTTGGAAAATCTCACAACTCTGCAGTTATAGGGTATATCATCTGTATTTGTAGTGCTTGTTATGGTAATTGTGATCTCATGTGTAAAATGAAATAACTAGCGCCCCTGGGAAGAAGCCTGATCTACCTATTGAAAAAACGATGAAACACAAAATATTATGAACAGGTTTATGGACATCATATTCAGACACTGCTTTATACTGGATGCAGAAGCACTAAGTCTGTGATTGAATAGAATCCTGACACCAAACACATGTTGATTGCATCAACCTCAGCTATTGGTTGGCACGTATTTTACAGATACAATGAATCATTTCAAATATTTCTTTACTAGATAGTGAAATGAAATAAATGAAACTTAGAGACATTGTAGAAATACACTGGCCAAAAAATTGTGTAATCGTCAATTACGCTGCTACTTCCTGACATGTGACTTTAATATTTTCAAGGATGTTATATTTCAAACCAGCAGAAACTTGAATGTGTATAATATATGTATAACACTATTATTTCATTCACTAAACAATATTTCACTAAAATGTGATTAAAAAGTAAATTAATGTGTAAAAAGTAGCATCAAGTTCCATGTGTAAACACTAGCATAATAAGCATTGGAATGCTATTTTAGCTAAAACAGGATGTGCTGAGACAGCTAATCCAGTAATGACAAAATGGGGGGGCAGCCTGTTGGGCCATAGCTCATCTTCCACAGGGCCCTTTTTTTCATAACAAGTTCCAGTCATCTAGCAAAAATCTACTCGTTTTTGCAGCAACAATACTGTAATCTTTTTAATGTGCACTGAAGTCAGCATACCAAGAATTTTACGTCTCCCAAATATTATGTTTATCTAGGCTATGAATATGTTTCAAGCATTAATAATAGTTTTGACAACAACAATTCTATGCTTCATTTTAAATACATCATTTCATTATTTGGCACATTTTGTGATTTCGGGAACCATGGAAACTGAAACCAATTGAGTAAACATTCAGCTTCTTTCAGTGTCTACAAAAATGTATAGTTTAACTTATGATCAAAAGATTGGCATAAATAAGACTGTCTTATAACAATTAATAAAAGTGTCAAGGTTATACAATAATGAAATCAGACCACACACAAATGTAATTCATCCCCACATTCTCAACAGAGGCACATGTACTGTATGTATTTGTTTTATTAGAAAAACATCTCCAATAGAGACACATGAGTGAAATAATTATGTTACGGTGAGATTTGAAGAACACAAAACTAAAATAAAGCAGATACAGCAAAATTTGGATCAGAAATGACAGCGAAGTCAGAGACGACAGAGACAACAAGAGAAGACGTTCCTCTGTAAGTGAAGTCATAACATGCATCTCTTTAATGTGTAAAGAAGTGAGATGGTGTAGTCTTACTACGTGCGAGTGAAAGCTTTTGACATGCATGAAAAATATTCATGAGTGGTACTTTTCATGAAAGAGAAGAGAGCGGTTTCTAAGAACTAAAAATGGCCATGAAATGATTGCAGTTTTAAAACCTGAGCATACAATAATGCAGTGTATAATGAGAATTCAGCAAAGTGAGACGACATTTACGCGTATGTGTATAAGCATTGAGTGGAGTCATCTGAACGGCATCATGCGAGAAACATTTAAAAATTAAATTCTGGATGCGAACATAGCAAGTCACTTTGATCTGACTCTTATGACGAACCTTAACTCGGTAATTGGTTATGGTAATTTACAAATATCTATATCACCAATTCAAAAATAGGCTTAAATACTTTCAGGATAAATGATTTGTACATCGCTTATCACAATTGAAGTACAATTAATTATCCTAACGTTGTTTATTTTTGTCCAACTACTGCCATAAAATCTAGAGCTGAAAATAAATGCAAATAGTGCACGACATGTAGAAACATGAAAATAACATAACATAACAGCTAATGCCAAACTACATATACAGTAGGTTGAGTAATTGCAACGAGGGAGTGGTGGTTGTAAATATTTCAAAGTTTGTCTCGTATTTTAAAATTAAACAACTTTACAAAACAATTGCTTTGACAGATCACTGTACCTATACGTTTTCAAGATCAATATAGGAGAGACACAAGCAAAAACGCGAATTGCACAGAATATTAGTCACACTGTAAGCAAGTCGTTCGTTCGTTGTTCGTTCGTTTTTTTATGTTATCTTGCTTTGTTTACTTGACCAAATAACTATGAACAAGCTAAGTCCAACGAATTATCGGTAGCATGTCTGTAAGTTATTCAGTCATAGCTAGGAAACCACAATGCAGATCAAGTAAAACCACAATGTGATAGGCTAAGCCTAAAGCGTTACCTCCTATGCAATAACAGGTTATTTGCATGACTGAAACAATGGTACAACACATGCACTACCATATTTCCCTATATCTTAGCTTTCAGATGATATATAGGTTGTTAAGGTAGCATGCTTAGTAACATTTAGAGAATGTCTAAATCACAGATCATTTTTAACTCGTTTTACCCTGTTGCTACATTAATAAGATGACTGAATGTACTATTCTCTTTAGCTATAATATAATGATGAATGTTGAGTCAATATCACAGTATTGAATTTATTCTAATCCCTATTTAATTCAGGGTTACACGTGACACCTGTTGCAAGCTTATAAAGCCATTGCTTTCATCCATTTACAAACATGACGCCCAAACAATACATGTGTGCTGTTCATGTAAAAAGAAAGAAAGAAAAGCTTGGAAAATTATAGATTTAAATAAAGACATGTAATTAGTTAGTCTGGAAACTATCAAGGGAACATTTCAGTAATTTCATTATGTAGAAAAAGTCATCAACACTTTCATCCAGTTGCACATATCCAGAGGAACACTTTTCAATTGTGCAAGCTTCTTTCACAGTAATATTGTTTGAGTAATTTTACATGCATCAGTTGAGCACAAACTATGATATAATGTGTTTCCAAGAGCATTATGTATATATATATGTGTATATATATATATATAAATTCATATTTGAATTTACAAATTTTTTAATTTGCTTTTAATAATATTTCAATGTCACATTTTAGGAATAACAAGAACAGGCGAATAACTGTTGATAATATCAACAAAAGGAATTAACTTGCATCCTAGAGATTACAAACTCTGCTTTTAAGAATATTTTTTTTTACAATAAAGGGAAATAACTAGCATTTTATTTTACAGAATTCAAAAAATGCTATAAACATACATGAAACGTGCTTTTTTTTGGCTCATTTTGACGAGAACCGAGATTAGACCCATTGTCTTCCTAGTTTTTGCATTCTTTAATTCAAGTGGTTTCCATTTTAAGATGCATCTACAGAATACAAATACAATGGATGCTGCAGTACGTCATCCTCCTTCCAGTCACCTTAGATACAAAATACAGTCACTTTCATGTTGGTTTCGTCAACAACCATGTTATTCAACTGTTTTAGTACACCAGACAAATTCAGGAGAACGGGCAACAATTTATAGTACCGGTAGTATTTTATTGTGGTTCTGAAACATGATTTTTTTTAAATGTTATTCTCACAATTAAAAATATCAGGGAACTCCTTATTTTTTGCCATTATCAATTTTTACAATTTTGATTTTGTAATTTGAGAAAAATTTGTATAAAATTCATAGAATTTCCACAACTGCTAGCCGCCAAATATAGATGCTACTGCTATTTCTTATTTTTACACTTTGTCAGAGGCTGTTACACTGCGACGTAATTTGTTTACATTTTTGGCTCACAAAACATGCATATTCAATAACAGCAGGAGTGGACAGCACTGTTATTTTATCTTCGGGTATAAACAACCGATTCTTGCCAATCAGTAACTGTGTACGCACACAAAGTTTAAAGAAATGCTCTCCTATGGGGAACAGGAACCACTATCTACATAACAATAATTATGACATATTATAAGAAGTTACTTGCAAAAACACTGCCACAAAGAACATAGTAACCAAGGCATCCACGTGGTGTCTTGGAGTATACTTTGTGGGATACCTGAAATAACCTTATCAAATATCAGTAAAGTCAGAAGATGTTCGCACAGAATTAGCGTCAGTTACAACATTTGCTGATTACAATAAATGTATTAATGTTACAATAGTTTACAGTCGGCAACCAAGAAGGATGAAACGTTTGAAACAGAACCACATGCATTAGTTTATCTGGAGCTGACACCCAAATGCAGTGTGTGGTCAGAATGGTCGTTTCACTTGTCTATATACCGGTAACACAGTACCAATAAGCCAATAAGACACATCAAGTATTAACAACCGCCATTTATGTAAACAGATTATTGATTAATAATTATTTAATTACCTTTCAATATAAATACAAATTAATTATTGAAGTCCATCAAGCAAGTGTATCCTTTTAATTGATAGATATGTAAATGTAGAGAATCTATTCAGAAAATTATCAACAAAAAATGAGTTCAAATCAACAAAAGTCTTGTGGCATGCAGGTGGGCCACAAAGACGTACTTGTGTAAAGTGTGTTTTGTTTGCATCATGAATAATTCATTTTAGATACTGCCTGTAGTGTTAAATACACAATACTTAGTAGACAGACAACATATTCACAACAGTTCTCAATTAATCATAAGAATTATTTCATAAGCTTTAAACTTGATTGTGAAGTTTTGTAAACAAACAAACAAACAAGTAGAGATGTGTTCTCTCTAGCTTCATGTTTTACCATATCTTGGGTACCTTTACTAGTATTTTATCACTGACACTTTTCAACATTTTTATCTAATCAACCAAAACACTTTAATAACACTTTACTTAATGAAACTCACAATTCTATCAATTAACTGTTGTGTTGGAAAATACATGCAGGGATACCAAAAATGAACAAAGGCTGACCTCCCTCTATTGTAACATAGAGACACCTGGCAAATTTCCAAGGACGCTTACTTGTACTTTTCATTGGCATTCACGTTATTACTACTGACTCAGAGAACAAAGCCTTTCTACGCTTTACACAGGTAAATGCCCCAAACACAGCGATAACAACAATCGATTTTACAGCTTCAACTTTTTTAAAACCCACTTTAGATTAGATTATGGTGAAGGTAAACACATACAATAAACATAAGATTTATTTGTATATACACAACATAAAAATGAAGACTAAGATATAGATAAGCTGAAACTAATACCAAATAATGTATTGTCGACATAGCAAATACTGAATACATGTAGCAGGTAAGTTTTTAATCCAGTAGTCACTTGTTATACCAGTAATACTTAAATCGAGTTCATAATGAAATATCAAGTACTGTGAAATACTTTATTTTAGCTGGAATTAATTTTCGCTGAATAGACTTTTTGGGTGTTTTGTGTGGAATTTATTTTCACTGATTTTTGACGAGTTGAATGTAAACAAGCAGCCTCTCGGCTGAGATAGCTCCGCTGTTAGCAAGGCACGTTTCAATTAAAGAACTGAAGATATCATTAGAAAATGAACAATATGTATAAGTATGTATAGCAATTGGACTTGATGTTTTCAACAATAATTCAAAAATATCACTTTTTACCAAAAATGACATAAATATTCATCAAAATTAGATAATTGAAGATATCACAAAATGAACAAATCTGAGAGAGGTCCACATGTAGTACCTATATATGTAATATCAAAGCAATCGGACTTGCGGTTTTAAACAATAAGTCAAAAATATCACGTTTTACCAAAAATAACAAAAATATTCACCAAAATTAGAGAATTGAGGATATCATCACAAAATGAACAAATCTCAGAAAGGTCCACATGTAGTACCTATATATGTAATATCAAAGCAATTGGACTTTTGGTTTTTAACAAGAAGTTGAAAATATCACTTTTTACCAAAAATGACAAAAATATTCACCAAAATTAAGAAATTTAAGATATCATCACGAAATGAACAAATCTGAGAAAGGTCCACACGTAGTATCTATATATGTAATATCAAAGCAATTGGACTTGCAGTTTTTAACAAGAAATCAAAAATATCACTTTTTACCAAAAATTACAAAAATATTCACCAAAATTGGGGAATTGAGGATATCATCACAAAATGAACAAATCTGGGAAAGGTCCACATGTAGTACCGTAAAATCTCTATTAGAAGCTGCATCCCTAATATCCACCAAAATTAGAGAATTGAAGATATCATCATGAAATGAAGAAATCTAAGAGAGATCTACCCCAGGTACATACACACCAAGTATCAAAGCATTCAGGCTTGTATTTTTCAAGAAGAAGTCGAAAAAGTAAAACATTGACACGGACGCCGACGACGGACAATCACTCATATGATAAGCTCCGCTCGACAAAATCGACAGTGGAGCTAAATATAGGAAAAAAGGTATATTCGCTGGATTTTATTTTCACTGAATCAATCCTTCAGCGAAAATAGCGAAAATTAATTCCAAGCGAAAATAAAAGTATTTTACAGTAAATTATTTAAATTGGAGTCATGGCAAGTATAATGAATAATTAAACCAATAAATAGTTCAATGTTCATTTGTTTTTTCTTGTATTACTAGAGGTTTCAAATCGTATACTGGTTATTAGCAAGAAAAGCAAATGAACACAATTCAGTGTTGTTGGATGCTGTCTTTAACTATTTCACCACCAGTTCCCTCTTTCATCACAAATTCACAAAATAGTTCTGTTTATAGTTTGCACATTCCTTCAGAAGATTGGGACAAAAATAGCCAAATTTTTTGAGTGAAAACTGACACAAATTTTGTCTGCTGGCTCCAAAATTAGGGTTCATTTCCCGAAATATTGAAGAAAATAAGAAAAAGGTGCAGAAAAACTGTTAAATTAATCTCTTATACACAACATTCATTATTTTGTAAACCCTGTTTTGAGAATTCATTAGCGTGTATATAATAATGACAAACCAGCATATCAAATGATATTGTCAAGTTTAACCTATGTAATAGCATGCATCAATTATATAATTCCTTCCAAAGTATTAGACATGATGAACAGGATATAGCATTGAATTACATGGGCCAGTGAATGAATGTCTCAGTTACTATTATATACATTGTGTATAGTTTACAAGATTTAAGTATAAATTATTTACAACCTTGTATTTATTATGCAAAATCTCTCAATTGGGATAAAACACAAGAATTATTACATATTTACGAGAATCAGAGATGTGTATTATGATGAGGTGAGCGATATAAACATGATGTTTCGGAGTCACACTTTCAATTTCATCAGCTTGGATTGTTAAAATTGGTGAATTGCCAAAAAACATTGCTCGCTGAGAGCCTATTCAGGATGATTTCACTTGTACATCAGAAATTTTGACAAGCTCTCATTTGCATTCCCTGATTCAGTATTTTTATTTTTTATGACACTACGGTAATACAGGTGGATTTCACATTATGTTTGTATGTTGCTCCTTCTACTGTAGAATACTTTATTTTCACTTGGAATTTTTTTCACTATTTTCGCTAAAGGAATGATTCAGTGAGAATAAAATCCAGCGAATATATCTTTTTTCCTATATTTTACATTCAACTTGTCAAAAATCAGTGAAAATAAATTCCATACAAAACACCAAAAATGTTGTTTCAGCGAAAATTAATTCCAGCTTAAATAAAGTATTTTACAGTACAAGTCTGGAATAGTACAACACTGAGCTAAGGATGGCTAGTGACTGAACACAGGAATGAGGCTCCCTTCTTATTCAGTGTCCTAAATGTAGTAAGCTTGCAAAGTAGGCAGATGCTAACCCCTAAAACTCAGCTGACCTAGCAACTAAATGCAATTTAACTAATGACTTTCCTGGTTTCCAGTGAATGGGTCAAAGATCAACTATTCCAGACTAAGTTTGTTCATAGAACTAAACATGTATGCACCATTTATACAATACTACGTTATGTCACAAACGTGTCAGTTGTGTATATCCGCAGTTTTGATTCAAGTATCACTTGTACAGTATGTACAATGAGCTTACATGTTCAATTCATAGGCACAGTTTTAACATTAGGATAGCGGCCTGTAATTCTGATTAATTATTAATGAAACAAGTCATTCATATCCAGAACTGCAACATTTATGGCAACTTAAACTGAATTCATGGTATTATATAACTACTACTGTTGTCAATCTGTGACAAACGTATAATAATCAAATGTGACCAAAGATTTGATGTGTACAGACAGTTTGTGAAAAGAAGTGATGGTATTTTCATTCTTCAACAGTATTCACATGTCCATTTTGAAGCCAGTCAATGTGTTGGTCCACGCCCCCTTTTGAAGTCTGGCAATGTGTAGAATGATGGTAATACAACTGGGTTGAATTAATGACATTCTACATCTATTATTGTCATCATTTTATGTGATAAACGTGTATTAATTAGAAGCAGTGCGACTGATGATTTGATGAGTTTATGCTTTTTGACGTTTGAGATGTTTTCATTGTTCACTAGTATTCAGCACTGACAGTCAAAGTGTTTATCTATGTCACCATTTGAAGTGCATAGTGCATAAAATGAGATCAAAAGGATGGTTACACTTGAATTCATCACATTTTCTCACCTCTTAAAAATCAACTAACTTTTGACAGAAAAAAAAAGGGTCTACTTTTACAAATTGTTATCAGGAAGGTGACACAATTCACATTTGTTGCAGTCTATTTGGCATGTCTTCAAACCTAATATATTCACGTAATTCGACTTGTATGTCACCCCTACTAGCTCAAGACAAATTTGATACAAGAGTTTTGCTAAAACATCTAGCCTGGGGACTTTGAGATGCTGAAGTTCCATTACCCTAACAACATAAAATTTAAGTTGCATCTTGTATGTACTTCAGTCAAAGGATTTTTGTTTTTGAATGAAGATATATTTTGTTTTGCTGGAGGAACGGGCATTTATTGAGAGCAATCGTCTGTACTGTTGACCTGTGTACTAGTTTATGGCAGTGTTGCATATAATACCATCCGGCAGTGCAAAATGTGAACGATTATTTCTTTAATTAGAAATAAAGTGAGCTTATATTGCACAACTGATACTATGATCTAAACCTAGCATATTCACAAGGGACAAAGTGAGCATTAGTATACAGTAAAATGACTAATTTTCACTGGGTTTAAATTTCGCTGATTTGCCAATTCAGGCATATTCAATTGGTTTTAAATTCACGGTTTTATCATTTAGATAATGTGTTGTATGCTCAATTTTACATATTCAATGGGTTTTAATTTAGCGCATTTTTCCAGTCAGCGAAATAAGCAAAATTAAAACCCAGTGAACAAATAACCCTTCTACAGTAACAAAGTTTCATACAAATGGTACATAATATGCACAATGTATACTTAGGTACTAATTGAGCATATGCACAAATTACAGCGACACAAAGTGACACCCTCACTACCTGAATGCACAGCTATCCCATAATAACTAATTTACATACTTCAAGATTCATAAAGTCAGCTAAGGCTCAATAATTATCGGATGCTATACATGCGGAAGATGTTTTAGTACAAAAGGTCTCTTACACTATTATAGTTCATATACGTATATGACAGGAAATCAATATCTCAGGTGCATTAACAAGACAAATCAATATATTGGAATGCAGGGAGATTCTATATTTGGAAAGACTATAGATGGATGTGAAATGGGGTTATCATCCACAAATCAGAAACATACAGATGGTCCAGATCAAGATAATTAAAGTCCATGTTAATGAATTCCGGAAGTCAATGAGTAAATTGAGACAGAAAACGACCCTACAAAATAGAAATATGCCTTACATGTCAGTCTCATGTAACATTTCATGCTTGTTTTTTCATCAAAGGAAAAAGTTATGCACATATTGGCTTAAACACATTTTGATGACTTCTTCACTTTGTCATGAAAGCATACACTCGATCTAGTCCAGGATATGAACTGAAATCAATGCATGTTTTTCATCTACAGAATCAATTCACTCTAAAGGGCTATTCAGAAAAACAAATGTAGAAAGTGAGAGTGCAGATCGAAACAGGAGACTGCAGCATTTCAAGGCTTCATCATTAACAAAAGAAGAAAAAAATCAGGAACTAAAAAAAAATGCATCATGTTACGTGTCTAAAGTCGAGATAAGATAAGATTATTCACAATGTGTTTAATTAATAACTACATGTGTATGAATTTCTTGCACAAAACCATTCATTGCATGACTAAGGTACACAACACTCACAGCTGACATTTATTGTGAAAAAACACTGCCGATTCTTGCATATACACAGAAAAACAAATCATGTTATGGTACTATTTTCATCCAGCAATACAATAATTCCAGACCAAATAACAACATTTACTTGTGTGAAATGAATCGTATTAACTAATTTGAAACAATATTGCGTAAAACAATAATTTCAGACCAAACAACAATTACTAACAATATCACTAACTATCAATAAAATGTTGACTAAAAATATGAACTTGAACTTCAGAGTTCAGAGGGCATACAGTTTCAAGGCTATATTTGATAAAGTTATTTAAGAAATAAGAATAATATAACCGATAATATGAGAATTACTTCCAAGGACACCAATGCATCAAGTCTTTAAAAACACCATCAAGTCAAAAGCTAATTACCGGTATGAAAATAATTTGAGAAGAAGAGTCATAATTCTGATGATCATCCTCAAATAGATATGTCTAATTAACATACATTAGAATAAGAATTTTTATCGTAGTTCCAGGAAATTTTAATTTCTCTGTCTTTTTATCACCAGATATCACATGTCCATAGAGCTGGTTTATGCTGATGCCATGGAAAGTGTACTCCTAATATGTACTCAGATTATTACGACAAATTCAACACAGCTGCAATCTGATAAATGGATAATCCATCACAGACTTGACTACGTAAAATTCCATTTGAATTTATTTGAACTTGATTTTCACAATATTGGAATCTTTTTTACACCAATTTGTTTTTTTTGGTTACTATGCATATTCAATATTGGGAATGAACTTCTATTAAACCAAATACGAACCAATATTTTAAATGACTGAACTAATTGAGATGCACAGATACTGAATAAGATGATGCATACTGAAAGTAATAATTTATCTAATCACTAACTAAATGTTTTGAGTCAGAATATAAGTATACAAAACCAGGGAACTCTTCAGAATTGGAGAAGAAAAAAGTATTATGAAGTTGGAAACAATATATATTTGACACCTATCTTGGTGCCTTCAAAAATAACCAAATATTAAAACTGGGTGCCCTCAGAATTTCAAGCCCTGGTTTATGAGTAACTAATTTTGTTAGCAGTCATCAATGAATCATCAATTACATAGACCAATTTAGTTCAAATTACAAGACACAATCTGAACCTACTGTGTCTGTGTAAAACAAGGGTTCTGTCTATCAAAACACCCAATTAACAGTTTTGAAAATATTTCGGAAGTTAGGACATCATTAAAGTAATTATTTAGTCTGAAACAGTACAGGGTATATGTATGTACAGAGCTACACTAACAGCAAACTTTCAAAGTTGATTTCTTGTCTATCATTATACGGAGGAATCCTCAGAATACAACAGTTTGGTAGATGGTCATCTGGGAAGCCAACTGTCGGTTTAAGACTGGCTGTGACAATACTTGGAATTGCACAATATTTTTAGTTTGCAATCTGTTCATACATAAATAAGCGTTGGAATCATTCAAAAAAAAAGAAACAAATAAAGCATGGTTCAAAATGAAATGTTTGAGGTCATATTGTTGTCTCATTGCGATCATTGTAGTCTTTCCCATTTCATGGCAACAAATTGATCATGACTATATATAGAAGTGTTTAATGTCCTAATACGTGAAGACGTTTTTCATTGACTGATTAACTTGGCCTAGTCAGAAGGCTGGAAAAAAATCGAATGCAGCAAGAAATGTGGCCATGACTCAGGAATCTTTATAATTTTACTTGAATATGATTTAATACTTCTTTATTATTAATTTTTGTTTACACATGTCAAATTTAGGACACCATGAACAAAAAAAAAGGGAGTTTGGGGCACTTTAATTTATATTGCCAGCACAGTTACACATGTATATGTACATATATCCAGCTACTTACGCTAAGTCCTAACATGAATAATAGCCTCAGCACAAATCTCTCTGTTTCCTGAATTTCAAAACACTCATCCCTCTCAAGGTGACACACAAATGCAGGCCAATGGAGTGACCTAATTTCCACAATAGCCCTAAGTCACTTACTAGTGTTAGTGGACATGAGAAAAACTATATAAATCTCATAAAACAATGAGTAATTTGTATTAAGATCACATTTATGTTAATATAAAGTAATTAATTATCCCTTTTTTTTAATTAATTCATCAATTTTATGCTCTTCTTGTACGATGTAGAAAATGGTTTGAAAGTAACTTTTAGTTCTGCACCAATTTATATATAAAAATTTGCCTTATTTTCCTTGCTAAAACTCCTCAAATTTATCTGCTATATATTCAGTGCTACAGAAATTTAATCTTTGCTGAGTTACACCTGAATGGTTAATAACAATCATACCCTTTTTTGTTTACTACAGCTGACCTTGAAATTCTTGTCCTGAAGGTTGTTTTCATGTGAGGTCACCGACAATAACAAAAGGAAGTGAGAATCTATTGTGACAATTTCAGCAGTTGTTAATTCACTTCAACTTCATAATAATATTATTACAACCATGGATAGTAGTTTTTACCCAATACATCTAATAGCTGATTAAGACAAAGGTGATAATTTGATACTGCCATCTATATTTCAATACGTATACCTGTATAATTACATTTAATACTCTAGACACCTTCCAGCATATTGAAAAATAATTAAGTTCGAACAAACTCATGAAAAATGTGTTGTTTTGCTGAAATTAAATATAAAAAAACAATTTAGCAGCTGAATATACATGCAAGTTGACAGGATGGGTCATGGACGGTATCTGAAGAGTAATAACTATGATGGGATAATAAAATGAAACAAGTAACCTTTACAACCAAGGTAAATTGCCGCAGATATATACACCAGCCACAGGTATTAGAAATGTATTTTTGTATGCTGTCCTATTTGTGATGCTACAAGTTGTTGTGAATTGATAATATGCAGACATATACAGACAAAGGAATAAATTTCAGTGACTTCAAGACCAAAAGAAGATCAAGCACATGGTGCTTGTCAATACACTGTTTTACAGAATTTGGTGGAAGCAGTGTCTAACATGTCATGATGATCACTGGAGGGGTTAAAATTAAAGTTCATTGGACAGGCTTGTGAATAAACGTACCTGTTCCATTTGATAGTGTACCTGTCCGTAGCCAGATAAATTAGGACATATTATTTAGAATACAATTTTAATTATTGGCTCATTCTTGAAAATTCTAAAAGCAATTTTCTGGATATTAGCAACTTTTGACTACCCCATTTGATCAGTTAGTAAAACTTTATGTTTTCAGTCATAGACAGATGTTAATTTAGACCCTGCACAGTCCCAAAACTGCTACAAAATGACCACAAAATTCTCAAAAAACTTGTACAGTTTATAGTACATTGGGCTTTGCAGATATCAATGCACTGGCAGGGGTCGAAATACTCTGGTGCACACTGCACTATGCACATAGATTATTAGCTAGTGCAAGTAAACTCAAAATATAATGTGCACGCTGTGCATGTAGAAATTAACACATTTTCTCATTATATTCCTAAATTAAGTTCAACCAACATTGTAAGACAACTAAAAAATCAATCATCAATCGATAAACCGTAAATGTTATTTAAACTTTAAAAGTGGTGCATTTCACAACAAGTTTGTGCAGGTAAATTTCAAATTCAACATGCACACTGTGCATGCAGGGAAAAAATTCTATTTCAATCCCTGACTGGTACTGACAGTGAATAAAAAAACACAAAGCATTGAATGATGGTAATCACCTAACTTGATCATATACTGTTACATAATGGTAGAGCATGCACTGATGGAAAAAAACTGTTTTGTCTATGTGGTCAAAATAAGTGAGATATTAATAAGCCCCACAGTAGTCAAGACTGGTATAAATGTATTCCTTGGTTTATATGCACTTTTTTTTATCAGATACACATTCCTAATAGAGAAAATACAGTATTGTAATATGAATTATCCCAGAGAACTAGAATACCCTGCCATCTGCAATGAGAATACTACATACGTATATATTTATAAATTTCGGCAGATAAATGATATGGAGGCATGGTTGAAACAAATTAAAGGCTGTATTACACTGTTGCACAAATTTTGCACATGAAACTCAGAGACCGCAGCTATCATATCAAAATCAGCTACAGCTAAATAAACAGAGGAAACTTTGAGAATTTTCGAAAGTGACTGTCAACACTAAATATGACAAATACTATATTTTAATATAGCAACTTTGCATATGCTCAAAAAAATAATAGTGAAACAAGTGTTTTCATATGTAATTAGTGTAATAGCTGTAAACATGTTCAATACGTGAACCTTGCTCATATGGCTATTTTTAGCACAAGAGAAGCACAATAGCATGTTATACCGTACTTCATCAGGTATTCCATTATTACATTGCATTCCCTTCCTCCCTCTACAAATAAAATGAATACACGAGGCGACAGAAATGCATAGGAAATTTCATCTATAAAATGAGTCACATGCACAGAAATATTAGACAATTCTTGATAAAGCAGAGAAATTACAGTAAACAACCATCTATTAAGGGAAACACACTGAAGAGAGATATTATATGCAAACATGTGATGTAAACAAACGCATAGATTCAGCTTCTAATAAAGAAGATTACGATGCCAGTCATTCATGTACATTTTAAAATAACTAGGTCAATTGTGTATGGTAATTTGCATAACAGTAACATCAATATTTCAAGCATATTAAACATTATTTTATTGTTATTGCTATATTACAAGTACCATTATGACACTTTCCCTGCTATTTTTATCACATCTTTTTGTCATGAATATAATACGTATATATATGTGGTTAATATACAGGTATTATACCCCTCACTGCTATCAGTCAGTGACAATATTTACATACATGAAATTATGTGTATTTTCAAATGATTGGAAACCACTGTTATATTGTTTCAGTTTATTTCTGCCGAGAACACCAATTTGATGTATGATTTAATTTCCCAGATTCTGAAGTTACATGTACTGTAAATTGTTAATTTTGTAAAACAGTAAGGGGTCACTGAGGTCACATTGACATTATTTAAAAAAAATTATATATTTTCCACCCTTTCAGAAATAAATAAATTCCCCCAAAAATATATATGATACATATTTTTATATTATCACTTCCTAAGCAAACATTACAAGCAAGCAAGCAAGCAATACTGCTGTGAACATAACTATTTAATCCATACACAGGATTTCACTCACAACTAGCCATGATAAAAAATACACCACACAAATATAAGCACGCACCACAAAATCCACATCTCGGATAATACAATCTATTTCTATCTATTTGCTAATTCCGGCCTGATTAAACATATGCGATGTCGCATGACGATGCACAAAACTGACATTTGAAACAAAATTCATTCACTATACCTCTTGAAATAATAATTAGACATTTATGCAAAGAGGATGACCATGTCAATTTAATTGTTACAGCGAACCCTCTGGAGAGCTCGACACAATGGAGCAGTGTATAATCAATCATCAGTGGCATTATAGCTACCAACAAGGCATTACATCAAGAAACACAAGACTATCAATATATTTATGTAGGAAGTAAACAAACTCTTAGCTGTTTATTATAATCATAGTCACATACAGATAAAAACTATTTTAATTGAATCTGTCATAGTTATCTTTAATAAATGCGCATTCATGACATCAAAATAAATATCTGCCCGCCATTATTATATATACTTTACTGACATTTGGCAAATATGATGATAACCATGGGAGTATGACAGTTGGCATGACTGTTGACCTCCTTTAACAAATAACAGATTCAGGAAAACACCCACAGCTGCTGCTCGTGATGATGGTTACTATTCTAGTAAACTATGGATACCATATACGTGACCCAGATACAGATCCCTTAAATCATAGCATGAATTGATAACACTGTATCCCGTATTCACCAGAAGAGTCATGCTACCTGTGCACACACAGCTCAACATGACGCCACATAGTAAAATTGCCAGCAATAAACAGATGTATTACAAGCAACGTCATCGGTATTATTGAAATGTGAAACACAATCTAAAAAATAACTTCTCCATGTCTCCTCATATTTATTTACGTCGACCATGCAGACGATTATTGATAGTTTATTCACCTTTATACACCTAAATAAACGGCCATTGCACAGTAACCTTTGACCTCAATAATTAAACAAACCAGAAATTGGAGGAACAGGAAACTAAAATATTCAAGTACAATATAGGGCATCAGTTGATGAGTGTAAAAAGTTAGGGTTCCCTTCCTGAACAATTACCTTTTAAATGGACAGAAAACATCAGAGAAGGTCATGACCTCGGTGTGAGGATATCTCCAAAACAATACACAGTAACACTGCATTGAAGTGACCATTATTTAACAAAGCTTCAACATAATCCAATAAACTATTATTTAATCTATAGATTGAAGGACAGGATGGAGTTTATTAGTCACCACTTTTACTGGGTTAATCTGCCGTTATAACAACGTGTGCCAAATGTTAGCAAATGAGATCACGCCGTCAAAACAGTACACACTTGTCTGTTACAAGGACGGCAAGGGAAGAAGGGACTGTAGTTGTAATATCGATCTATTAGTATTTAATAATAAAACTGCACCTGTATATCATCAGGTAATGTTCACCTTGAAATTTTTAAAAAAACTCAAACACCAACTTTAACTGACCTTGAAAATGTAAATGCGGAACTACAAAGTCTTTCACTTACACAACCCTTTTTAAATACGTTAGTTGAATTTACATTTTACCTGATGCACATTAAACAAGTCGCATACACGTACAGCAATTTACAGGATATAACTTGACATTTTCATATTTACTTAAGATAATAAATGTTGATATTATTAATAGAAGACTTCCTTTTTCTACATATTACACAGGGCTACATGGTAATATATTAACCCATTTTTACAGACCATCTTTCCAATGCACAATAAGTATGGTTGTTTTTTTCCCATAAATTTTAGTTGAGACTTGTCAGAACAAAATACTGTCCACACCATGCTTGATACAGGCCTTGATCGAAAATTAAAGAGTCAAATAGGACATCTTTGAGTTGGACATGAATTTCTTCACTGTACTATGCTCTACATAGTAGGAGAAATCTAAAACACTAATAGACTTTCAGGTCTGTGCAAGTTAGTGGCATACGATAAGTAAACCCGAGTTTCCTTTGTGCCAATCTAGTTATCCATACCAGGAGGCGACAATAGTATTCAACATTATTGACTTTCACTTCTAGTTATATTCAGTATTTCCTTGAAATTGAGCAAACACATAATTCTATAATGCCCAATGACATCACAGTTTTAGTTATCTGACCTAATCTACTGTATCATGCAGTGTGCAGGTCTGGTGTATGGTGAAACGAAAGCACAAATAAATAGAAATATTTTAAAAGGCTGAATTGATCCACACCTGTCAATAGGTCTGCAACATCAAGGCTTGAATTTCAAAGTTGAGAGGACACCAATTTTCAAGGCCAAAATTGATAAAAAAAATGTCTGAGTGTAAAGGAAGAGGTGATTTTCCCATTTACTGTGAGATATTGCATATTGTGTGAATGACGCAAACTAAACATCTGCCACAAAAATCAAACGATTTGATTTTGAAATTTTTTTATAGCTGAATGTCAAAATGCATTCTTTTCCTCCACGAGCGTTGATTGAGGTATCAAAACAGGATTTTAAAATAGATATATTTAGCAGTTTCAGGAAATTTAAATCTGCATTGATGAATTATTTTTATAGTCTTATTAGGTTGTTTGTTGCGGAACCTGTAATTGGGAAATTTATTCCTGTTGGTCAACCGAATAAATAAATAAAAATAAATAAATCAATCAAATAATGTTTGAGAGGGGAATATTGCATTGAGATACCCTTACTTCATCAATTTTGACTATTATTAAATATATATAGCAAAATAGCGTGTTTGTTGAGTCCTGGCTATGTTTAGTCGGTACTGCAACCTTATATGACCTTAGTTTTTGTCCTGTTATTATGTACAATGTCAAGCATACATATAGCAAATCTGTATTTTCCAAGGGCACTGAGGCCAACTCATTGGGCATCAAGGCAATTGATGCATGTGAATTTTATATTACAGAGGAGTTCCACAAGTGCTTGAATACAAGTCCATGTAACCTGGCATTTAAAAATAGCTTCAACTATGCCAGTTTAAAAAGGAAATCTCAAGCCAATCAAATGAGTTGGTAGAAATATACTGGCAGGGTTGGCTGTTAATAGCATACATATGTAACAAGCTAATATACTTGAATGTCAATTACAACTCCAATTAATGAAGAACATTCAAAATAAAATAAGTGGATGTCAACAATCACCTGATACAGATAACTTGAAGTGACCTCAAGACTGACCTCTGTATCATTCATAGCTAGAGACAAAAGGCAGTGAATACTTAGTATGGGTACCACATACTTATCCAGAAATCCAACAAACTACAGACAGATACTTTATTTGTCAGGACAAGCAATTCTCTGGACATCATGCAAGAAAGTATAGCCTAACCTTCCTATATCACAGTTTAGCATTAGAATTAATAATTAATTTCAGTTAATGTTCCTATCTACATATGGGTCACACGCGATAGGCAAGATTATCGTCATGTGTCATACCAGAATGCACCAATTAAGGTTGAGCCACAAATTCCCAATATGCTGCCTGGCGCAACAGTGCAGTCTTCATGAGATGAGTAAGATTTATTTTGATGAATGATGTTTTGGTCGTTGGCCAAATTTCTTTAAAAGGTGCACATAACCATTCAAAAGCTTTTGTGAAAGAAATCAATCTCTTGCTTTCATGTAAGGTCAACTATTTGCATGCATATCCTTACAACGAACTTAGTCATTTGCATTTACGCAAACACTTTACAATAAACCATAATGTATATTTTATGTTACGCCCAAATATACCTACGACTTTACAACAGTTAAATAACAAGCGAAGAACTATGGCAACACCGATAAAAGTGTATAAATAAAAACTAAGGCAACAAAAGCTGTATTCTTTCACACTGATTACCATACCTATTGAATAACACCTCCATCATGTTACTGTGTATTCTCATCACAATAGGTAATTTACTAAATGTATCAAATAATTAAAAAAACATTGTGTGTCGCACACTCCTACCTTTTGTCATTCTGTAGACCTTGCCCGGTCGGGAGACCCATTCCATCCTGTGACTAAGGACGAGAAATAAAAAACAATAACAATTAAAACATGACAATATCATTGAATATGTAAACAATGTTGTCAAAAATTGTATTGGCCGATTTACACGTGGAAACGTTCCGTTTGGGCAGACCGAGTTATTCAATATCATTGTTATTAACGTGAACGATGTTCAGATTTAGTTTGGTAACGGGTAGTCACATCAATCACAAAATATTGCATGTACCCGTATAGTACACCGTACACGTCTTGTATATTGCTCGTTTTCCATAATTTTGTGACGCACTCTTACTGTGCAAATTTTAAACATTATAAAGGATATTCTGTAAGACGACAATATTTGACATACAGAAGAAAACAGATACAGAATGGAATGCTCCATAATGCAAGTCGAGCATTATAAAAAAAAATTGTTGCACACCTGAATTGCTCCGTCCAGTCGGATCTCTCGAAGCCCTTTCATCGACGCCGTCGTCTGTACAAAAGCTGGAAAAGAGACGGTTTACATATCACAAAATATTACAAAAATATAACAGGGTGAACAATCACATTTTCGACGAACATATACGTCACATATTTCATATTTTAAAACAAGAACTTCAATTAATCATGCGATTTCAATAATGATTATACCCAGTGTTTACGTACATTTGCATATCGTAATACACTCAGTTGTCGCGACATTCAGTCACAGCAACCGAACATTTTGGCCGACGATCTGCGGGTACAGATCAGACATTTTTACCATAATATTTATACTATACCTGAGCCATGGGCTTCGGCTAAGTTTCTGTATGTTGGAATAACTTGTAAAAGGCTTAATAAAACTGTGAGCCACATCTGAATGAGGCTATTACTTTGTGTGTAGCCATTTTGACCCGCCATGCTCGCTGTCTCATAGTCCCAAAACACAGCAACACAACATGTATTCGTGTAGATACCAATTCGACAGCTATCGATTGAAGCTTGCGTACAATGTCAATAGTAGTTCGAATGTAAATGTAACAAATGTATAAAAGTTGATTAGTCTTGTAAAATTAGAACATATATCCCAAAATTTAATATATTTTCTGTTTATTTTTTTCTAATCGCGTAACTACAAATTATTCACTACTTTTTTGTGACGATAAATTACTGGACCAAGTGTCGCAAGTGTTCTTAAATGAAGATTTCTGATTGGTTAATTTTACGTATCCAGAATTGACCCGAGGTAATGAAAGTACCAATTTGTACGCATTTCACAGCAAATTATTATTAAAATTTGCAGTAAAACATTATTTTTGTTGAATAATAGAAACGTATTCTATATTCAAGCGCAATACAAAACGTAGAATCATTTCAAACACATGCGCAAACGGTAAACGCACTACCCAATCAGAGACTCTGTGTCATCGAGTAAATAAAACACACCTACCGATTGGAATTTCAGTGACGTGCCGATTGGTCTACGTGATCATGTGATTTTTGCCAGGTGTCGAATAAGTTACCGTTCAAGAAAGGTTGAAAAGGATAGAAAAAAATGTGTATATTGAAAACTATAATTGGACAGAAATTCCTATCCATTTTACTAGTATATCGTTTTGACAACTGGAAAAACAAAACAAAAAAATACTGTTTTTTTTTTAGAATGTCACTCATACGTATATAATGAACAATTAACATTATTAATATCAGTTCTGGATTATTCAGAGAGTTCTGCATTCATTAAAAGTTTCTAGGTTTTTATGCAGACAGCTGTAGAGGTTAAGATTTCATGATCGGAAATTAATAGTGCCATATATGGGTAAAAGCGTTTTAAGAATGCGGAACTGGTGCTGATCGCAGTGCAATATGGAACACCAAGTCTACTACGCGTAGATACAACACGTACTGTCAAAACAAGGTCACCATGACGACAGATGCATTTTGTTGTTGTTGAAAAGTATAAGTTTGTCTTGTTATTGTGCCGGAATGAGGACACAATAAAGAGGGGCATGGGGGTAGCTGGTATAGTTTTACGGAAAATAAAATAAAAAGACGTTTTTACAGTGAAAATTGAATTTTACAGTGAATTGTGTCATCTAGTCGTTTTACAGTTTCGAAAATGTAATATCCCTGGATTATTCTTCACGACTTTTTTTATTTGGATGTAAATTCTTGTACGTACCGAGAAAAATGACACATTTTTACAGTGTGCGAAAAAAAATATTTGATTGATTACGTTGTACGTCTAGCCTGTGACTACAGAATTACGAAATTTATTTTTTCAGTTTACGTTGTACGAACAAAAAAATATTGTAATTACGTTGAACGAAATAACCCTTGCCCCCCTCCTCAATAAAGTTAACTGATACAATCTGATACTCCTCTTAGATTTTCAATGTATAATGTTTCCTGCTTTCATATGGAGAGATGAATGAACGAATACGAAACCGTGCGAGTGTGGGTGATGTCCACTACGATATCAACCTTAAAAAGAAGATATATAGTGTATTAGGAAATTAAATTGGATTTGCATGAGTACCCGACTGTGTCACCGCTTCGCTGTTGCGTATCCTAAGACAGCTTTGCCAATGACAGTTATGATATCCAAATGACGTTTAATGCATGACCTAGTAATGTGATCGTCCGAGTACACCTCGACCGGGGAGTCACTTCCCCCCTACTTACTTGGTTTCTTTTCCATGTATGACTATTTGCTTTGATTACTGGTATTTGGGATTGACAAAGTTTGAAATTTGGGATTCATTTCTGCCCACAGAAGCTCATAGTAAATAATTTGTTTATCGAATGAACCGACGCATAAAATGCTGCTTTCTCAAAGGACAGCGTCGGCATAGTGATAAATAAGTATTTTTTTTATATTTATTGGTCTTGTTATTTATTTATATTAAATCTTCGCCATTGTTTTCGTATTTGTTATTGTGTACATGTAATTAAATTCACGTGTTTAACCTATTTTCTGACTCATGTTTACACTCAACGCTCACCAAACTATTTCTACGGCTCGATACTGTTTATGTCCCCACATTCCATAACTTACGCTAGTTTGCATAACCATCTCATCGACTTTATCATCCTATATATATATATATAGGATGATAAAGTCGATGAGATACAATATACTAGTATGTGTAATCATGTGGTCGAAGTTGCCACACCGATGCAGGCATATGGCAACATTATTTTCTCAATTCTTGAAACTGTGGATTATGTATACGGGCAATCCAAAATAATGGATTGGGTACCATTAAGCGAGAATGACCAACAGGAGAAAATGAAATAAATGTTTGTTTTTTCTATTCATTAAATTATAACGACACTTACATATTTCCACCATGACATTTGATTGACCCTGTTATTAAAATATAACTATAAATGTACCATTATTTTCGGAATTCATGCGCCTATTATTTCTTTGTGTCATGAATCAATATATCAAAGTCAAGTGCAAGTGTGTTCATACTCAGAGTTTCATACAAACGACCTCAGTGGTTGTATCTCAAAGAAGTACAATTCTCCGTAATGTTGCGGAAATTTTGAAACAACATGCCACCGTCATTGAAGGAAGGAATTGACGATTGAGTCAATGACATACAAACTCGGGTGTTAATTTACATATTTAGATTGGCAGTTGACAAAGGGAATTGCTGATGCACACACAATACGACATAAACAGGGTGATATAATTTTTACTTGAGTTGGAATCACAATATACAATGGATTGTATACGCTGTGACGTGTTCCATGCAATCGAGAACGTCGTCGGAATATCACGCCTTGTTGTGACGTCACGTTTTGTTTGATTCACCAACTTACGTGTTCATAAAAACACCTTTATGACTACTTCCGTGCGTGACGTCGGCAATAAGCTGATCTTTTCGATAGAAAGAAGTGTGGTCATTGGGAAATTTAATAAATTCAATTATTTGTAAACTTAAATTCTATAATCTCGGGCGTAGATACGAAAGGCTTGAGGAAATGGATTGGGTTCGATCCGGAGGTTAATCTGGATCTACTGTAAAAGTGTGTCTTGTTACAAATGGTCTACGCTGAAAAGTTATCTTATTCGACAAGAAATAAATAACCATGAAGCATGGATTTCATATCCCTACACATCCCTATTCTTACTACATTGTATTTACAATGCTTGATAGAAAAAAACAACAACACAATCTGGTATACTTTTTTTTTTTTTTTTTTTTTACAGAGGAACTGCTCTGAATAGATGCAAACTCTGGATCTCAAAATATTCAGACCGAGTTAACCTTGATCATAGCATAGCCCTCTATCATAGATAGAAAGACTATGAATACATTTATTCCGTACTAGAACCTTCACTCCAGCGGAAAAACAATTGTGCATCTCCGTCTGATCATAGGCGTTGGAATGCGCGTCGAAGCGATAAAAGAACTTATCGTATCCTGACATGAGACGGAAGCGAGTTCGCATCCGTACACTGGATTAAGTTTGTGAGACAATAACTTGTATTTTGAGACGTAATACTACGGCTGACAAACTACGGGACTGTATCCATGACTGAGTCTAGACAGACCAGAGGAAAGCCAACGACCCGTGAATACGGCGTTGTCTGGGGACTCAATTAATCAGATAAATCAACGTACCAAACAATGATAGGACGTTTTTTGTTTCTATACGCTCGTCGTCACAGGGTAATAAATACACCGACCTACAACTCTGCAGGCGTTACTTAGGACACGAAAATCTCAGTATGGGATATTGAATAGATAAATAAAACTGAACCAGTCGGGTAACCAGACGTTGATTATCTGCAGATAACTCACGAAACATTTCGGTGTGACCCCTCGTTAGTATGATGAAAACGGACGTACGTGCGACAACGCACGTCAACATCGAAGTAAAAACAAAGTACTCCGCGAGTTTAGACACTTGGGCGACGATACAAACCGTAGCTTGACCGTATTTTATTTCAGTTTGTACTACCATCATTTGACAATCACCTGACGTTGGTGGCGCTGATGCGGGGGAGAAAGAATAACGTAGTTTGTACGAGGACACGGTTTTTTAGTAACCGTGTCTCGGACAACTATAGTTTGTATGAAACTCGAGCAGCACCTTTGAATTAACAGACCGGAATAAACCAAATAACTTACATTATTCAAATTTAGTCTAACTATTTCTCGTATTTATAACCACAATTTATTCAAGGTCAGAATCCGAAGATTCTCCAATTTAACAATGCTACATCAGGTCAGATATAGATTGCCCAATAAAATATTGTGTTAATATTAATCAAAGCTTAAAACGCTTCATTATTCACTTCGTCAATTTTTTCACGAATATTCACAGAAATCTTCAGAATCCTTAGTGAGGTAAATCTGTATATTCGGCTTCCTTCCCATATGAAACGTTGAATACCTGTGTGATTAATTATTTGTGTGATGATTGTACTACTGATGTTTGGTTTTCGTTTCGAGTGATTACTTGGTTGTAGATTTATAAGTCATTTCCCTTGCATACGGAAAACACTGTCTTGCTCGAAACTTAACATTTATTCCGTTGACTATTTCTATGGCTATAGAAATTCGAAAATAATAATTATAATATTGAAATGAACCTTAAAACTAAAAAAAAAATGATTGGTCAAAAAGTGGATTCGTCGAATCCCTCTAAATCCCCCCTTGCTATAATATCTATTATTACTAATTGGTATCCATGGGGATCTCGACAGAATTCCACTAGATATATATATGTATATATATTAAACAAAAAACAACCAAACAAGCTCACTTTCTAAAAAACTAATACAACTTTTACAGGTGCACACATAAGACAGATAAATACAGAACAGTTCATTATAAACAGGAAAACAGAAATAACTAACAACAATAACAATACAAATTACTCAATACTAGTAAAATAATATCTTCAGACATTTCAAATAAACATATAAAGTGGGAAAAAGCCCCACCAAACTAGAAACAGTAGAAAACAATGAATTACTGAATTCACTGAACAGTTACGTAGATTAGGCGCCTTTTGGTTAAAGACTGAATCAGGTAGACACGCTTCATTATATCTTGTTCCATTTAAAAACAGCGACAACGACAAGACAACAATTGCATGAACAGGCTTCAAAATCCATGATCCCTGGCTTTATGGATCAAGACGGGAAAAACTAAATTTATTTTGATAGTCAACGAAAAAGACGTAAGGCATATTATATTTAAAAAAGCATAATAAAGGCAACTTTTCTACAAGGCAACAACATCAAATCATTAAATAGAGAGAGCGACAATCCTTTTATTTCATCTTTTTGTTTGTTTGATTGTTTGTTTGTTTGTTTGTTTGTTTGTTCCCCTAATTTGTTCTTGTTATGTAACTTTAGTACTTACTGCCGACCTTTCTGGGGAGAGTGTAGTGTCTAAATAAATAATAGTAGAGTAACTCGTGAGTATGGCTTATTTTGATATGTTGACAACTTTGCTCTGGCACTATTACACTAATACCAATCCACAGGAAACACTGGGAAAGACATACTTCTTGTTGGTATTTATATCTTAACTATACTTCTACCAATCCTTCCATGGGAAACATTGGGAAAGACATACTTCTTGTTGGTATTTATATCTTACCTATACTTCTACCAATCCTTCCATGGGAAACATTGGGAAAAACATACTTCTTGTTGGTATTTATATCTATACATATACTTCTACCAATCCTTCCACGGAAAACATTTGGAAAGACATACCTCTTGTTGGTATTTATAACTTAACTATACTTCTACCAATCCTTCCATGGGAAACATTGGGAAAGACATACTTCTTGTTGGTATTTATATCTTAACTATACTTCTACCAATCCTTCCATGGGAAACATTGGGAAAGACGTACTTATTGTTGGCATTTATATCTTAACTGTACTTCTGCCAATCCTTAAATGGGCAACATTGGGATAAACATCCTTTTTGTTGGTATTTATATTTTACCTATACTTCTACCAATCCTTCCAATGTTTCCCATGGAAGGATTGGTAGAAGTATAGGTAAGATATAAATACCAACAAGAAGTATGTCTTTCCCAATGTTTCCCATGGAAGGATTGGGAGAAGTATAGTTAAGATATAAATACCTATTGGGAAACATTGGGAAAGACGTACTTCTTGTTGGTATTTATATTTTACCTATACTTCTACTAATCCTTTCATGGGAAACATTGGGAAAGACGTACTTTTTGTTAGTATTTATATCTTACCTATACTTCTACAAATCCTTCCATGGGAAACATTGGGAAAGACATACTTCTTGTTGGTATTTATATTTTAATTATCCTTCCACAGGAAACATTGGGATAGACATACTTCTTGTTGGTATTTATATTTTACCTATACTTCTACCAATCCTTCCATGGGAAATATTGGGAAAGACATACTTCTTGTTGGTATTTATATCTTACCTATCCTTCTACTAATCCTTCCATGGGAAACATTGGGAAAGACGTTCTTTTTGTTGGCATTTATACCTTACCTATACTTCTACAAATCCTTCCATAGGAAACATTGGGAAAGACATACTTCTTGTTGGTATTTATATTTTAACTGCCCTTCCACAGGAAACATTGGGATAGACATACTTCTTGTTGGTATTTATATTTTACCTATACTTCTACCAATCCTTCCATGGGAAACATTGGGAAAGACATACTTTATGTTGGTATTTATATTTTAACTGCCCTTCCATGGGAAACACTGGGAAAGACATACTTCTTGTTGGTATTTATATTTTACCTATACTTCTACTAATCCTTTCATGGGAAACATTGGGAAAGACATACTTCTTGTTGGTATTTATATTTTACCTATACTTCTACTAATCCTTTCATGGGAAACATTGGGAAAGACGTACTTCTTGTTGGTATTTATATTTTACCTATACTTCTACTAATCCTTTCATGGGAAACATTGGGAAAGACGTACTTTTTGTTAGTATTTATATCTTACCTATACTTCTACAAATCCTTCCATGGGAAACATTGGGAAAGACATACTTCTTGTTGGCATTTATATCTTAACTATACTTCTACAAATCCTTCCATGGGAAACATTGGGAAAGACATACTTCTTGTTGGTATTTATATCTTAACTATACTTCTACCAATCCTTCCATGGGAAACATTGGGAAAGACATACTTCTTGTTGGCATTTATATCTTAACTGTACTTCTGCCAATCCTTCCATGGGAAACATTGGGAAAGACATACTTCTTGTTGGCATTTATATCTTAACTATACTTTTACCAATCCTTCCACAAGATTCAAAGTGATAGACATAGTTCTTAATGGTGTCTTTAAATTTTTATTAGAATAAAAATTATTACACTATTTCATTTTGAACATGATTGAATTTGTTACGAGATACACAAGTAGACTACACAAAACTCATTTGACAAAAAAATACATTTTTGTTTTCATTCATTTTCAATAAATAAAGTGTTATTTCAGATTCTTTTTTATGGCAAAGTGAAATTCAATTCAGTAACATGTTTGGATTTTGTTTTTCCAATCCAGCCTGATAAAAAATATTTACAAATCAGTACTGCAAAGTTGAGAAAAATACAGCTCTTGTCAGCAAGATGATGCAAGTTGAAAAGAGAAATTTTTTTTTATTTTTTTTTAATTCTCATTAAGAAATCAACAAGAATAATTTTACACTTAATCAGGTGATTTTAATAATTTAATCAGGTGATCTATCCTTCTAACAACTCTGCTCGTCAGCTTATTTATACCGTAGAATTAGATTCTTCTGAAATTTGACCATGATTAAGCTCAATATCAAGACAGCTGTTCTGTAATTTTCCTTTAATACAGACTATCTCATCCTTCACAACACTCATGCTGTCATTAATAATGATGGCCGCTTGCCTCCAGTGTGGCTCTTCATCTAACGTTGATATTGAGTATTTCTTGTCCAAATGGATTTCAAACCAGTACGGTATTGCTGTGACATTGCCGCTTTCACAAACTGGTATATGTAAAGATGAGTAATTTTCCAAGAAAGGTGGAAGGGTGTCAGATTCCGGATTGATTGGGGCATCAAAGTCCAACTCAAACAGCTTGAATGGTTCAGTCAGTCTTCTGTGCGGTAGAGTTGACAAGTCAATCTCCTGGTGGGTGGACGTCTGGAACAGCAGAAACAAAAAGAGTTACAGTAACAAATAATTATCAAAATCAGCCAATCACAAGTCATTTGTAAATATATGTATAGTTCATATTCAAGATTAAAAGAACAAAATAGGTGATTTTCCGTACAATTGCGAGATCTCGCGAGATGCATGAAAGACGCGCGTCGAACGTCTGCCGCAAAAATCAAACGATTTGATTTTGAACTAGAATTTCTTTATTTCGTAGCTCACACCGATCGGCCGATCTTCGACAGAGGAATATTGCTTCCAAATACCCTTACTTAATCGAAATTGCCTATCATCAAATGTGGACAGCACATTATTAAGCATGGAAATGTCCCCGAAATACTTTCGCGTTTGTCGAATCCCACGCAATGTTTGACGCGACTACGACGCTATGACCTTTGTTTGTCCTGTTTTTACGTTCGATTTCACGCATAACGTGTGATTCTCGCAGTGAACGGAAAATGGTCTATTATTAGACTATTCATGTGACATGAAGAAAACATGAAGAAAAATAGCAATGCAAACAATTACAAAAAAGTTGCAGCGAATGTCAAATGATAACAAGTCACAGTGTAACTCTGACCTGGAATATATTCATAAATGGTGCAATATGCAATCCTAATGTTCTATCGTTGTCAATAACACCACTCTCTTGTTGTAATGTACATGACTCAATACACACTGCATATATTGTCAAGCCATATGGACAAACACAGCCACCTGGTTTTAAGATAGTAGATCTGGAAAATACAAAATTAGACATCAGTGAATTAAATGATTCCAAGAGTTCAGAGATGAAGTCTCATCATTCATAACATTTCTTAGAGTAGAATTGATTGGAAAACTAAACCTGATAGAAATCTGTTATCATGAATACAGCTGCTGAAGTGATAACATTATCTTGGCTGAGTGACGCATTATACGATACATGTGACTGGGAGAAACAGCCATTACAAATTGACACTGATGACACAGGAAATGAATAATTAAAAATAAAAGAAGAGAAAAAAAACAATAGTTGCAGCTATTGTCTCATTCATAAAAACATAATCTTCATTTGACAATATTCAAAATAATCCTGTTCCTAATGTAACCTCTGTTACAGATACAGTTACAGTTCATTGCAAAATGAAAGCACATCAGGTCAAAGATTTTTATGTTGTGGGAGATGAGGTTATACTAGGACAAGCACTAAAAGTAGTGAAAGTACAAGTTTATAGCAAGTAGTCCTGCATCAACTTTATCATTATAGTGTCTATGCAAACACTAAAGTTTGATAATACAGAATTAGACATCTAGACTTTTACAAAGAATTTAATAATATATCTAATGGCCATACCCAAAAAATGTATCACGAAAACTAAAAAGACTATCAAACATCACCATAAGTGCTATGAATTAGCTTGGCTACAATAATTTGTTTACATTCCAACAGCCAGTAATAAAATTGCTGATCATATCAAAACTCACTCACACAAGAAATTGTATGGATTGATTGAGTTCTCATATAAGTTGGACATGCTATCTCTGAAGGCCAATCAAAGACTGGCTCATACTTACTTGGCAAATGCAATATCCTCCAATACCCTTTGTTTGAGTATACCAGTGACATCGATGACATCTGTAACCAAGACATCCACCATTTCATCATCTTCTCCTTCACCATATACCAAGACTACCTCAGCTATACCATTACACTTTGCAATATGTTGCAAGGCTTGCTGGGATTTCTGTGACTGGTTTGTGGTAATTACTTTGGTGGCCCCTGCTTTTGCAGCATGTACACCGGCCAATGATAGTCCTGATGTCATATCCATGATTACAACATCGGAACAAGCTTCAGCTGTTTCATTTGTTGCCTCCTCATTTTGTGCCACACCCTTTTGAGTCTGCTTTCTCCGATTCACGACTTCATTTCTGACAACCTGGCACCACAGGTCCTGAAACTTAACGTGATTTATTGCTGCGATTTCCTCTGACGTCACGCTGAAAACTTTGACAGAATGATCCGCTTCTGGCTGGGAATCGCTTTTATCTGTCCTAACAGAATCACCAGAAGCAGACACAAGTTTGGTATCAGGCAATTTACTTGTAGAAGATTTGTTGCAATGTTTGCCTTCTATCTTATGACCACTCTTATCCAAACTTGTCGGAGATCCAACTGTAGTGTGACATGACTGACTAGATTCTATTCTAACTATTTTAAAGTTTAGAGTATTATTAATGCAGGCACCTTGAATCGTGATACAGTCACCCTTAGAAATATACCCAACGCCTGTAAATAGAAATATGGTGATACTATAGTTAGCTTTCCTAGGAATGACTTGTTTGTGAAGAGGAATGTTTATAAACATTATAATCCTAGTCCCCTTATTTTATTTGGCTAGATAATTAATTATGGAGTTTAGTACATCCATTATCAATTTCTAAAACATATAATAACTTTTCCTTAGTGACATACTCAAGTTGAAAATGGATCAATATCAAATCAAGTCAAGTCAAGTGGGTTGTTACATAGAAAATGGTGATAAAGTGGTGGTGCGATACCACAGCTTCTCCATGTTACAATGTCATTATCATACGTAGTTGCACCGATTTGTAGTTTTAATGATAAATTATTTTGAACCCCCTCCCCATAGAAACTTTGTCCATACTAAATTACCTGGTTTACAGTGACTGGGATGCACAGGAAATACTGCTTGCTCCCAACATGAGTCACCATCTGGGGACGTACTAATACTCGTATCTTTATCAAGGTGTAGATGAAACCAACAAACAATAGCATCAACACGTCCCGTGGCTATGGCTGGTACAGCATACTCCCTCACTGGGCCACCAGGTTCACATGATTGTACAAGCTAAAGACAAATTGAATTTCAGCAAAGCAAGTTTATGGTCAGGGTCTAAACCTACATTTATAACTCTTTACACATGAATCAATATTCTACGTAGTCATGCAAACTATTTTTGATGAATGGCAAAAACTAATGATAACTGTATCCAGTAGTGGACTAACAAAATATTGGGTAGGCAGATGGAGTTGATATTTTATTTTATTTATTTTTTTTAAATTTTATCACAATCATGCATTTAAATACAGATTTAAGATAAAGAAAGAACGACCACCATGTTAGTCATTATAGTAGAATTCCTAACAGTGATGTTCCAGTCATCCACTACATCTAAGGAAGTAAATGAACAAAATCAATTTCTGTGTATAGGAACATGGCTAATTTGCATACAAATTAAATAAATATAGACTAATTTGCGTAGAATAAAAATTTGCGTTTCACCAAAAATGAGGGTTGTTAGGGTTATCAGTAAAGAAATTATGTTTTTTGATATGCAATTACTGACACTGGCAATGGTCCTGACAATTACCATGACACTGTGGTATAATAAAATGTATTTATTTTTTTAACTTTTAAATCAATGCCTATTTTCTCTCTGGACCTTTTTATATATGCACTATCCCATAATCAACCTGGCCTGCTTGAACAAAATCTTCTGCAGATTCAAATCAAGCTATCTCTCGCCCATAGGTAGCACACAATAGCGAATAAATCACAGCTTGCCTACCTGCAAGAGTACCTGAACAAACTGAACATTCATTGGGAATTACCTGTGGGTTATTAAAATCAAAGTTGATTGTCTGAAATTCACCAGTTATTGGAGTATATCCACCGTGTACTCGCTGCAGTATCTCACTTGAGTATGGTTCTACTGATATGGTTGCATCGCCGTCATTACACTGTCCCATCATGCAAGGGCTGATGATGTCACAGCATGTCAAGTCAATGTCATCAACGGCATCAACTATGACCCTGTAAAATGTGGGTAAATCAGAAAATGCAGTAGATAGTGTGAAAGACATGGTCATCTTTGGGATGTTTTAATCCAAATTGTCATTGAGGCTACCGGGGGTAGGTGACGATTTTGAATACAAATCTTAAAATAGAAACCAAGGCACATGATCTTCTATGTATGTATCAGGTTTGTGCAAAATCAACCATACAAACCTGAGATCCAATAGAGAAATGGTAAATTGTAAACTATTCAAAAAACACATTTTTGATTAATTTAAAAAAATTACCCAACCCCTCTTGCTGAATTTTGAGGATTTCTGAATAATTTTTGTAATTGTAGCTACCTTAATATATCACTGTAAATTTCATACAACACGTTTAAATTTAAAAATCGTCTATATTTTGTTTACAGTAATATTACCGATGTTGCTTTCGTAACTCTTGACATTCAATGACTTGTGCAAAGACTGTAGCTCCAGCGGGGATCACTTGAGGTTTTAACTGTAATAAAACAAAATTACTATAAAAGTACTATAAAATACTTAAAGGAGTGATTCAAGGAATAAAATCCAGTAAATATCCCCTTTTTCCTATATTTTACATTTAAGTCACCAAAAATTAGTGAAAATAAATTCCATATATAACAGCAAAAATGAATTCCAGCTAAAATAAAGTATTTTACAGTATGACAATTTCCATTTTGTGATTAATGTAGAGTGATCATGTAGCTTGAGTTCAAATTTCATGGAAACAATGCATCTTACACGCATTGATTACATAGCTATGGGACCCATATCGAACACAACATGGTGAGACAATCACCTTTCTTTTGAGGTTTTCAATTTGCAATAAATTCATTATTTTTAAAAATTTCACATTGTGTATTTGATATGCCAGAATGGGAAAACATATTCAATAAATCTTGGTCATCATTACCTTATTTCCTGTGTTGTCTTCTATCAACAAACGCTTCCATGCATGACTCAATGTCTGAATAATATTCTCTCCCAACAATCCAGAATCTACAGTCTCCGTGACAACCAAGGATACCCTGAACACAAAACATTCAATATTACATTACATTCTATTAGAGCACCTAAACATATGAGAAATGATGAATTTTTGGTTTTCAATTATTCAAAAAGAATGGGTGCTACTTCTATTAGGGATGTGGATTCTAATACAGATTTTACAGTACATAGCTTCTTTACAGTAGAATTTAACACATCTGAATATTGCTATTTTAAAAAAGCTATACATTGTATCTTTCTATTATTATATTTTTTCCATCTTAAACAGGTTTTGAACTTGAAAAATAAGTGAGAAATTGTTCATCAATAATGAATATGCCAAGATGTGTGACCTTTGGAAGTCATATAAAATGCCAGGATGTGTGACCTTTGGAGGTCATATAAAATGCCAGTATTTGTGACCTTTGGAGGTCATATAAAATGCCAGGATATGTGACCTTTGGAGGTCATATAAAATGCCAGGATATGTGACCTTTGGAGGTCATATAAAATGCCAGGATGTGTGACCTTTGGAGGTCATATAAAATGCCAGGATGTGTGACCTTTGGAGGTCATACCAAATTCATATTTAGCGGCAGCTACATACAAGTAAATCTCGAGTTTATTGTAGATGAAATCAAGTCTGGATTTGATAATTTTAGATTTAAATAAAACCCATGATGTGACAAAGCTGAAAACAGAAAGTACACACATGGAGTTACTAACATCATACCTTTGTGGAATATCCTTAGGTATGACAATATCTTTCGATGACGTATGTAATAGTGTCACTTTATCTGACATGCGGTTGGTAGTTAACACATCCTTTGCCATTTCATATGTCGTCTTTGACATTTCACAGGCATATACATGTTTAGCACCAGACTGTATTGCCAGCATACTGGGAAAGAAACACATTATTACCACAATAAAAATAGGGACGTATTTTATATTTTTTTAAATATATATGCACATAATATTATTCACCAGGTTTTAATATTGCCTGGAATGGTAAATCAGCAAAATTTTAACCCAGTGAAAATTAGCCATTTTACAGTAAATATTTTGAAAATAATTGTACCTGTTAATCACTATAGACTAAGATTTATAAGACATGTACAGATAACAAAGTACAGTGATATGCAACGAAAATCTCACAGGAAGCTTGTTTTTTGTGATTATTGAAAGAGATCACATTTTGTGTGTGTCAATTGAATGTACGGTATTTCTAACCAACACATGACGGAATGCAGTGGGAAAAAAAAGGTTAGAAACACAAATGAGCAGGAATATGCAGCTGTATTCAAATATCACTGACAATGAACATTAATAATCAGTTCTTTTACAGATTCACAAATATCAACTTTTGGAAATGTATGTTTGTCTCGCAATCTTCTCCAAGTCACACAAGATCATCATTGCATATCACACACATACATATCCACCCCCGAAAAAAAGATCAACATCTTTCCTTGTTGGCGAATGCTTCAAACTCAAAATACATCATTGAATAGTGACATCAATGTGAACAACCAACCTCAATATTCCGGTGCCTGCACCAATATCCAGCACTGTGTCATGGCCATCTTGTATTGCCTTTCTGATTGCACTTTGAAAAGCATGATTTCTAACTTTGTCATTCAGCATTCTAAAATGCCATCTTTCTATCAGTGCCGAGAGTACATTCTGTAGATTGTCCTTTGCATCCAGGAAACCTGGATTGATTCGTAAAGCTTTCCTGAAACAAGATGCAGCTTCGTCTTTGAATCCAAGCCTGAAAGTCAATTGTGAGTGAAATATTACAAATATGGTACAAATATCAGGTAAATTCACCCAAAGGTTATGCCATCATTGAGGTATGAACCCTCTCTATGACTAGAAATAAGACTTACATGTTTGAGAAGATAAGTTTGATTCCATGTTCACAGTATAAACTGTGACCATTATGGTGAGCGGGAACAGAGACGAAATTTATATCAAAATAGTGAATGAAACCAGGTTTGTTATGATTTCATTTGTAAGTATGACTGGAAATTTACAGGTTGTTTTTCATGTGAAGTTGTATTATAAATATTTCGCAAATTTCCATAAAGCAAATTCATACTTCAATGAAACACATTGTATACCATTGTATAAATGTAAATGCTTTTAACAGAGGAATTGATATAAACTATTAATTATTTTAATGTATTTTTCCCAACAAAAGTTTTGTTCAATATTAAAATAATTCATTTAAATTATTATTAATGGTCTTTCGCATATTGATATCACCCCCCTCCTCATTATCTGTGAGCCAACACAATGCTACAAATGACTAACACGATCCTATCCTACCTGAATAGTGATGATCCCATATCATTGAATATCATCTCGTTATCCGGCAATACTTCACTGGCTTGCTCGTAACATCTAAACAAGTCTGAAACCCTGCTCAAACTCTCTAGTGTATCAGTCCAATGCTGCAATGTAACGATGAAATTATGTTCCACGTCTGTTTTCCACTCTGGAGCTAGTTTTAAAACTAACAGGAAATTGGCGAACGCTTTCCCAAAGTCTTCATTCTTATAATGTTTGTCTGCAACATTTAACGATTTTAAAGCCAGTGCATATTTAGCGGCTTCTTGATTCTGGCGACGGTCCATTATAAGCAGAAGGTGATGTGTCCTTATAAATAAAACAAAATAACATAGTTAGTGTACATAGGCATCCTGTTGCCTAACAACATGGTCTGTCTCATCCCTATGGTCTCATCATCCTTGCTTATCAAAACACTGTTATCACTGTGATCAAAACGAAAGTATACTCGAAATTAATAATAATCAGAAAAATTAGGACAATTCTAGTTAGTCCATGCTCTCAACACTCACCCAATAACATATGTGCATTTCTTAAGTAGACAATTTTGTAAAATCTTCACTATCGAAATCCTTATCAGCAAGACAAACTTGAATTTCCCGTACAGGAAAAGTAGTCAAAGTAAAGCATTGTGGGTCGAACTGCCTATCTTGTTGTAAATGAACACCAAAGGTTAAAGGTCATCAATATTTTCAGATAACTTAAAAGGTTCAGTCGAGTCTGTGTGTCCTCGCTTCTGGGCTCTGTTTGGATTTGTTTTTTGTCCGTATACCCTGACTGTGGCTTCAACATGGTTGTGCCAGATCCAAACCCCACAGTGAACACTCATACAGTAGCGTTCGGATCGTTTGGCTTTTTTTCATCAGTAGTCAACAATGGATTAACGAGGAGGCCTCCGCTGAGTGGTAAGAAACTATTCTGGAAAATATTGTTCTCGAATGACATAGGTCACGTCAAGCGAAGCTCTGTTCATTAAAATGTGTTGAATGTTTATAATAATATGCATTTGTATTTCTCGTAGACTATTGCACTGATAGGCAATGAAACAAAAAAAAATCGTTAAACAAAAACAAATCGTTTAACAGGTTTTGTTCGCGTGGACATTATGTCTCGCACGGTGGACCGAAACATTAGCGCCCTCTATTTTTATTGCACGCACGTACACAAACTTTCTGTACATGTGCATGGATACTTCTCATGATAGAAGCCTAATCATAAATGAAAATACCCAGAGTTAGCGGGACCAGCGCAATACAAACGTGACCTTGATAATAGGATTGTGTTCAAATAATAGAAGCTGACATTTTTGGACTAACATGTAATTGAAACACAAAATATAAGTATTAGAGGGATTACAAAAGAGGCTATAGTTAATATGGGCCGATAATTTGCTGGAGCTGTTGGTAAATTTATGTAATTGATTTTGCTGTGACAATGTATACATGTATGAATAATTATGTGAATATGGTGTTGTGTGTTATAGGAAGTAGGTGATGTCTTAAGTCTTTTGGTTATGTCATTTGAATCAAGAGGGGGAGGTTAAAGTACTTGATCGGAAAGAATGATTATATTTGTTCTTTGGCAGTGAATGGCTTATTTGTACTTGACTGTGACCCACCCACCACTCGATTGTAATTTGGCCAGCTGCTATTAGACATCACTCAGCATAGAATAGAATAAACGTCTGTAATGAACAAGGAAAAAATAAAGTTTTTATTTTTTATCTTAACCATCAATATACAACAAGTTTACAAAAAAATTCGAGTAAGAATAAAGTAAAAAGTTGAACCAATAGGAGATACAGGTGATGGTTGAATTATCTCGCCTGGAAGAAAGAAAAAAAACAAGTGGTAAGGATTATATATTGTAATGAATGATTTGAGTAAGGTGTTGAGTAGAGGAATGTTCAATAGGAAGAACATTGTTTAAATGATTGGACTTTCCATAAATGAAATCTTGAGGCACATTGTAAATAACTAGTGAGAGGATGCTGAAAGCACTACCGTACATTCAAGCATCCTCTCAATGAAAACACAGGTTATGCACATTTACGTTATAATGAGGTAAATTAGTGTTGTAAACGGAGTGTCATGATTAAATCTGGTATGATGTGCATGGAACGACTCATGGTGCAAAAGCAGATAAGTGTTGACGGAAGACCCAAATGATAGGTATCACCACCGACCAATTTGGTAGTAGTCATATTGCCGAAAATACTATATCTTGTTGTTTTCAATAAGTATATGTGCAGCAACAATAAACTGTACAAAACCAGTAGTTAACTGTTTACAAGACAGTATTATAGACCCATATCATGCAAAGTTACAGGGTGTTGTACAAATATACCCCCTTACTTTTAGGCTTTTGTATGTTCATCCAACTGTCCATTCAGAATGAATAAGAAATAAAGTAGGTGCAAAGAGACTATATGGAATGTAATTGTACTTCATAGAGTTATCAATGATGATATCAATCCCATCAGACTGATAGAACCGGTGAAAGTAATGAATTTATCGCATGGCAATGGTAATGTGTCATCTGATATATAACCGTAGTGAATTGACCATGTGCAAAAACAGCATTGTTGGTTTGCATAAGACAGCCCACACACATGCTATAAGGAGTAAAATCCTGGTATCACCAATGACAGGGCTGTAAATGAGTCATGGACCTGTTTGTACAGAATCCCAGTTCATCCCTCATTATTTATGTGGATCATATTAAAAAGATCTCAAACCATTATGAGGCCAATGAAAAACAAATTTGGTGTTTGGGTAGTTAGGCAGGGATTTTATTATTTTAGATTTATTTTTTCCCCAACATGTTCAGTCTATATCAAATACAATCATTTTAAACAATTTTTTTTTACATGATATTACTATCAAATTTTGTTTATTTTAGAAAAAGGTAACTCATTTCCATAAAAATAAAAATAATAACAAATGACAACACATGTCATTGTTTAAGGTTGAGGTGAGTGGCATGAACTGTTGATCGGTGGCACCATTTCAAAAATGGCAGCTGGCAACAGAAAAACATTCACTGATGTACATGTGTATGTAGTGAGCGCAAGGAATTGGCCCCTATCAGTTTCTGCCTAATAAATGACAGTTATGTACATTCCTGCTGTGGCCATTTACCTACAATAGCAACAACACAAGCATGATAAAAGCACTCTGATGTACACATTGCAGCTCTTGCTGTTTCTTGCATGTGACAAAAATCCGCCTAAATCGCAAGAAACTTGTAGTGAGCCAAACAATGATCATGAAAAAGTAAGAATGAATACAGCCAGCCATGCCAATGTGGTGAATCAAATGCAATTTCTTGCATGACTTTCTGCTCAATATTATACAGTGTGTGGTAGCCTATGCCGAATAATCAATGGTGTGGTCACAAATAATCATGAAGATTAATCATGATCACATACTTCATAGACACTATAACATTACATTAATGGGCAAAGACTATAAATCAAATCCATGGCCCTAGACATGGCTACATCCGAGGTCATCATTTTGCCAATGCCATTCTTGCATGTCATTATTGCTGGTTGCATAGACTAGACTATTAATGTACAAGTATTTACACATATCGGCCTTAATTGGTTTTAGATGCTATTTTATTGAGATGCATCGCGACAACTGTGGCCGTGAAGGACTGGTAGGTTAGGTAATTGTTACTAGTCGCACCGTGCACACACATCATATGAGTTCACAGGCCATAGGCCTAGTAAATCGCTGTCATCATTTATATACGATGCAATATTTATTTTTGGTCATTAGTTTCTCTGATTCATGACATCATGTGCCAATAAATCCTGAAAATTGGCTTTGCTAAGCGATGAGTCGTTTAGTACAAAACACTGAATGATCATAGCATGGTGTGCAGAGTTTTAGAGGTAAAGCAATAAAATTTGTGGAAAAGGGCAAAGGCTCTTACCTTAGTACAATGTCTGTACGGCGTCCTGGGCTGGCTGGCAAAATAATCGCGTCATCGAAAGATGCGTGTACGTGTACTGTAGACAATTTCCAGGACGCTGCATTGCATGCGTAGAGTCAACGTCATGATTTCTGCGTATCAATTTTTCTCCGCTTTTTTCAACAAATAATTCACTTTTTTCTTGTGGGAAAACGTCGTTAATCTTATTTTATTAGCCTGAACTTTGTCTTGACAGCGCAAATTATACCCAAATAAACGTCTTTGGATGATTTCTGGCACCCAAAATTGATTCTCGACTCAGTCCTAATTACGCGTTTAGGAATCACCTGGTGATCCAAAATTGACCTCGAATGAAAATACTGCCGCCTACGGCGGGTCCCGGGATCATTGCGTCCAGAATATAGTTATGTTGTAATGAATTATACTGATTAATATAATTTTAAAAAGTTGGATGTCTCCATTCTATTTTTCAAAAATTGATTAGATGAACTGTAAAACACATTGAAATAGCTACATATCTATCATTTTGAGTGAATTTGACTCAATACATGAATTAACAAAATCTTAATTTAGCTAAAGTGCCAACAATCTCACTGTGAGAATCTACTTTATTCTAAATTATCTTGAATTAGTGAAATGACATGCTAGCTAAAAAGACGTGTTTTACAGTATTTGGGAGCAGGAGAGTTGTCACCTGCGCATGCGTCAGATGGCCATAGCGTGTCATTGTTTACAAACAAGCGTCTACCCATGAGCTTTTGCGTTTTTAGCGTATGTTGTTATAGTCGCTTGGGACTTGATTCCTGCGTGTGCGCAGGTGACGGCCCTCCTGCTTTAAACTACTATGCGACGATTCCATTTATAATAACAGTTTATTACCTTTCTTTTTGAACTGCCACTGACATGCTTTTGCTGACTTCAGTGTCGCCAAAGAGTTTACGAAGTACAGTCTCAGCTTTTTGTGGTTACAAATTCTGCTGACTTTCTCATTTCAGGGTTGCACCGACATGCCATTGCTTTTGTTATTGGTGCTGCGCTTGGCTATTACTATAGGCAGTTTGAACGAAGACATTGGGCTGAGAGAGATTGGTATATTGAAGACTATGTACAAAGACATCCTCAGTCATTTCCTGAACCAGGTATAGTTTATCTTTAACACTGGGGGCTTCTCGGTTTGAAGGGGAGTCTGTACTCAGGGGGGAAATAAAATGTTCACTTTGATTGCGTTTATTTTCTCATACAAGTACCACTTTTCATTATTGAAAAGACTTGTTATAACTTCTGTAAATGATTATACTTTGCATTACGTGTCAGAAAGCTGTGAATGTTTTCATGTAAAATTCATGTTTTATATAATTACAAATTGCTGTTGAAATTTCCACAACCCAAAAATAAATTTGTTTTTACTTGATACAAACATTGTTTGTCAAACTGTAGTACTGATTCCATTTGTAAATTTATTTAAAAATAATTTTAAAATACATATCTGTAAACGATTAATTTGAAATGTTTTGACTAAATTTGGCAGCTGAGGAAAAGGCGCAAAGAGAATCAATGATAACTGCATAACTAACCTATTTTATGACCGGCTCTGTTCTACATCAATCTAAAATTTCTGCTAAGATTTTGCTCATTAATCGTGTAATTCTATTCACAACCTCATGCAGAATGGGGCGGTTACACTTTTAGCACTTTGGGACTTTTGGATGTCACAGCTCAGAGAGAAAAAATATATCTGTCTTGCATTGTTCACAATATTAGCATATTTAGATTAGTAGCATTCTATATTCATCAGCAAATCAATAACACATAAACAAACTACCGGTACATCCAATAGGGCAATTCCAGACAATTGTGGATTGGTGCTATCCGCGGAATTATGGCTAGTTACGAGTCCAAGCCAATGACAACTGCTTCTTCATACAGATTATTTTGGTTTAATTGTTTGTTTTCCCCTGCTGCAGAGGCTGTTTTGAACACATTTGGTTATGAAAACCGTTCTCAAAAAAATTTCTCTTCACATTCTCAGTAACCCAACAAAACTATTTTTTTCTTTTCAGAGAAAAAGAAGATGGGATCCATACTGCACCCTTGGGGACCAGTCAAGTAACACAGCAACCATGTATATTGTAGAATGTTTTTCTGTCAAGATTTATTCATTAGATATCTGAAATTACTAAATTGTTTATTTTTAGGAGTATTTACTCATATTTACTCATTGCCCATAGATGTGACTGTGTAATGAAGGCGCATGTATCGATGATATTCTCTGCAGTAATTGCAGAAGTGTGTTTGTAAATTAAAATATTTGAAAAAAAAAACAATTGTTTACTTAGTGTGTGTCATACACCCCATGTTTTCACCATGAATACCGGGACAAAATTGCCTTCTGAAAGCTTCACAGATGTACCAAAATCAATGGAGGGGAAAAAAGGAGTTTGAAGGCAATTCGTTATACCATCATGCAAAGTATGAGTGATCTATTTAATGCTTCAATACAAGTGCTTGTCACTTTCAATGAATTAAAATCTTGCCCCCCCACCCTATAAAAATGATTACTACATATGCTAGTATTGCAGCCTGTGCATTTAAGCTGTGAATTGGACATTCAAATTGTTTTCTGGTGATAGGAATTGTATTGTACGGCATCAACCTTTGACTAGGTTATAGTCTGCATTACAGCACCCTCATAGTCTGTCACGAACAAATGGAAATAAGTCGTCTGTAGTTTTTAAAATCCAACTGAATAGTATTGTCACAGAAATAAAACAAACTCCACCACACGAGTATTGGGAATATCAAATTATATTAGTGTGCAATATACTGACATTGAAATGCTGTGTTCTCATTGGTATCAGATAACTGGTCAATGATTATGTATTTCCTATTATTGCACACATTGCCTATTTAAACGACAATGATTTGGATCTGTGTCAAGTAATTATCTCATCTAGATGTAAATATGACACTGTGCAGATTGATTCTTGTTATAAATCACCGTCAAAATTAAACTTGGCTATATTTAGAGGCTAGGTTCACATATTCATGTGATAATACAAATATACGTGTATATCGTAAAAACCTTTAAATTTGATAACTTTGATTTATAACATGCCATAATTATTCCCTAAGTATGACCCAGCTTTCTTTAAATGTCAGACCATCTTTTCAAATAAATTTAGTTTCAGATAAAATTCCCCTCCCAAATCTAAGGCTTGATATGCCATCCCTTGCATTTGTGAGTTGATTGGAACCGAATCATGTAAGCGGATACCAATCACCTAATTGCATACCTCATCTGAACACATTGTAATACAAACATTTATACCATCTACTCACCCCACCCCCCCATGAGCGAGAATACCAGAGTGATCATTATTTTCAGCATGCAGTTGTTCAGACAGGCAGACAGACAATCAAAATGATATTCTTTACAATATTTATTTCATTTCTGGAAAAAATACTTGTTCCTTTACAAGAAAATACAAAGTTCATAAGAAAAATTAACCGATATAAAATAAACCCACAAATAATGTACATAATATACAATTAGTATTTTTACAAAATGTTTTTTTTTCTTTAAGTAATTGAAGTTTACTCTCTTGAGTAAGAAATATTTCCATTCTTGATTTGTCAATTTCACTGATTGCATTTTGTCATGTATATAGGTCATGGTTAGAACGGCATATTTTGTTTTACAGCATGATTCTTAAAACTATATTAGTAACCCTACTCTGTCTGACATTTCCTTCTATCTTGTAATCAGTTGAAGTCTGAAAAAAAGATTTTGTCAGAGATTTAAAATAAACTGGAAAAAAACATGAAAGTAGCTATTACGAGCACCACTGTTGTAAAGTGTGCGCTCAAATTTCATTGTTGTGTATGTTGCATGGAACCCTTATTACGAATCAAATCCTTTGATCAGGAAAGATCCAATAAAGTTGGTTTTGTTTACAATTCAATTATATTATAAAGGAATTATTGTGGCATGAATTGGGGACATGCTAAATGTTAGTCTGAAAAATCAGTTTATCTTGTTTAGGTTTTTTTCATAAATTTAACGGAAAGAGGCATTATTTATTTTTTAAAACCGATTTGGGTTTGAACACTTATTCAGCCATATATGTACACTCGTCTGGTCAAAATTACCACAATGGCATAACATTTTGCATAAATTTCGGCACACTTAATGGTCTGGACGGGAATTTTTGAAATTTTTTCTTGCAGTACAGTAGACTTGAAGGTTGAAATTTAAATCAAGATATGCTACTACATAATTCATCAAAACTTGGGGAGGTTGTTATATAAATAGAATGGAAAAAACCATGTCATCTTCAACAAACTTCCTATAGAATATATATAATTACTGTGTAATTGAGTAATAACTTTTGTATTAATTTGTAACTTTTATACAGATTCTCAAAACCAATAAATAGTTATAACCTTTCCTTTAAGCCAGTACGATAGTTATAACCTTTCCTTAAAGCCAATACGATAGTTATAACCTTTCCTTAAAGCCAATACGATAGTTATAACCTTTCCTTAAAGCCAACATGATAGCTATTACCCCAAAAATATTTATCTGTTATTTAAAAATTCATGACTGGGTTTTTACCTACCATTACATGTCTTGTAATATTAACCGATATACTGCCATTGCCCTTAATGTACGAGTTTTGTTTTACTTTATTTTGAATCTTATAAATCTTATAAACACAGAAAGAAATCTGGCTGGCTGTAGAAAGGTTGAAACCCAACACTGCTGCGACATGTATGGAACCACAAAATTACTGTTTTCGACTAATTCATTGGTCCAATTCAATATATATATAGACGAATTTCTCCCTGTGGTAATATTATTTACTGTGGACTTTCTCTATAAATAACAACTCTATAATGAGCCTTATCTTACACAAACAGATAAAGTTGTCTTTTGATTTTGTTAAAAAAAGAATAAACAACATTTTTTAAATTCATTGTAGATGTGATGGTCAATGTAACTTTGGCAATTGTTTAACAGCTGCTGTCTTCTTAATCGGTCCCCTCCTCGGATCTAAAATTCTCTGATTGTCTGGAACACTGAAAGATACAAGTAGGAATGGTATGGCATCATAAATAATTTGGAATGATGGGGTTTAAATACTTGGATTGCCATAACGATAGTAAATCTAAACAAATTGGCATATATTATAACAAGTTGTAAGGTGACAATAACATTATCCAGCCATGGTGGACAATGATACTGTGACTTGCAAGCAAAATTATTTTTTAGGGTTAAAATTTATGAAAATGCAAAAACAAAGATCTTTTTGTGCAAAGAAATTCTCTGAAAACATTGGCACTTGATAGCTTTAACTTAACAAATATCAAATCTCAATATTTTGTGGACACACAAGAGTTCTCCTGGTAAAATACAAATAAACCTTAAAATCTAGAATCTTCCACAAATTAATGTTAGGCCAGACTTTTATTATCCCTTGTTTCGCAAACCCACGGAATGACCAGGAGCCGAAAATGAAATAAGAATAAAATTTTATTTCAGCGTAATTTCTCGCGCCTGCCGACTTGTAAGTGCAAAAAATTGCTAAAAAAAACTTAAAAAACTTATTTTTATTTTCAATTTTGTTTTCGCCCGCCGCATAACAATTCCAAGTTGTATTTTTCTGGGAGTATGGTGATCAAAGTACCAAAGTCTTGCGCAGATGAGAAACAAGGTTATACATGGAATAACATTTTATTTCATTTCTTCTCTCCGATCAATGATCTCACTGACAATTCTTTGAGAATCACACAAATCTAATGGAAAAAAAGAATTAATTTTATTTTTTTTCCCGCGCTCCTCAAAAAAATTGCCTTATAAAAACTCGAGAAACAAGGAATAAAAAAAGTATGGTACCGTAAAATCTGTATTAGAAGCCACATCCCTAATAGAAGTCGCACCAATTCTCTTTGAACTGAGGACTAAAAATTCACCATTTCTCATATGTGTAGATGCTCTAATAGAAGCCCCATTCCCTCTGTTGCATTGTATCATTTTAAAAGAAGCCCCGGCTACTAATACAGATTTTACAGTAATACATAGTTAATAATAGCATACTTATGATAGCTTCTTGGACTCGCCATCGGATCACTATAACTTCCTCCTCCAAATGCATTCCTTTTCTTTATCTCATCAATACTTGACTTAGCCTGTCGGAAGAAAACAATTCTTTAAGGTTACCATGACAACTGTATGCAAACTATTTTAATATTTCCTTCATTTCATATCCATAGTTTTGCTTCAATGCTACTAAAATGGTTAAATATGTTCGAAGATACACGATGCTAATGGTTTCCATGGTTACAAAAAATTTGAATAAAAAAAAAAGAAAACACACCTTTGAAATTTGTAAAATTTTGTTGTTATAAAACAAATATATCAATATACAATTTCAGATAATCTTTTAGATAACTTTTTTTGAAAGGTGAACAGATAAGTAGTGAATTGTGAGATATTTTGAATTATTATAAGAATCTATTTTAGATTGCATTGACCAGGATAACAAATTAATTTAGGGATCAGAGAAAAATATCTACAGTGCAAATGAATAAATAGCATAGATCTGAATAGATAAGAAAAGCTTTTGTTTTTCCCCAAATTTTTATATATAGTGTTGACCACCTCTTTATAAAGTATTGAGCATAGGGAAATATGCAAACATTTAGGTAAAAAAAACTATTCTCATGCATACTTTTAATAGATCAGTATACTATGAATAAATTTATTAATTAGAAATATTGATTTTCAAGTTCTTACAATAAGGAATATTTAAAGGTCCAATCAAAAATAGAATTACAACCATATATGTTTTAAGGAGTCAGTGGTAACATTTTTTTGTAAAACCATGGAAATGAAATCAAAGAATTATAAACAAACAATACAGTGTGTACCCATCTACTGCAGAATATGGCCCTCTGATTGGTTGACAACAGTATATCCATGCATCCAATCAGAATTTTCCATGTATAATACAGAACAAGTGAAATTCAAACGAAATGAAACATGGGCGTAAATCATCAGTGAAATCAACACACAGCCATGCATGTTGGATTGGTACACACATACATACTTGCAGTCATGCAGGTATAGCTAGTCAAAATTAAAAAAAAAAAAATTTCTTGTTCTACCTGATACAGTTTATACATCATCTTTTGGTGATGGATTTCTTGTAGTAACTGATGTTAAAATATTATTTATTAGTTATTATTAATTTATTTTCATGTTAAATTGTTTATATTTAGACATTTATCAATCTACTAAACAATTTGTGTGCAAACTGTATTTAGTTGTTCCTGTTGGGAACAGCGCCCTCAACAGATGAGAGCTCGCAATATTGTGAGAAAAGGTTTTGACAGACCAGCATTTTACACACAAATTCTTTTAGTAGAAAACTAAATCTGATTTTGTTATAAAAAAAAAAACTACTGAGTTAGAGTCAGTCAAATACTACATGCATTAGTTGTTATATTTATAGGAAGCTAAATATTTTATTACTTTTTAGTTGTTTTTTTATGAGGTTAATTAATTTTAACATTCTAAACATATTTTTTAAATGAAATGTCTACTTCCCCCCTATTGGAATGGTACAGTCCATTTCCCATGCAAAACAAACATGCTTAGTGAATTAGTGTGTCATCATTTTCATGTGTCACATGACATGAAATGCAACACAGGACAATAGCAACTGAGAAAGCATGCACTTATACGACTACTGAGGCATTTATGCAATTATTAAATAAACATACAGCCATGCTTAACACAATGTGATAATTTATGCAATTTAGTTGTGAGGGAAGTATTTGTGATTGGGTGATCAGTTTGTGAGAACAATTTTGGCGTGTATTGAACTTTTAGAATGAAAATGAAAATGAATTTTAATAAAGACATGCAAATAAAACATACAAAGGGGGCACAATTTTCATGCATTGTAAATAAATTTGATGTCATGCAATTCTGTACATTGTGTGAACATTAAAAATGCATCTCAACCAGTTAGAGCTGGTTTTGATCTAGTCCAGGCCAGTTTGAACTGGTTTTGATCTAGTCCAGGCCAGTTTGAACTGGTTTTAATCTAGTCCAGGCCAGATCTGGTTTTGATCAAGGATACACTAAATTTTCACTCTTTTATTATCTTTAATGTCTTTTTCAGTGGAATAATTTTGTAATTTCCTCTGACTATGAATTTTTGAAAGCGAATTTTCATTAAGTGTCAGACCACAGATAAATAAGATAAAAGTTTGCACCTTTCATAACTGCAAATCATTGAACACCATTGACAGTTGCAGTAGAGATTCAAAGTTTGTCAAAACAGAAATGAAGCCAAATTAAATCGAAATAAGATTCTATTTAAGGAGAAAGCATGAAATACGCAAGTACTGTACAATATGCTACTCATTATGCACTTCTAGAAATGCACATTTTTGTCAATATGACCCTTGGTGCATATCATATGTTGCAAACCATTATCTCTTTATCTATTAATGATCAGACACATCATCAAATTAAAAAACTTGACACAAGATGAATTACCAAATTAAAGTGGGAAGAGTGATATTAGAATAGTGGGCACTCATGAAGAGTGGTTCTCACAAACTGTATCAGGAAAACCGGGAATATTGGCACCTACATCATTGTGTTTGATCTTTGCTGCCTGCAGTTTAGGACGATACACAGAGAAATGAATTGGCGGCGGGTGGAGAAGGACAGCGAACATGAAATCATCGACGTCAAAACATGAAAAGAAAAAAATACAAGAAGTGCATGGAAGTGTTAAAATCGGGAAATATGGAATTCGATTTAAGCATATTGATTTGATAACAAACTGAAAGGAAAAGCTGGAAATTATGATAGGTGAACGATGCTGAAAGAAAATAGGAATTAAGATGTTGTTACAACTGCTAGAAAAGGACGGAAAAGATACTTATGATTGAAGGAGAATATGTGGCCAGTGGCAAAGATAGTGCATATCTATTTTTCATTGAGACAAATTAATTTTATATTCTTACAAGTGTTTTTTAAAAGGAATGAAATTGACATGACCAAGTGGGTAGACATGAAACTACTGGTACTCTAATAATAATAATGGATGCCATGAAATTGACATGCCTCAGTTAACCATGTCCATTAGCCATGAAACTGACATGTCATTAGCCATGAAACTGACAGTCTGGGAACTTATATAACTAACATGGCCATAGTCATGAAACTGACATGACCAGGTGGGTAGACATGAAACTACTGTGATGATAATAATGGATGCCATGAAATTGACATGCCTCAGTTAACCATGTCCATTAGCCATGAAACTGACATGTCATTAGCCATGAAACTGACAGTCTGGGAACTTGTATAACTAACATGGCCATAGTCATGAAACTGACATGACCAGGTGGGTAGACATGAAACTACTGTGATGATAATAATGGATGCCATTAAATTGAAATGCCTCAGTTAGCCATGAAACTGACAGTCTAGGAAGTAATATAACTAACATGGCCATAGTCATGAAACTGAAATTATAAAGCTAATGTCCAGGCAGTCCTGAAACTATCCTGACCTGACATATCAGGGTAGTCATGAAACTGTAATGACAGAGTAGTCATGAAACTGATATTGCAGATTGCAAGTTCTGAAACTGGCATTTCGGGTAGTCATGAAACTGATATGGCCATGTTGTCCAGAAACTTGCATTCCGGGGAGTCATGAAACTGACTGCCAAGTGTGATGATGTACTAGTATTGAATTTTAGACTAATTACTCGACCATGGAACTAAATAGAAACAAGGTATAACAATTGATATCATCATTAATTAGAAACCATATTTTGATCACCTGGAACTCTATAAATTAGTTCACATGAAGCAGACTCATGAAAATGTTTTTTTGTTTGTTCGGGTTCTGAAATTGAGTTTTGATAAAAATCAATGAAACAGATAAATGAGATGATTTGGTGTGAAATGACTTTGGTTCAAGTGAAATGAAACAATGAAAATGAAGCAATGACAGTACATTGAATGAAATAGACATAAAGGATATTAAGTCAGTTCTTTGTTTACCTGCTTTGAAAGCTATAGAAAGTTTTTTTTCTTGGCTTGTGAGACGGATAGGAATTCTAGTGATTTATTAAATAATTTTTAACTCAGAAGTTTTGAAAAGTTGAGAAATTTGAAAAAACATGCTAAAATAGCTTAATTTATGACTCTTTTCTAGCATTTCAGGTAATAATAAGAAAGTTTATTTGTAAAATTCTGAGATATGCAATTTATCTACTTAACAAATCAAAAATAGTCAAAAAACCTTGGCTGGACCTACGTGATGATTATCTTTCATCGCCTGCATGGAGATAGCCATATATGGATAGTGATGACCATATATGGATAGTGATGACCATATATGGTTAGTGATGACCAATAAAAATGCAAATAGCAGGATATTAGATACATGTATGTAAAACAGAATGAAAATAAAATTAGAATCATGGGTAATATGCCAGGATGTTGCACTCGATAACAGGGGGAGTATAGCTCTTGGAAGAAGGGGTACTTTTGCTGTAAAAATAAGAACAAAACTGTTAGAGCAATAAAATAGTACATGCAACATTTCTCAAAATCACCACACAAGTTACAAAAATGGAACAACAAAAAATATGGTATTCAACATTCTATGAACGAAGAATATAAACTGCTGGTACACATTTAAAATGTCATCGAGTTATTCTGTGTTTGAACAGCATATGATTTCAAGAAACAGCAATAAATAATATATGAGTGGGAAATATGGTACCATAAACTTTATAAGTTTACAAACTTAACCCAACAAATACTTTCCTGGTGTTGTGCAATACCATATGATTCCCCATGAATAGTTTGAATATTACTAAATAAGGTTCCCCAGGTTAATGATATTTATCAATATGGCATATTTGTATTGATGAAAGTAATGCATGTACATGTAGCATTTACTGCATGACCCCTCAACTCAATTACATTTCAGTAAAGCAACCAACACACAAGCACAATGATTTTTAGCCCATAACTATAGCAACATGAGTACGCCACAAAGCACAGCATCACATGACCTAATATTTAAATGATGTCCTAAGAACATTTAGACTTTTTTATTATTTCTAAATTTTTGTTTCTGTGAGTACTTATCTTGTAGAATGAAAAATATTGGTACATGGTATTTGTTTCAAAGATTAAGCCTAAGTCGCAACCCTAATTTTAATGGTAGATTTTTGTCTAAGCTTTGTGATGATTTTTTGCACTGGTATGCTTAAAACAAGGCTCTGATTCACAGAGTTCTCCTCTACAATTACCATACATGTAGAATGGTAGGCTGCCAGGGCACCATCCCACTGGTTACTCACTCTCCATACCAGCTGCAAGACATTGACTCTAAAGTCAGTGTGTGACTGTGATGTTGATTGGCTGATAGCACGCTGCTAATCTAAATAATAACTTTTTTAACAATTCAATCATTTTTTATATCCTGTTTTGTGTTTTTGAAGTGATATTTTCTAAGTGTCAAATAAATTATTATTAATCTGAATAAGTTAATTTTTCCTAACAAAGAATAACAAATGTATGTGATTCCTGACGAGTTATATCAACTGACAGTTGCCATAGTGATGAAAGTGCTACAACATCATCGCAAAGAATTGTCATGGTCTAAACTTAGCAGCAAGACTAGTAGGGTGTGGGTAACCAGTGGAATGGAATGCCATTGACTCTAGATAAACGTGAACTTTGAAAAGCACTTCAGGACCAGCACATGGTTAATTAAACAATGGTCAATCATGGATGAATTGCATTAAGTCCCTTCATGATTTAAAAAAAACAAAGTTTGATGAACTGATCTCAAAACACAATCTCTTTTTCATTCTTATTCAGGAATTATCAGCAGGATGGATATTGCGTAAACTGTTCAATTTTGTATCGTAATTTGAAAATCCAAAAGCATATAAAAGACTAAATGCAAAATACAGACTCAGAAGTATCGCAAAGGTCATGACTCACCTGACTGATTTCAGTTAAATAGTTCTTTCTTTCATCGTTAGCTTTGTGAAATGCCTAGATAAATAAATAAATAAATAAACATACACAAGTCAGTAATATGCACATGTGACTTTTCCAGTGTACCGGTAATGTCAGAGGTTAATTATTCACTGGGTTTTAATTTCGCTCATTTCGCTGACTGGAAAATGCACTAAATTAATTAAAACCCAGTGAATATTTAAAAGTTAACATAGAACACATTATATAAATGATAAAACTGTGAATTTAAAACCCACTGAATATGCCTGAAATGGTAAATCAGCAAAATTTAAACCCAGTGAAAATTAGTCATTTTACAGTATATACTTTAAGTTGTGGATATACGGAAACACCAAGCCTGTCAAATCTAGATAACATTATCTAAAATTCACGAACTGTCTCATTAAAAAAGATTGCATAACAACTGGTTTTACATTTTTTTTTAAATATTACTGTGAATGTCCACACATAGGAATGAAAGCAAGCATCTTTAATAAGCCTTACCTTGGATTCTTGGTCCAGTCTCCATTCATAGTCTCTCATTTGACTATCCAAACTAAGTTTATCCCTGTCAAGTCGCCGTATAAGTTTTTTAAGAGCTGCCTGCAGAAAATTAAAAAAACAAAACAAAAAGATTATTTTTTATGGCAATATTTGTGTCTGCATTTCATCTGATTCACATGCAGCACTCTATAATTATCTCAGCTCTGTTTTTAGAACCACTTCATTCATATTCATTTTGATTTATTTTATATCAATCATATATATTATATTGTATACAATAAATTTTAGCTATATCGTTTTATTATTTTGTAATTTGTTGTTGTTTTTATTACATACAGCTTATTTGTTTTATTTCAACAATCACTGCATGCCTTTATGATTACCGTAACTTTAAAAAAAATACTACCAAATAAATATTAAAATAAAATACATATTTAAATAGAAATAAAACTCAAATAGTATTCCTCAAACTGGGATACTATTTAATCAGATTGAAATCATATATCAAGTAAAAATAACCAACAGACATTTCCACTGTCATTGTCCTCCTTGGCAGATGTTGTAATTTATTGAAAACATTAACCATAATGATCTCCTCTAACTGATCTTTATGGGTTGTAAACTTGTTTATGGCAGCATTTGTTTACATTCTTTTAATAGTTTGTGTAATGGCAAAGATCGGATATCACTAGCCTATAATGATTTCATATCCTTTCACTTCTAGGGACAAATTTTGAGACTTTTTAAAAAAAAAAATATGTACATTCTTGTAAATTTTGATTGAAATTTGAAAACATTTGTCACTTTGGAACAACATTTAAATAAAATATAAAGCAAATAGAAATATAATATAATTGGAATCGAGGGAGGGCATGATGTGCGTCAAAAATATACATATTGAGAAAAAATCAAAACACAACATATACTTTAAAACCAACAAAACAAAACAAAATTGGGGACTCAAAAAATAATTGCCATCATGCAAAGATCTACGACCTGAATTCACCCTTCCTAAGTGGCCCACCCTTACCGAGTTTTGTCCTTGTCTTATTGATAGGATGGGAAGACTACTAAGCTCTACAGTTACACATAATCACCAAATGTGAGCGATTAAAATGAACCTGTTTTGAAAACAACAAAGGCTACTTTAATCACCAGATGGGGACACAGTTAATAGCGTACGGTGGTTGTCCTCGCAGTGTCCCTACTTAACCTGAGTCACATTTACCATTTAAGTGTAAGTACTTAAAAGCATCTAAGTTAAAACTCTGTGAAAATGTTATAAAAGCAGGAACACGGGGTAGCCATTAGGTATATCTTTAAATGCATCATGTAATATTCAGTGCTATTCAGATGTTGTGGTATTCACCACAACAATAGAAACTGAACACAAAGCCATTTCAAAGGCATTGTGTAACTGAAGCAGATTGAATTAACATTTTTTTACGGCTATTGACAAAGGGCCATTGTCTGAAGTGTCTAGTTATTTTGAAACGTTACTTAGAACAACGATTACCAAATGTCACCTACTATATACCATTAAAGCATCATGGTTGACTGAACTTAATTGTTCATCAACTGAGCTAAGTACAATGCATTCTGGGATTATTTTTTTTTATAATATTAGCAAATCACTAAATGAAACAATATTTAAAAAAAAAACAATAATAATATATGAATTTCTGACACAGCAAAAGTTTCTAGACATAAGGAATAATAGAAACCAATGTTAAAGATCAGTGCTTGTTACGCCACGTATGTGTGAGATTTGTGTTGACAAACAATGATTTTCCTAAAAGCAAATGAACCCTGTGGTGAGCATAAATACTAGATTTGTGGTAAATGCCATTTTACCTTCTTAGAGTCATTAGCTGCATTCCAGTCATCCTAGGAATTACCTAGCGAAATCATAGTGTCTCTTTTTTCGTAGGCATTGATCTAAGCAACAATCAAAGTGGCCATCTTTGTTGATTTGAGACCCATATTTTGAACACACATAACATGATACCCATCTCGTTTTAAAGATAAAGTGAACATCTTGTCAATTTCATAAAATTATTTTCGGTATTCAAAACAACATTTAATTTTCAATTCAGTGAAAATCACTTTAACACAGCAAACACATACCAAGAAATTTAATGAATTTAGATAAATTTATACCATATATTGACATGAGCACAATGTAAGCAACATAAGCTATGATATCTTTCTGATTCATTGCGGTGCTTAACTTTAGAACCAAACTAACTTGATGTTTATATATAACATGTATCTTGAAAGAAAGAAACAAACATGGTATTGTGTGCTTAGATTTGATTCTAGACACCAATACTGTCCATATCATCCTACAGAGATTCTAAAAGTTTTAGCGGACCAGTTAACATACTGTAAAAGGGTTAATTATTCACTGGATTTTAATTGTGCTTATTTCGCTGATTGGAAAATGCGATAAATTATAACCCAGTGAATATGTAAAATTTAGCATAGAACACATTATCTATATGATAAAACCTTGAAATGCTAAATCAGCGAAATTTAAACCCAGTGAAAATTAGTCATTTTACAATAGTCAAGTAAACAACCAATAAACTATTCTTAATTTGCAGCTTATGTTCTGTTTAGTCTAAAATCACTCAACATCACAATATTTAGTAGAAAATCAAGTATATGATATAATTTCTTTTAAGGCTTATTGTAAAACCATTTCATTAGCATTTCTCTTCACTATTTTGAGATTTTGAACTTGGCAGGGAAACAATGAGTTCTACTGTTATTTTACATATTCAGGTGGATTTTAATTTAGCAGAATTTACTTATCAGCAGAAATTGGGTAATTAAAAACCAGGGAATAATTAATGCATTTACAGTATATTATTTTTTACTGATAATAAATTACATTTTTTTAAAAATGTACAAATGCCAATGACACTGTTTTGACAAAACTGTTCTTGTCAAATTTCAACATCATCTAATTTGTACGGTTTTCAAAAGTTAAAATATAAAAACCAAAGTCCAATATGTTTGAATCAGAACCGTATACCAAACTCACTTTATGTCACTATGAATCAAAATGAATATGAAAAATATATTCAAATGGAAAAACAATCGGCACAAAATTTAAGCAGAATAACACTACAGTTATTAAAGGGGAACTAAATAGAGCCTATTTTGGTGTTTGTATTTATCAAGTTATGTATATTGATTATAAATTTGAAAAAAAAAATAAAAAAAAATGATTATCTTCAGAGTTATGATGATTTAAATATGAGAAACCATAAACCTGCGAAGGACTTCCGTTTGCGCCATCTTGCCATAAAAAAACGCCCTCATGAGGTATAAACAGGTAATGTAACAAAGCATGATGACGAAATAGTATCTGATTAAATATAAGCAACTTAGGGAGCCATAGCTGGCTGGACTGGTGAATTGACTTCTAGTCTAGGTTGTTTCGACTTTTACGTTAATGTTATTTACAAATACTGCACTGTGCGGCGTGCAAATTATTCAAAGTATGGATGCTGGAGTATGCAATCTTGAGTTCGTAGGGTGGTGGTGGAAACATTTTCGTCCATGTATTCACGGGGCTGCACTGGCAAATCATGGGACAAGTGTCACAGGAACACCAAGCAGATTGTTCACAGACTTCCGTGTAATTTGAAATAAAACTTTCATCCGAACAAGGGGCATCGTCGACGATATACTCTCATCACTCACACTAGACTGATCTGAATCGTCACAGTATACCGTACTTCCCTGATCATAAGCCCGGAGGCATGAACACGTAAAGGAAAAGTAAGGGATGAGCTTGTACTCAAGGACCAACTCAGAAAAAATGATTTTGTTTTGGGGTTAAACACTGTAACCATCTTGCAAACAACGAAAAATTATCCAAAAAAATATTCGTTCACCACGCCGGGCTCGGGAAAATAATACTTATTTTTGAAAAAAAAATGCGTCATTGAAAAGTTTGAACGATACTTACAATGAAGAAACAAACATGTTCATAAAAAACACACACATTTTATTACAATACGATTTACATATTGTCTGAATTTACGGTGAAATAATGGGTAGGATCTGTGAGGAAACAGTGGACGAAGGCATTTATCATTATTTTCGTTTTGGTATGTTTTCGATCGTACGCAAACTCTCGACGCAAAACAATTTTCCACCATGAGGTTTTTCAGCACGATTTGACCTGGAACAACTTCCTTTGACATAACAGGTCATGTCTTTCATTAATCAATCAAAATGATGTGTCGTAATGATGAAATTTTCCGATTATTATATTGACGATGATTTTTTTAGCGCAATGCGGAAGTGAATTACCGCAATGTTAAAATGCGATCTGTAGCACTGATTGCAATGAAAAAAACGATGATTTTTTTCCCTAAAAACTGGCGATTCGCAATTTCCGAAATATAAACGACGGTTAATAGTAACCGTGGGTAAACTGAGTGTTGAGGAAGAATTTAAACACCTTTCTCGGTCGCCAACATGTCTCATCGTTCAAACCCTAGGCCTTTCATGATAGTCTCAAATTAAACCATGCCCAATAACCAGGTACACGCCTTGACGATCACATGTTTGGCTTTTCGAAGGCTACTACTCAAAGAAATATGGATTACTCCAGAATTGCAACATTGATGTTCATCCTGAGTAAATGACAGAATAGAAACGATGCGAATCACGTTGTGTACGTTCGCCATGCACTCTGAACTTGAAATTAATGCGAGTTTTCTCATAAAACTAAAAGCATGAACCAAACTAACATGCCATCACGATTATTATGAAATGAAACACACCTTTTACACGCATATTTTAAAGAATATCGTCGACGCCCAGTAAAAACACTCTGGGCTTATAATCGTGAATGCCCTCAACTCGATAAATACCAAGTAAAAACATAGGGATGGGCTTCATACTCGGGAGGGGCTTACGATCGGGGAAGTACGGTACTTTAACGCAATTGGGCTTTCACTCTCAGAATACTGTGGTTCAAACGCATAAGGCTCTAACCAAAGTTTTAAAAAGCACATTGTGCATATAAAAGTTGAGTTTATACTAATAGTACACAACGCTTGGCAGCATGAATGGCTATGTACAATGGCGTATACGAATGCGATCAGATACTAAAACGTCATAGCTTTGAAAAGTACCCGGATGTTAAATATGTTCGTTCGTTAATTATTCCCCTCCATGAATGGCCTCCATGGCAAGCACTTCAAATGCCTATCCAAGCTACAGTTATAATTAAAACAAAATTAAACCACTGCAATATTATTTCGAATACAGTTTAGAATATACACAACTATAAATTAAGGCCGCATTTAGGTTCGCTTGAAAGGTAATATGGGCAAGCAACAAAGTGAAGGTATCCAGTATAAAGTGGACTTCAGACACACATAATAGATAATATTAATTAGTGACGGTTACATTTAGAATGATACAAAGCAGATAACGCTTACTTCTGAAAGTTCATCGTAAGATTTCATCTGTGAAGTGTTCCCATCCCTGGCACTCTGTTTTGCATCATCTATTTTGTCTTTTAACATTAAAATTTGTTTTTCTAATTGTTGATTAAGTTCTTCCTGTGTTTCATACCTCGTCTTCCACTCATTACCTGAAAAAAGGATAGAAAAGTTGAAGCGATTTGAGAGATTTCTCGCATTAGAATAACTGCAAATGTTGTCAGGGTGTTCCTGGCACTTAATTACTATGTCATCATATTTTTTTTCATATGACCTTATATAGCAATCCAATGGGCAATACACTCATACTTTGTCAAATGCCAAGAACTTTCACGAAATTGCCTGGATGTGTTTTATGTCATCACACATAAGTTGCAAGCCCTTTCTTTATCAATCCTTGGTTAATGGTAATCTGGTTGTAGATAGTTGACAATCGCCAGTGGAGAATTCGAGATGAAGTTCATCAAAGTTAAGACAAATAATATGAGTGAATTTAACAAATGTGATTATTTACAATAATGAAAGTTACACAGAACAGGTTTGATATACCGCAATTTTAATAACTGTTAAAAACTTTATTTTTCTGTATTCAACAACTTGAATACAATCAATAATTGTCACACAACCATGGCAAAAAATTGATATATACATATATACAATTCATATACAACATAGCAAAAATTATTGTTTGTGAACATCTGTTTTACAGACGTGATATTTCAATGCAATCAGTGCCAAATTTTGATGTCAAGTTCAATCCACATTAATGCAATATAACATCAAACAGATTAGAATAAAATATTAATTACCTTCTTCTCCGACTCCATCTAACCTCTTTTCTAATTCAGATACCGTTATTCTGAGTTCCTGCGTTGACTGCTCCAGCATTTCTCTGTAACAGACACAGACCATAGATGTAAATCAGGTACAATATCAACCAAAGACACTAAGTGAATACAGGGACAGGTAACAATGGTAAACAGTTATGTTAACTGTTATTAAAAATATAGTGTATCAAATATGTACTACTGTTCATACACTGTGGCGTAGATTTTGTTTGAAAAGATGATGAATGAATGAAAAACATTGACAAGTGAAGATATTGTATTATTATTTACTTGGATCAATTCACAAAGAAAGTGTCAACTTCAAGACGGTTTACAACCTGTTTTGAAAATACATCAAATCAAATTTGTTCAAAACTTACTACGATACTACTGCTAATAATGTGTAGCGTAGTTTTTGTTTGAGATTCTTTCATCAAAAGACAAAATTAATATTGTGTAAGAGTTTGTACGTCTGTAATGTAACTTGTCAAGTGTCTTTTCAAATACAATTGCAGACCGTAGCTACACCAGGTACCACAGCACACAAAATACAATTGCAGACCATAGCTACACCAGGTACCACAGCACACAAATGAAAAGGCTTACTGTTTTGGTTAATTTGAGCTTTGCGGTCATGCTCCATCAGTCCGAAAATTTCCCATTGTGTGAGAGCTAGACTGAATTTGATACAGCATTGTGAAATAAATAACAAGTAAATCATTGTGTACTATTACATGTTGTAATATTGTCCACCATGATTACTACAATGACCTTGAACTAGAAATTTGTGTCCCTGCTGTTACTAAACCCTTCAAAATCATGTGATGTGTGTGCCAAGATTTAGTCTAAATATTCTAGATAAGCCAAGCGAGTGATACATATCACATGGCTGGATATATGTATTAACATTCCAATGGGTGCAGTGCCATGGCTACCAATATGTCATGTATGATTATAATTACATCATGTTCACACACTCCCCCTTCAAATTATAAAGAATAAACACAGGAGACTATTAATTAATTAACATCTAGAATTCACATTAATTACAGATTAACTGTTTTTTTTATAGTGCCAGAGAAATTTGAATATCACATTTCATATTAAAGATTTCACGCATCAGGAATTCAATACAGATACTCTGACTATGCCACAGGCGACGGGAGATGTTCTTCTAAAGTTCTAAACAAACCTTGGTCCCAATCAAGCTTGTGTACTGCGCGCGTAATTTCGCCAACGTTCGGTCATTTTTTCCCGATTTACAGTAATGTATTTAATATTAAATTACCAAGTCAAACATACTGTAATTAAATTGTTTGAAATTAAGCTGATTGACCTTACAATAAAATAATTTCGGTCCGAGGCAACGTTGTCATCCCGATCGTTAATTGACATGTACGTGGACACGAGGAGTCGAGGACATGTAAACAAGGACACGTTTTGTGAACACTGAAGTTATACTTTTTTAAAAACAAATAATATCAGATGTTCGTGCATCATATCAGCATTCGATTTAGGTCATCCACACAGTCACGGACAGTGTTTTAATCCGATTAAAAGGCAGTTTACAAACAAAACAGACAACATTGTAACAAAATGGCGACCATATAACGGTCAATCGTCAACACGAAGCCAGCTGATCAGCTGCATTGTTTATCAGGAATGTATTGGCCAGGTCGACATGTGTCCGTGTGAATATTTTAGAATTGTTCAATTTTTGGCCGGAGACCATGTACACGGATTAGTAGGGATAATAAAATACAGCTGATACATGTGTGTACACCCCCAGAGAATACACGTCGATTTGAGCTTAAGTTCAGCTTGCTGCCAGGTTCGCTTTGAAAACAACGTTGGTTTTGTAGGTTTGTCGAGTCTAGTTGTGCCCTACAGCGAAGATTATGACCTTTAAGTGCTAGATTTACTTACTTCATTTGTTTCTCTTGCTGGAGTTCTGTCCTAAGACGGTCTGTATCGTAGTCGCCCTCATTCATGGTATCTCCAATCGCCATACTGTACTGCTGAAGGGTTGTTGGGCCGAGGTACCCAGTGCGCATGCGCAGTTGCTATTGGAGATGAAACACAACAAAGTCGTGAGAAAGTGTCAGATGAAGGCAAATTAGATATATAACCATCAATTCTGTATAATCGTTGAATGATAAAAAAAAAAGTATATAGATTTATAGATTTTCAATTCCTGACAGCTGAACAATTTAGATGTGAAGAGTATACTTAGGACGTGTTGGCAAATTACGTGTGGGCGGGGCGGGTGTAACTTGATTTCTTGGTGAACTGCCACAATTACGGAACCACTGTTTTCCTACCACAATTCCAGAGAACTGATATTTGAGAGTGAATATACCAGGGCCCAATTTGCACATGTGCAGTGAGTGCACATGCATGTTTGAGGTCCAATTTTATTCATTTCACGTTCGTTGTTTCCAGATGATGATGGAATTTTATGTCCACTTTATGTCAGTTGTAGTAATTTTAAAAGATAATCTAAAAAGGAATTTTCCATAAATAAACTAATTCCCCCGTGTATTAGACTGGTAATCTGCGTTTTGAGTGAAAACGAAAGTACCTGGTGTCGCCCAATTCGCAGTACACTTTTCAAATGATATGGCAATCTACAGTATAAACTTTGTTCCAGTGTTGTCTTTGTGACTTGCATATCAATTCCCCCTTAAGGTATTTTAGTATTCTGTAATTCCTGTCTGAATTTGTAATCTATTTTGCCAAAGAGTTGCCCAAATTATCTTATACCAGCTTCAAATATTTTTTTGTTACATCAATTACATACATTATTGTTTATCCAAAGTTAAATCACAAATAAGAATGCGAGACTCACATATTATCAGATGTGAAACATATTGTAGTAGCACTTATGATGCAGTAATCTTTACTTCATAGCAAAACTACTCGTTAGTAGAAGCGTCAATTTGTCTAATCTTTTTAGTTTGCTGTTCAGCAACTTCTTCCTTCTAATTATGTGGTAAGATACACATACGATTTGAAATTATATATATTTCTAGTATATATATATATATATTATATATTTTTTATATCGGGGCAGACAATTTTTGGAGATTGTTTGTTTGGAGTGCTGCTACTTTTTACAATTAATATAAGGTTTGAGGCCGCTGTCATAAAATGTCATTTACTGGTGTTAGACCTAGAAAATCTTCCTTGCCGACACCGATACCGTTGCTTGCGGATGGAGCAAACAATGAAAGCTGAAAGTCTAGATTACGTTACTGTGCGTACCTATTTTCCCGATATTACATACTTGTTAGATGATAAATCCATTGCCATAGTAACACGTATTGATAAGTTATCCTACCCCCCCTCCAGTACTGAGTTAGGCCATGTGAGCTGACACTGTCCATTAATATGTGAAATACTTATTTTTAGGAAAAGTAAATTTTCACTGAAAAGACATGTTTTTTTCACTGATTTTGATGAATTGAATGTGAAGTATATAAAAAGATATTTATTTTCAATGATTCACCCCTTCAGTGAAAATAGCTAATATATTTTCCAAGTGAAAATAAAGTAATTTACTGTGGTTTTAAATATATGAATACTATGCACACACAATCGTACTCATGGCCTTGGCAATTGTAGGTACGTAGGTATGTCGATGCTGTCACGGCAACAGTTAGTTCAAGTGGTCACATTTAAACTTAAAATAGTTCAGTTTCCAAGACAGGAAACATTTTGCGCGTTGGTAATATTGAATTGGTCACTTGGTCACTTTGTGGTTGTTTACTGTAAAATTTTATAAAAGTCTTAGACTTGCCGACTGTAATAGTGTCAGTCAACGAGTGTTTACATGTTCAGTTGTTGCTTGATGTACAACTAACGCCACTAACGACCTACCCAGCCAGCCTACCCGTACCCTACAGACTGTGACCATTTCCAGGCAACATGCTACAGTTATGAGCGCTGTCACAGAATCATTACTACGTACCGACATTCGATGGTTAATCACTCTGAGTTCTAAAAGTAACATTGGCTGGAACATTGTCATTTGACTTCACGGTGTTTTAATACCTGTGGCTTATTGTGGAAGGTCGTCGTGTCAAACCAATGGATGTGTAATGACATAGACTAATCATGCTTAGGTTTTCAAATTTGAAATACAGGTTAAATGCCCTACGGACCGTACTTCAATTAAAGAATGGTTTATTATTGACGGGAGATATATGTGGCGCCATGCAATGATGCTGAGATACCACGATTTACGAACCGCCGAATGTCGACGCACTGCCTATAGTAAAACTTATTCAAGTGTATTTTGTTGTATGTAGAATACGGATAACGTAATATTTGTTATTATATCGAAAGATAAATTAAGACACTTCGAACGAAACTCGACCGTGACCCAATCAAAATACCAGTTACGCCACAATACCAATGGTCGTCACGCTCTTCATACATTGTCCTGCATTGCTTTTATTGAAACAACGTCAATTAATTCGATCCAAAACCGAGACATAACGTAAAAAATAAGCCTTACCGAATGCCGGTTGTGAAACGGCCTAGACGTGTAACGGTACTTGGACATTAGTAGCTGTACTGTCACATTTATACTGAAGCGTAGAAATACAGCCGGACCATACCACCAATGCGGGTTATAGCTCTGTGAATCACCCAATTCAGTGGGTGTAATATTGCTACATACCTTGCCTCGTATAGTTATGTGTTTAATGACCTTTGAAATGACGAATGTCAGAAATGTCAGAAAACAATAAGCGAACTCCCATGCACATATGGTCGACCAATACTAGCCGATGCGTTCCGAATGTAACCGAAACTCCGACACATTGCGTTATTTTATTTTATTTTATTTTATTTTTTATTTTATATTATTTTATTTTTATTTTATTTTATTTTATTTTATTTTATTTTATTTTATTTTATTTTATTTTATTTTATTTTATTTTATTTTATTTTATTTTATTTTATTTTATTTTATTTTATTTTATTTTTATAACATGGTCCTTCTGGTTCAAATACCAATGATACAAGGGAGTACGAACATGACAATCAGTTATACCAATACATCCACGGGGATTTCCATGTGAGATGTATTTGACGATATTGTCGCTTCACGTGCCGAACTGATTTAATTATAAGTATAAATTTAAAGGCGACTGCCCTCTATCTACATCCGATATAAAAGATGGTGCAATTCCTAATATCAGGATTGGCGGGATATCCTTGCAGATGCCGTATGGATGGCATGAACATGTTTTCCGCCGACGTTACATTAAACCTAAGGATATAAAATATTGTTACCAGTCACCCGAGAGTATATTTCATGAATATTGACTGGTGTATGTAGTGTGTCTTTGCCTACAGGCGTTACAACAATCAATATGCATATCCACGAGTAGTCAGTCAACTTTTCGAGAAACGGTGACTTAGGGGGACCATTATATCAATCCCAAGAATATCCCCATCCCCTTTGGGAGAGTTTATAAATAAACATGTTACCGTTGCATGTACATTACATGCAATATGGCCTCTGGGAATTGTGGGGTCGTAGCCTGGGAGCGCTATGAATTAGGAAAATCACTTACTCCTGGCTCGCTCGTTGTCACTTTAAAATGCCGCGACACGGTTATCGGGCAATATTTTTCAGAAATGGAAAAAGCGAAAGCAGACGTTTGCTCGCGGTGAACGTCAAATGAAAAAGTTCGGACTATCTGCCCTCACTACGTAAGAACCATTATGTCACAGTCTGGGGTCACAGTGTATGAGGTTGGCAGACGGCGATATGTAGAAACAGCACTCTAAACACAAAGCGAGCCTTTTAAAATATATAATCGATCACAATATATACATGTACTATACCTTTTCCCACTTGTTACTGTCTTTTTATGCGCATTTTATCAGTGGATCGGAATGTCGATTCACTCACAAGAATAAGTTCTAAAGATTTTGTACTCGATAGTTCCTTTGTTGCCTGGCAACTATTAAGGAAGCGCGATGGAAACTCGCATCTAAAACGAACGATCGCGCTAAGATCCACGCATGCGGCACGCAACAAATATTCCAATTTGTCTTCTTCGTTCACTTCTTCATTCTTTTTCACGAACTGGAATAGTGTTTGGCGTGAAGTACAAACACCCGATACAAATACAATTTTAGGAGAACTTTAAATGATTTGAGATTCATACCTGCGATGCATCGTACGGCAATGGTTCCAGTGACATTCTCCTGGCTGAAGTCGGCCTGGTACGATAGTAAGTACTCGGTGATAGCAGTCTTGGTGTCAACATTGTGATGACGGGGATGAACTGCAACCAGCCACGCCTAATATAATGTATTTACGGTCTAGATACTGCCGAAATAAGGAAGCATTTCGAAGACTGCAAAACACGGGTTTCTAACACGACTATGAGGCCGTATATATATATATATATATATATATAAATCTTGCCGTGTACTGTTTGCATAAATCTAAAAGACCGCTGCTATGTGAACAAGAATTCGTGTTTTGTGAACTAAACCGTTAGAAAAATATTGACTCACTAACAGCATTTGAATTCATCCAATCAATTCAGTTGTGCACTTACGCGAAGTGCACGCCTGTTTGATTCGTTCGTTTCAGTCATACTGATGTGCGGTGATAGTTGTGTAAGATAAACGTGGAGTTATGTGTAATCGCTGTCGGGTTAGTTTAACAGTAAGCCCGATTCAGTATTATGGTGTAGCACAGAACTTATCACTGTCGTTTCTCTGCCTTGGGCTGTGAAGAACACCATAAACCTAAGCTTATAAATCAGAATAGCAAATGTGTTTAATTATTTACTAGAAATAAGTCTGCAATCGGAATAAATTACATCCTTTCAGCAGATCTACCAAGTAGCGTTGATCGCGAGGTCTACAAGTGTTAATAATTAACCGTGGGTTAAATATAAACCTAGCAGGTAAATGAAAACAAAGATGGCTGCGTCCGTGGTGTAAATCTGTACATTTACTGGGAACGCATTTTTACAATGGTAAGAAATGTTTTTCATATAGAGGTAACATAATACGTATCTACATTTAGTTATCTACCGAGTATACGTACATATATACATGTATATACTATATCTACAGGTAGATAGGGGAGCATCGTACCAATGATACGGCATGTAGAACAGACAAGGGCATTATGTTGTTCGTCGTCGTTCCGACCTATAGTGTTCCGATCTACCTGAATATTGAGTTTCAAACTTTGAGTCAACGCGGAGCCACTTTCAAGAATGTGCCTGATTGGCTGTTCAAGCCTATCACAGGCCAATCAGAGAGCAGATTGTCGGTCGACAATTTTTTCCGACGTATCAAGTTCTGCCTTGTCCATATATTTCGACTTAATTGCAAACTTCGATTAATATACATGCATCATCAATATTCATTAGGCTGAAAATATTAAATATATCGGATATTAGAGACGTCTGTCTCTATCTCGTGCTAGAAAGATTATTGGATATATCTTATTTATTCGACAGTTTCAGCCTGATGAATATTCAAGATTAGTTTGATGAAACTTTGGAACACTAAACGTCGGACAAAGACAATATATATATATATATATATATATATATATATGCGATGTAACACTTCAAATTAGAATAATTATAATTTCGTCAACATTTGAAAACGACATTTTCAACAAAATTGGTCGATATATTCGATATAACATCAAATTTATTTGTATAATGTACTATATTGTCGTTAAAATATACGAATTATATTTTCGTCAATTTGAATATATTTGATATAACACTTGTTGCACCGTTCTGAGTCTGATAGATGTTCCACTGTGTTATAGCTGATCATTGACCTATTATTAGATCAATACCCAGATTCTCATCCTTGAAAATAAATACAATTTCTCAATTGCATGAGTTTGAATCCCGATGACATATTAATATTTCTATGAGATGTCGCATGTTTTCGAAGAGAAAATCGTCCGTCTTTGTATTCTCGGGTGATTTTAATGTGTGTTTACAAGAAACGAAGTTTCATTTTTTATTTGTTTGCAACTTTTTTCGTGGATAGTCAAACTAGTACCGAGTATCCCGATGAAGAAAGGCACCGTCACCATGACGACACCAATTGATGTAGTACATTTTAAATTTCAGATTCGTAGGAAAAGAGCGATTCTACTATTTGTCGGGTCAAGTATACTAATTCTACCAACGTTTTATCTAATATATAAACATGCAAACTCGGCACTGCTATCCTTTGCTGACGACCTTCAAAATAAAGACGACCGTAGTGCGTACGTGAAAGAAATTTACAGCAAAAACGAAAAAGTAAACAGAGAATCTCCCGATAAAGATTACGGCGAATCGTTATGGAATCAGAAGAAAAGAGGTTACGAGATCCCTTTGAATCAAGACGTGCCTCTTTCTCACGACAACCACAGTACTTACTACATGCACGCCGATGGAACATTGGTAAAGTTTTAATTACAATGTATAGGGGTACAATATGAGAAAAACTTGCTTAGAAAAAAAATAGATGAAAATACATTAGTAGTCTGCATAAAACGTTGTTTTTACCGAGCTGTTCGTACAAAAATGACACTTACTGAAACTTACACACCAAATAAAATGAATAGCTCACACTAGATTGTATGAACCATAACATTGAAGGATTTTTTGACAATATATATTTGAACTCCCTGAGTAGAGAGAAAATACAACACGTTTCCTAGTGACTGGGACTTGAGAAAACATTTGTTTTGCTAAATGGTAGAAACTACAATTAAAACATGGTGATACAGTATACAAATCTTTCTTCAACCAACTTTTTCATACATATTATTTTTTGTTGATTTCTTTATTGCAGGGGTTGGATTTTCATTGCGGGACGTGTGCATATATCCCGAGCTCCGGTCGACTGATTGGAACCGGCGTGGGTGCAGAGATAGACAGAAATGACTGTGTAATACGCATGAATGTGGCTCCTGTGAAAACTTTTGAGGAAGACTACGGCTATAAAACAACCATCCGTGTGTTGTGTTTTATGTCAGCGCCGGGCATGATAAAAGATGACGTCATGACAGGACGGTCTGCACCAGAACGGATGATATTTTGGGGAGTACACCCCCTAAAACAACCCAGGGCATACAGAATAACATTAGAGGCGATGAAAACATATCCTGATATTAAATATTATTTTTTCCGACCTGAAACGGAAGGATGGGCCGGAGAACTGTTTGAAAGTGAGACGGGAGTAACTAGGCATGTATTTCTATTAATTACGTTTGGATAGTGTTGTGAAAACGGGATAGAGTGTTGTTTAGCCTGTGAATTAAAGAAGAAAATCCATGTTTTAATGTGAAATGTGTGTATTCACTAACTCTTAGTATAGCCGTCTGTGCGATTTACTGCTTCGTTTGGATTACTTCTAGACATAATGTATAACATTTTTGTCTTTCTTGATCGACTTCACTTTTGTCTTTTTCGCTAACTTAGAAACACGTAAAATTTCCGTCTCCCGTAATCAATGACACACGTATTATATGCAAGTATTCTGTTACATTATGACAAAAAGACGACCCCAGACTATACAAATACCATCTCTCCCAAATCTACTAGACTATGTGGTACGCTCACTTAAGATAACCCGTATTTTGTTACCAACCTCCCCGGAATAGAACTAAACCAGAATCAAATGTGGCCCATCATTAACATCATATATATTTTTCATAATTTGTTAACGATTCCTACTTTGTGTGTTACAAAATTCCTAATTTGTGTGTTACAAAAAGTCAGTGTACTAACATCAATATCCTAATACATAATTATGATATGAAGAGAAAATAATATCACTAACTATTACTGTATGCTTATTCTAACTGACTGCTTTGACATACCAAGTATGATTGGCTGTCACCAGGAAGTCAACTGTGACGGTACATAATTCAGCATTATGATAGTTGTTTACTACAATAATGTGATTGTTATGTGTGTGTTTTTATTGGCAGACTTGGTAGTAATTCGTGGCTGTCCACTGGTTGGTTTGCTATGATCATGGCATTTGATATATGTGACGAGATAAACGTGTATGGCATGATCCATGACGACTATTGTGGGTACGTACCATAAATTGTATTCATATCGATTGTCATGGATACGGAAATAATTAAAAAAGAAGAATATTGATGCATTGCATTTCTCCTGTTGGGGGGGGGCGATGTAACACCCTCTTAAAGATGGCGATGTAACACCCCCTTAAAGATGGCGATGTAACACCCCCTTAAAGATGGCGATGTAACACCCCTTAAAGATGGCGATGTAACACCCCCTTAAAGATGTTCTATTGCGGCTAAACATTAATCATGAATGTTTCTTTATTTTCCTACGTTTGGAAACTGCTCTGTTGAATATAATACCAACAAATGAAATAATTTGTGATTTATATTTATTGACAACTAACTAGTTGACAAGTTTAAAAGGCATACATTCATAGCGGTGACAGTCTTCATGAATGCAAGTATTCTCACAGTCGGTGCTACATCACGATCCCTCAAACGTTTCCAGGACCAAACACAAACAGGAAAAAAATTGAATTTTTCTGATAAACACCTATGTTCCGCCCACGCTAACCAACTTTCCCTACACGCTAAACGAAAAAAATCTTTTGTCTTCTATTGACTTCCTGTTCCGGTCCGTCTGTGAGAATATTGATGCACTTGATTTGACAGATAAATTGTTAATAACGCATTTAACCCCACTTCACAGGCAGCATCCCAACGACACGGCACCGTTCCACTACTACGGCATCTACCTGAACAAGACCGAATGTGGATATTATGAGAAGTCGGAGAAAATGCTCAAAGGAGGTCATAGGTTTATAACCGAGAAAGCAGTGTTCGGAAAATGGGCTACTGAGCATAATGTCAATTTTTACTATCCATCCTGGGACGACTATCGGTTTAATAAGACTATGGATACGCCGTTTGTTATGCGAGATAGGTCTGGTTTCACGTAATGGCCATCATGGCCTTCCGAAGTCGCCGGGTTACCTTACAACCATGTTGAATAGCGCCCTCATACGTCTGAAGGCGAGTACGTTGTTACTTTTGTTTGGATTGAAATGGCGGTCAAACGTTTACTTATATTGCATTACACTAGGAGAGAGAAACGATCGCTGTTTTTATAGCAGCGACATATTCCCAAAACGCTACATGTTCGGCTCCTACCACGAAGGGGTGGGGTGGTGGGGTGTAGAAATGTAGCTATGGAGTCATAGCAACTGGAAAAAATAAATTTGATTTATTCAGTTCTATTTATGTAACGTTGCATACACGGATGATCGTTCACTTCTATGGATTAACTTCAGCCTTTATTTCAAACAAAACTCGTCCGTAAGTTCCAAAGATTACGAACGCTCCCCATAAGTTATGGGTTTTGTGTCTTTTCACCGTGAATGTAACAATATCAAACTCCATCTTGCTTTGGAACAAACACTACTTCATTCGACCAGGAATCCACGAGAATGAGACGAGAGTAAATACCTAGGATTTCCCCTAGTAACAGTTTTTTATATGGTAAACCAATATTGTACGCGATAATGTATGTCATTTTAATTCGACAAAACGCTGGAATTGAATTTTCAAAGTCCGACCAGCATTACCCAAATAAAATTATAATTCAACTGTTAACTCAGAAATACAGCTTATTTTTCAAACAGAGACAACATTATGGGCAAATTGAAGTAAACACAAAATGGTGGTATAATATGAAAGCTTTTGTTAAAGTTCATATCAAGACGGGTACTGTACACTGTGATTATCGTCAAACTTATTTTTTATTTTGAGTTTTGGAGGCAGCAGTTTTACATGCGAATTTCGCCAGATATCATTCAAAGATCTGCACCAGACTCTGGGATACACACATTTAACCGTCAACAGCACGATTAATAGTACGCCAGTCTTTTTATCGCTCCATTATCGGATAATAGAGACTTTAGTGTATATTTGCTTTATCATAACATAGCAACATTCGTTGGATGAACCTGTATATACAAGTAAGTATTTACCTGTATATACAAGTAAGTAAAAACTTGTGTTTTCAATATTTCATAAATTTTAAAGAATAATGGTATTTTGGAGTTGCAACCAAAATATTTTTTTGTAAATTTTCTGTCAGTATTAATGGGTCATCCTGAGTTACAAAGCGCCCTCTATAATTCAATTATAATACTGAAAATGTTGGACCCACACTTCATCTCTGAAAATTCCTAGATCCGCCCGTGCACTGCAAATAAGAGTGTTCTCGTGGTTGTATAAAACGTGTGTATTCAGTGTCAATCTGGGAGACAGTAAATTGGCAGTTATCCGAGTAAATCTGGTGTTTGCCGTTTTCAGACATGCCAGCTGTCACCGCTATCACGCCGTACTATCACGTAATGAGCCTTTCCAGCATGACGTCAGACAATGCATACATATCCACATTTCTCAGTGGGACATACAGTGAAAGAATTATAGAAAGAATGATATTACTACCGCAATGTATTGTGGGGTCAAGGATGTAGGAATATCGTCTGACGAAGGTTTTAGAGAAAGCATGACACTGTCACCATCAAAATAACATGCTCCAGCTTTTGTCAATAATATAAATGTATCGACGGGCGGGCTTTTTGTATCTGTATGAATTGATTTGTTAAAACTGTGCCATTTGGACGCATTAGACACGGCGCCTGTGCTTTAGATTCTGCAATTTGACTTACTACTCATTGCTATGGACGTGGTTCAATTCACCTAAAACTCCGTATTCCCCTGGGATTACAGTATTCGTGGGGGTAATTGAGATTAAAAATGAGATTACAAAGTTCAAGAGACCTTTCTAGAAACATGTTAGCGATGAGTAGTGTAGTCATGCCGACTTTTTCAAATAAACATACACTGTAGTATTTTTACAGTGACTTGAATGCAGTCGAAACAATTTATGTACAATTTTTTAAAAAGAAGCAGCACACAATTAATAATTAATTTAATTTAATGTTTTAATATGTTATGTATTTAAAAAAAATGATAATCCGAGTTTGGAAACAGGAATATAAAATTACATAGCATATTCATTTTGTGGGGTCATTGTAACATTCACTTTGTATATGCATAGCATTGCACACCTATATAATGGGTTTTTTTTTCGACCGTGGGTGGGCGGGGTAGCTCGGGCAACAGTAAATTGACTACAACATGGAGTCCCGTAGTGACAGTGCTTACGTGTCTAGGATTGCTACAAAACTGCCTGCTTATGTCAATAGCCTTGGGATTTTGACATGCCAACTAAAAACGGTAACATTGATAGGTACATTGTATTTCGTGGGAACAAGCCAGGATTTAACTTTTCAAACGGACTCGGTTCATTCTGTCCATATCAAGTTATTTCACTGGTTAGACGTGTTTTCTGAATATTCGTCGTAACCAAAATTTTACACATGGCGATTATTGCAATGACTTACACAAAGCAAATACAAGGACCACCGAGACGAACAACCAAAAGATTTAAGGGTCAAAGTTCAGTCAAGCAATTATACATTTGAAATCAACTTCTCATTTTATCCAAACACCTCCGATATATAAATAAATTGAATCATTTATATCAGTAAAAATATATATATTGATTAAAAAACACAGAACATATTTTTATAATTTCTCCAAAATATATATATCGCCCAGTAATTATATATATAATTTATGTTGATTTGATCGGGGAATATTTCGGTGGTTTGGTATCATACTTGGCGTATATCTCTGGCCAAATGCAAAATATAATCAGCTACCCACAAAAGTGAAATGAACATCAGTCTATACGTCACTGCATATTTAAATGCTCCCAAAACAGAAACACCTTTTTTGTTAAATGCCACGTTGTAATTAACCTGTAATGGAAATGGACTGAACCAAATTAATTATTATTGATCGCTGTGACAAGTTGGCGACAGGATGCTGACAAGTTTAATATATATGTACATATCTAAAACCTGCGTGCGACATCCGCGTGATCCTTCTGACTAACAGCTGGGAGTATTACTCGGGGAGCATCTGGCTTGACATGTACATAGACGTACGTGGCTACAACGACTATTCAGTGGTGACTGAACGGTTGAGTTTCTGCTACGTGTTTTCCTCCGTCTCGGAATTGATTTTTTTTTCTTCTCCGTAACAGTCTTTTTTTAAAATAAATGTAGCGATCAAAACTTTTGATTAAGGTACCCGTATTTTGTTTACTATTTTCGATTGAAAATGGAAACCACCAAATGTTCATTTGTATACCATGGATTTCTATTTGTATTGTGTCACGTGTTTGGTAGACCACCTTTGCGCCACAGTTTTATTCTTCTCGTGGCCACATACTTTAAGAGGCAATATGGATACTTACTTAGGTTTTTGCTCGATATTTTCATGTTGATCACAACGCATGGGTCGGGATTTATTGAGGAATTATTCCTTTCATGGAATACAAACTGTGTAAGGATGGCTCGTATCAATATCAATGTACAACGCATGCGCATCTGAGTGTAAAATAGCCTACTCGCCGTTAGGTTTTTAAAGGCCAAAAAAGAAACGAGACTTGTTAATGATTAACAATTTGTACTTTTTCACATCTGCATTGCAATGTAGAATTTCGGAATTTCTCTGTTGATTACAGATAATTGGGACTGTTTTGAATAAAATAGTTATTTATAATGCCATGCTACTCGGCAAACGCACCTGGTCTTAATACGTTATTTCACCAGATACGTTAATTAAAGTCGCAATGCGATCACTAATAGGTAATGCGCCGATAAATCCCGCGTAGATCACAGAAATAGTTTAATCGATACACTTTTGGCACAAGCATTTTACTGTTATTCTTTATAAATAAGTCAGAAAGTATTAATATTTTTGAATCATGAGGTAGATTCATATAATAGAACATGTTTTGTTATTCTTTCCTCTCGGTGCATGCCAATTGACACATCACCTTCTTCAAACTTTTTCATCATTTTCAGTAGTTCGTCGTTTTTTTTAATTTATGATCTGGCATGTAGTAATCCAATTAATTATAATTTACAATAAGTTTAAAAGCTGTGAGCAAATCAATAAGATGGCAAATGGTACAAATGGTTCACATGGTACTAATCATAACAGCGGCGCATGTGTCTTGCTTAGACAATTATCAGATATAACTATTCCTTGATATCATCAGTGACGATGAAGGGAGATTACGGTGTATCTGGATGACACCGTCCAAAACGTGAGAATTGTATTGGGAAGCATCTATGCATCTAGTATTTCCAGTGAGGATTTTTTTATGATTTGTGGTGCTCTAGTTTCAATGATCTGTTGTTAGATGCCGGTAATTTATTTTGGGAGGAGATTTCAACGTCTGTCTCAACCATACACTGAAAAAACAAGGCGGAAATCTAATATACAAAACACGATTAATAGACACATGTATCTATCTGTATGCAGGGAACCCCTCTCCTCTTATCTGTTTATAACAGTGGTTAAATTACTTAATATTCGCAATATTCCAAATATAAATAATATTGACATCGGCAAAAATGTGTTAAAATAGGATGTATGCAGACAACATAACTTGTACAATTAAGCCAACCCAATGATACCATGATCATTACATTTGTCAAATGTGGAAAATAAAGAAAGAGACAAGTTGAGAAACGAGAGCTTCAGATTTCACAAATTAGGGTTAAAAATAACATACTTTCACAGCCAAAGGATCCGAAAAATCCGTTTCTCAACTTGTCTTTTTCTTTATGATCAAGCCGTAGTCAAGTTGGTTGCCCCATATAGGAAATATCGGTAGATTAACCACATTCATTTGAGCATTACGTGCACGCAAGCTGACTGTATATGGCCTGCACGCAGTTTGTGAAATCAAAGACTATTTGTCTCTATAGTCTTTGGTGAAATCCTGAACACACAGCGATTCTAGAACATCTCTTATCGCTGTATTTATCCGTACACATGTTTATAATGTATTTTATGTGTGTACAAGAATACCTGAGATAACAAACATGATCCCCCGACATGATGTGCAATCTTTGACATACACGTGAACACAATATAATATTTTCAAATTATCCTGAAGTAACGCTATGAGGAAATCATAAATCAATTTTATTCATGAAAGAAAATGAAAGGGGTACCCGCTCTTTTCAACTCGTTGCATTTATTTGGACTGCTTGTGTAACGTTTCACTAATTGACAACGGCATGTCAAAGTGGAACGCACGCATTTTAATGGTCTGTGTGTTGTCTCGTTTATAGCAGCGCACGACTGAACTCGTCTATAATACACGTGTCGTAGTAGTTATACAATTTATCAATGACCGTCATATTTTAATTTGATACACGGGCAGCGGGACCTGAACAGAATACCGCATTACAATAGCATGGGGTGGGGTAGGGTTCACGTAAAAACCGTGTTTTGACGAATTGATTGTATCAGCTAATTCGGCTAAATATACATTTATTAATTACACATGTGTTATTGGTTTTCCTTTTAGCTGACATTTTTAATGGAAAGTATATAACGTGATGGGAGTGACATTAAATCACTGTAAGAAGCAGCAGCAGCAGTGTCTGGAAATTGAACTATGTTCTTCCTCCCAACCGACTATAAACCGACTCCGTCACGACTCACTGTGAATAGACTGAAACATTATTATTATGGAAATTGTGATTTCAAACATGTACATTATTGCTACACACGTGCACGTGTCTAACTCCTAACACACGAATCTGCAGAATAATGAGTTGAACTTTATCTCAAAATAGATATGGAGTTGTGACCGTTGACTTTTGACCAGCTGTAACATTGTACTAAACCCTGATACAAGTATTTGCATCAACAAGAGTTCAACTCAATCAGATTTTATCATTTCCTGCCTTAGTGATACTTGTATATACACTTAGCTATGATTACACGCAGTTTGTTGAACTGCGTTGTCAGATTTGTTTCTGACTGGATGAAAAAAAAAAGAAAACTAACATTTCTAACATTAGGATATAATACAGTTTAAAATTCAAAATAAACAAACTCTCAGAAGCCAACTCACTAGTCTCTCCTAATAGAAAAAGATGTTACACATGTATAAGTATTCTTCAATCTGTCTAGCCATATTTCCTTCAGTCGTACTTTTACTTTTTGGAATTTCAAGACTTCATTAGAATAGATTTTTTGTCTGTATTTTCTATATGTTGTTCATTCAACGAAGAAATGTTGTTCATTTTCAATCTTTCCTTGTGCGCAATATTTACATGTTTTCATTTCTAAAGGTGTTTTGAGTTAAGTATGTCGCCATTTCTCTGTCTCTAGCGCATTTACATTTATTCTAAAACACACCATTGTATTTATTTATTTCTTTAAATTGAATATAGATAAATAACGCTCAAACGTTTACAACTCTTTGAATTTGGCAAACGTTCTAAGTTTGCCATTTTTATTTATTTTTGAATCTGTATCTAAAGAATTCACTGAAAAAAATGCCTATTTTTGTTCAACTGCCTTAACCCATGATAAATTGAAATCATCATAAAATGACTGTTTTGTATTTTCTGGTATTTTTTTGCCGAAACCAATATTGTACAAGAATTTCTTTAGTATTCTCCAATAACAATAATCGAAATTTATGACAAAAATATATGATATATAACATATACAATGTATATATTATTTCTATTTATAATGAAAATATCATGTTTGAGACAGTTTCGCCACCAATGAATTCATAAACAAAGTGTGTCAGTTGTATAACTATTCTGTTTATTCTTTTAGTAACTGTTTATTAATCAGTTTTAAGTATATGTAGTTTATATTCATTTTTTGGTTGTTCTTGGTTTGTTTTTAGTTGTCTGTATTAATTGTCCATAGTTAATATAATTAACACATTCATTTGAGTCAAATAAAACAATATCTACTTATCTATGCTGTATCAATAAAACACACAGGAACAATGCATTCTGGATAGTCACGTGACCAAATGGACGCCTATATGCTACTTTATGATTAGTACTAGTTTTGGTTGTTGTTGTAAGGCCTCATCACAATGCAAATACCAGGTGTCCCCAACTGCGTGTTCCCGGCCATAGTACAATTGGGCGTCACATGTCACCAGTAAGGCACAATAGCAGATGCCTGTACAATGTTTACACCCTTTGTAATGATCTTGTCGTTTTGCTCAATACCTTATAATGACGGCGGAGAAAACTTGACTCGGCTTATAAACACAATATACATGTATTTGAGACGTATCAATAAATTCATCATGGATACCTCGTAAATATTTGAGACCATTGTTTTCGGGTGACTAGATTTCACCACAGTCCCTCACTGTGATTCCACTGATCGCCTGATATGTTTCTGCCTATTTAGGTCGTGGAATTTTCATTCGTAGTTTTCGTTTACAAACATGGCCGCGTCAAACAAGTTTCTCATATCCTTGATATTGTTCAAACCTTTATTCTGAAAGAATTTACGCATAATGCACGATTGACGGACATCGTGTTCTAGTCATTGCTGCCACTGCACCGTCGCACGGCTGTCATAGAGATTCGATTACACCCCTGTGCATGAATAGTATCACCCAATTTAAAAGCAGATTCGGTCACGTGAGCAAACAAATACAAATTTATTTCGTAACATGTTTCCGTCAAGCTGTCCGTCGTTTCACTGACACAGTCGAGTACAATCAAGTGTAAGAGACACCAGCAATGCCATGCGATGCCGGTTGGGATGCATGCTATGTCTAGTGACCTCATTCTCCGTATACATTGGTCTGTTTCTGTTTACGTGGACGGAACGGTCAGAGACGAGCTCGTCGTCGATAGTAGGCCCGCCGCAGGGAATCGCATGGGGTTTCCGAAACGTTTACATTGATCAAGAGAAAGCAGCGAAACGTGTGAACGAACCGTCGCACGACGACAACAACAACAACGAGGCATCGCAAACGAAGCGTGGCGATACCGATACCGGGAAACATGGAGATGACAAGTCCCTAGCAGCGGACGAACCACCGCCGAGATCTTTCGACAAGGACCCATTCGGTTACGTCACGCTAGATGGAAGGAAGGTACGTGTCTTTATTATTGTGAAAATACGATACACGTCATATGTTCGTGACTCATGTAATAAATTCACTGCTACATATTGATGTCGACCGCATACATGGTCACATTTTAATCCAGGCGATTGTGTGGAACATATTAAATAAGGGAAAGTCCATATCATGAGCGGAGAGGGGGATTGGGTTTTAATTTTGTAATTCAGACACAGTAGGTATGTTTGGGAAAATGACACCATGGCTCATGAATCAATTGTATTGTGCCAACTGAATGTGATCAGTCACGCGCAAACTAGACGATAAACGAGGTTTCTTAATATGAATGCCAAATCAAGAAAAGGAAAAGTTAAAGATCAAGGTCAAAGTTCAAATACATTGTTATTAATAAAAACATTGCCCATTGTGAACATCACGTTTATACGGGGGGTAGACTTACATACAGTCTCATGTTTATTTTTGTGTGTGTTTTCAATAAAATAAACTATTATGGGAGCGTATAAATGAGAGAACCGGCTTACCGCGAAATAAATGTGTTTATTTGTTGTTTTATTTTACGGTAACCAGGCTTTCGCCACTTATACAATCCCATAAGATTTTATTTTATTGAAAAAAAAGACCAAAAAATAAACAAAAGACTATGCAAGTCTAATATGGCGGAGATACCATTTGTATTAGTTGAATACGGTGAATTTGCAACAGCTTGGCTTGGTCCTTTTATACAAATACGAGGTAAAATCATTTCCCGGTATTGAATTCAGCACGATAGAATATCGTTGTTTTCGCCCGGCGTTCCCGGCCGCTTTCATCGAGCACCCAGGGAGAATGTGATGCACACGTCACATCGCCGTCGGCCGGGTGACTGTGGTTTTGCCCAACTGTGACGCGTCGACACGTAACGTATCCGTGCTAACACGTTAAAGAGTGATATTATCAATGTAAACTGACACCCATCTAATTGATTGGTTGACTCATTTCAGCGATGATTATATATTTGTATTGTGAATATATTTGTCATTATTTGTTGATCAGAAAATATACCCAATCAAAACTAAAACAAAACATGTATTGTTGTTGTTTCATATATAACACTATCGAAAAAGTCCAATCTACCGTTTCCAGTCGACAATAGATATGGTGTTCAACTAGAGTGATACATAACCATAGACCCCCGGATTTTTAGGGTCCATGACCTAATTAATCTAACCTATATACTCCTAAGTTACTGAATTTGCATTGCGCATATTCTTTAAGCTCGAACTACACAATTATTTCCTGAAAGAAAAATAAAACATTTTGTGGCATATCATACCGTATATTAGTAGCCATGGCAACATGAACTGTACAGCCACGCATGTCCATAGTTTACAGATAAACCTCGATATCGAACCATTAGCGTATTTAACTCGATGAATACCGCCCCTAGTAACGAGCTTCTTTCACATATGTACTTGAATCATTTGATAATGATCTCCCAAGCTAATGAACTCCGTTTACTTAACTTCAATAATCTCAGATTCAACCATTTTCTGATCGATTTTTTTTTTTTGAAGGAAGTACAGTGGAGTCTTGATCAGTTATCACCGCGTCTATTCTCTTCATATATACTAATTTGGGCTTACCTTCAGATAAAAACAAATAAAACTACTTTGTTAAAAAAAAGTGGCTTTATATATTTGAACGGAACGTCAATTATTGCCATACGTCGCTCGTTGCAAAACACGGGGAAATGCTGAGAAATCGAGGTTTACTCAGTATATAAAGGGTGTCACGTTACTAAGATGAAGAAAAGTAAAATGAAGTTATCGTTAACATTTCAAATAATAACTGAGAAGTGACGAACACGAACAAGTCAATTCTTTGATTGACATAATTGGGTGTAAAAAGAAAAGAGAACAACAAATGATGTTAAATTGTTACCATGGCAATTGCAATTGTTGAATATAATTGGCGCATTGTACTGAGTTGGCTCTCTGTCTGGCTTTTTCGCAATTTTGCACATGGTGAAAGTGTTTTTTCTTTAAAAATATATATGAAATGTTCCTCACATTCTTCTGAAAAGAAAGAACAACATTTCGAATTGTCAATCCGTGTTATTGCAAAAAGCTTTTGAAACTATTCGGTGGTCGAGGCTTGACAGATCATGGAAGGTACTAACGGAGTTAATACCTTCCACGGACGGATCTACCTCACCGGATGGAAATTATCTCTCAATAACATCCACGGAAGACACCATCTTTTCAATAGATGATACTGATAAAGCTATCACACGCTCTAGATGAAGGGTGATATATTAATTTGACGGGAACAACCATTTAGTATTTTGCTGACATCAGCAACTCCATCAACATCGGCACTCAACGTCAAACGAGTTCTTATTTCCCGCAAGTGATTTTGTGAACTCTTACTACTCACAATCCTACAAACCGGAATTTTGAAGTAGAATGCCTCATAGCCATTAAACAAGAATACCAAAGTAGAGGCGCTTTTGGGATTCCACAAATTTTGCTTAAATGGTTGTAAATCTCAAAAGTGGGTATCAAAAACATCGACTGAGTCCCAACGGGGAGGGGGATGGGGGTGGTAAACCACAGCGAGATCTGCACATAATTTTTAATATGAGTACCCAGAGCCGCACCTATTGCGCAAACCAGATGTCTAGTGAGGAGTGATGTATTTATTGCACACACGTATATTTCAAGCGTTCGAGTCATTGATAACTCTGAGCCAAACCAATGAATTCCTTTTCCATGCCCCAAGATAAGCTATATCTTCTACTTTTGCCTACTCGTCTAAAATATATTTTCGTGCATCCCCTTCTGAATTCATAAATTATAATTTTTTTGCAAATTTGTACATTTCATAGATTGCCTACAATCAATATATTGTACTCTCTTTCTATTATTGATGGAATATTTCAATAACTTTCACAGATTGTCACCTCATTTAAACGTATCTATTGTAGACCCTTTCTTAAATAATTAATGAATTGCTTAGAATACAATCGATGTACTATTTTCCCTTTTAAATATTCGGATAAAACCTGTCTGTGCTATTTTTCAGGGATAGATGCCTTGTCTAAAATAAATGCACAAGACAATGAGTATACATTGTCGTCTTTGTCAGAGGAATTTCTTGTAAGGCCTAATATTATTGAACTAATTCCCCTCGAGCGACTCACCTCTGCGTCCTCTTTGTTTAATCTTCGGGATTTATATTAAAATGCATTTAAAATACGCAAATGTTGTTTTGATAGAGAAATTCTGAGGTAATATTAGATCTCCCATAATGCACTGCGAAATTATGTATGGAACAATTGAAGACCACTATCTAATTTCTGTTTGTTTGTTTTTTGTCCTGAAAAGTAATTCAGGTATATTGGATATTTTTTGTGTGTGTAGGTCAATAACAAGTCAAACGCGTTGAATGCCTTTGTAACTTGGCCCCACACATTATTGTGGTTCATTTCCATGACGTCACTTAAATTGGGTGAAACATTTGGAGGACTACTCAACAAATATCTATAAATTTGATGCGACATTTTTTCTTTCTTTCAGAATTGACGTTTTTAATGTAAAATGGGTTGATCCACTTTTTAAAATAAACTCTCATAAAAGTTGTGGAGGAATCTAATGTTTTAGAAAACAAAACAAATGATCGAGGAAGGTCGTCACCTGCGCACGCGTGGGAGTTGAGTGCCAAGCGACGATAACAACACACCCTAAAAATGCAAAGGCTCATGAGCAGACGCTTGTTTGTAAACAATGACACGCTATGGCCATCTGACGCATGCGCAGGTGTCGACTCTCCCGCTTTAATGTAGCAGTCATCTGTTCCGACTATTTCAATTATACAACGCGCCACGTGCATTATAAATAATGAAATAGTCCCAACTCTGCCAACAGATAGTAGAGGGGAGGCAAGGGGGGTAGCTGGTACGGTTTTACGGGAAATAAAAAGGGCTTTTTACAATTTACAAGGAAAAAAAAGACGTTTTTACAGTTTACAATGTTAAAAAATGGAACATTGAATGGTCCAAAGAGCTCTCCGACTCAAATGCTCCGCCATTACTGCGCCGTGTGTAGAGACGCATGCGCATATTACCCTCGTAATGCTCTTCATTCGGTTAGAGGGCCTTTTACGTCTTGGACATTCAATTTTGTAGTGAATTGTGTCATTTTTTTATTTGGATGTAAATTCTTGTACGTACCGAGAAAAATGACACATTTTTACAGTGTACGAAAAAAATATTTGATTGATTACGTTGTACGTCTAGCCTGTGATTAGAGAATTACAGAATTTGTTTTTTCTATTTACGTTGTACGAACAAAAAAATATTGCAATTACGTTGAACGAAAATAACCCTTGCCCCCCTCATAGTATAGTCTTACATATTTATCTTCAGTAGAAGGCCAGAGCTTGCATATCGTATACACACTATTTTGAAAATACCAGTGCATGATATCGATATTTTTGAATATGAAACCGAGATAGGACTTGGAGTTAAGACATCGTTCGATTTTATTACAATTCATTTTAAATGAGAGTCATGCGCCCGAAGGCACGCTTGACAAATAAAACGCCGAGTTGATTAAAATATGGACGTTGTGGGTCTCGAAGCCACATGAGTGATGGGAATTGTATCTAATGAGCAATTCCATGATGAACCTATGTTTCTGGCGCTGAGTAATCTCCTCTCTTGTTAGTGGCGAACCTACGAGTAATCAGTGTGTCGGTATGGTAACCGGGAAAGGGGGGAGGGGTACTCTGATTACATATAGTCACTTGTCTGTGTCGTCAGGTCTCCTCACCACGTACAGCCCTTATAACTTCTGGATATGCAGTCTGTTTTAAACTCCGGAACTGTTGATTTATCTTAACGGAAATTCGAGCGGTAACTGTGAGTTCAATTCACACGAGACAAACGACGCGAATACTGCAATCTCGCGATGTCGTCATATCGTTAACATGGTAATGACGCAAGGAATGGCGTTTCCGACAAGCCATCGATAATAAGATCTTAAAACAGGATTGCACTCATCGTATCGGTTAGCGAAATGCCCATATAAAAGCAGGTTTCGTTTAGATAAGTAACGAGTCTTGCCCCAAATGACTGCCAAGCGGCTGTACAGTGGTATATCTAGATATTCGATTCAATTAGTTAACAGTACTTCACATTTCTTAATTGTCCCAACATCGATTTGTGATTCAATCATGTGATACCCATCTGCCTACCCATTGTATTTATGCGAGTCTGCCAATAATATACTCACCCGACATTTAGGTTTGGTGATAGTATGACGTATAAACGACGGCTCCGTCGCGCTTTATTAAAAACAGTTTGAAATACGGGAACGGGGGTCCTCGGGGTAAGCATGTTAAATTTAGATTTACGTTCTTGGGTGCAATCGAACAACATGTGAAAATCTTGTAGTCCGTTCAATGCAGTTATTTGAAGTACTGGATCATCTCGATTAGTGTGTTAATACTGACACACTCACAGGGGGGGGGGGAGTAAAATGGAGAATATAGCTAATTGAATAATCCCATTACTGTATTGCCATGGCAACTTTTTCTATCATTGAAACTGTGTCATATAGTGTACAAGTAGCACGTTTTGTGCATATTTAATAAACTCGGCGACGAGAATTGTATATTGTATACGTGCATGGAAATGCAATATACTGCTGTTGTCATGGCGAATTCAGAGTTCGTAAATGAATGCGGAATAACATAGTATTTATCGGAGCGATCAAAGGTTGCATCAAAGGCTGATACTCTGGCATTAATATGAATATATATAATTATTACATAAGATAAATTTAGTAATTGCGGGTAATGTTAGGTTTTTAGACACAATGACAACTTCAGTGGGCTAAAGTTTATATGGGACGTTCTATAAAACCATAGATAGCAATGTTCGAATTTTCCCTAAACATTTTATAAAAGTGATATTATATCAAACATTGTGACTGTTTGCAATTACCCTGATAACATATTACAATTGATTAATGTATAAAAGAATATTTGACAGTCCATTTTCTAAAACTATATAATTCAGTGTTAATCTTTTGAACTCTGAACTTAATCAACTTTGACCTTTTCATATGTTGACGCATTTTAAAGGATTGTTTCTATGACAGTTCTCAGAGAATACTTTCAAATCGACTGCACAAATCGCATTTGACCCGTATCAAACACAACACGGCGCGATTATTGATGTATTTTATGAAGCCACTTTCATGAGCGATATCTTTTTTTACAATTCGCTGAAAATTAGTTCAATTTTAAAAGCATGGCGCGATACGTAGGTTGCCTTCTCAGATTATCATGGTTGTCGAATTCGGTATTACTGCTGGTAACTACTCTGTGAATCCCGCTATGACATTATGCATCATTGCCATACATTGCCTCACGCTAAAAGCCGTCTTATGAATTCACAATTATATTTTAAACACGAACGAGATGATTTATTTTATATGTCTGGGAGTCAACTGTAGATATGTCAGCATCCTTAGGCGAGTTAAAATTGCCACGAATTCTGTAGATCATTTTATCCTGCTTAGCCGAGTTAAAATTGTCAAGAATAGAATGTGCGTAAAAGACCACGCAAGCCTCCTTAGCCGAGTTAAAATTGTCAAGAATTAATAGAATGTGCGTAAAAGACCACGCAAGCCTCCTTAGTCGAGTTAAAATTGTCAAGAATTAATAGAATGTGCGTAAAAGACCACGCAAGCCTCCTTAGTAGAGTTAAAAATGTCAAGAATTAATAGAATGTGCGTAAAAGACCACGCAAGCCTCCTTAGTCGAGTTAAAATTGTCAAGAATTAATAGAATGTGCGTAAAAGAGCACGCAAGCCTCCTTAGTCGAGTTAAAATTGTCAAGAATTAATAGAATGTGCGTAAAAGACCACGCAAGCCTCCTTAGTCGAGATAAAATTGTCAAGAATTAATAGAATGTGCGTAAAAGAGCACGCAAGCCTCCTTAGTCGAGTTAAAAATGTCAAGAATTAATAGAATGTGCGTAAAAGACCACGCAAGCCTCCTTAGTCGAGTTAAAATTGTCAAGAATTAATAGAATGTGCGTAAAAGAGCACGCAAGCCTCCTTAGTCGAGTTAAAATTGTCAAGAATTAATAGAATGTGCGTAAAAGACCACGCAAGCCTCCTTAGTCGAGATAAAATTGTCAAGAATTAATAGAATGTGCGTAAAAGACCACGCAAGCCTCCTTAGTCGAGTTAAAATTGTCAAGAATTAATAGAATGTGCGTAAAAGACCACGCAAGCCTCCTTAGTCGAGATAAAATTGTCAAGAATTAATAGAATGTGCGTAAAAGACCACGCAAGCCTCCTTAGTCGAATTAAAATTGTCAAGAATTAATAGAATGTGCGTAAAAGAGCACGCAAGCCTCCTTAGCCGAGATAAAATTGTCAATAATTAATAGAATGTGCGTAAAAGACCACGCAAGCATCCTTAGTCGAGTTAAAATTGTCACGAACTAATAGAATGTGCGTAAAAGACCACGCAAGCCTCCTTAGTCGAGTTAAAATTGTCAAGAATTAATAGAATGTGCGTAAAAGACCACGCAAGCCTCCTTAGTCGAATTAAAATTGTCAAGAATTAATAGAATGTGCGTAAAAGAGCACGCAAGCCTCCTTAGCCGAGATAAAATTGTCAATAATTAATAGAATGTGCGTAAAAGACCACGCAAGCATCCTTAGTCGAGTTAAAATTGTCACGAACTAATAGAATGTGCGTAAAAGACCACGCAAGCCTCCTTAGTCGAGTTAAAATTGTCAAGAATTAATAGAATGTGCGTAAAAGACCATGCAAGCCTCCTTAGTCGAGTTAAAATTGTCAAGAATTAATAGAATGTGCGTAAAAGACCACGCAAGCCTCCTTAGTCGAGTTAAAATTGTCAAGAATTAATAGAATGTGCGTAAAAGACCACGCAAGCCTCCTTAGCCGAGATAAAATTGTCAAGAATTAATAGAATGTGCGTAAAAGACCATGCAAGCCTCCTTAGTCGAGTTAAAATTGTCAAGAATTAATAGAATGTGCGTAAAAGACCACGCAAGCCTCCTTAGTCGAGTTAAAATTGTCAAGAATTAATAGAATGTGCGTAAAAGACCACGCAAGCCTCCTTAGTCGAGTTAAAATTGTCAAGAATTAATAGAATGTGCGTAAAAGACCACGCAAGCCTCCTTAGTCGAGTTAAAATTGTCAAGAATTAATAGAATGTGCGTAAAAGACCATGCAAGCCTCCTTAGTCGAGTTAAAATTGTCAAGAATTAATAGAATGTGCGTAAAAGACCACGCAAGCCTCCTTAGTCGAGTTAAAATTGTCAAGAATTAATAGAATGTGCGTAAAAGACCATGCAAGCCTCCTTAGTCGAGTTAAAATTGTCAAGAATTAATAGAATGTGCGTAAAAGACCACGCAAGCCTCCTTAGTCGAGTTAAAATTGTCAAGAATTAATAGAATGTGCGTAAAAGACCACGCAAGCCTCCTTAGTCGAGTTAAAATTGTCAAGAATTAATAGAATGTGCGTAAAAGACCACGCAAGCCTCCTTAGTCGAGTTAAAATTGTCAAGAATTAATAGAATGTGCGTAAAAGACCATGCAAGCCTCCTTAGTCGAGTTAAAATTGTCAAGAATTAATAGAATGTGCGTAAAAGACCACGCAAGCCTCCTTAGTCGAGTTAAAATTGTCAAGAATTAATAGAATGTGCGTAAAAGACCACGCAAGCCTCCTTAGCCGAGATAAAATTACAACAAATTATGTGCATTGAAGATCACGCACAATGTATTTTGTATTTTTTGTATATTGGACTAGTAGCTTCGCGGTGAGTGGCTTTAATAGTGAGTAGCTTTTGCAGTGAGTAGGGTTTTGTCGCAGTAACTGGTCCTTTCACCGGAGTTGAGAATTAATGTTTTATGTACCATTAAAACCGGTGTTATTCTGGGAATACCATCTATAAGAGCTGTTAATTTGTTCTTATGATTTGTGCAGTTGCTCTAATATTGCCACTAATGTCTTACTTGGACCAAGGAACATTTGAACATTTACAAAATGGGCTTTGCAGAACAATTTTCCAATGATAAGAAATTAAAATACAAAACAAAACAAATGTATAGCTCATTCTCAGCAATGAAATGTGTTATTAACAAAAAAAAACAAAAACGAAAATACAAAAAAAAAGAATAAAAAAGAAAAAAAATCGACACAGATACACACATACACACACACACATACTTGTATTGCAATATGTTCCGAGGACTTCATTGGATTAACTTTTAATATAGTTGAATTAACTTTTAATATAGTTGCGATATGAACTCGATTAAAACGCGTTCCTATATAGGGTTGCGTTTTAATTGGAGTTTAATTAAACTCAATTACAATGCAATACAATGGAGAATTGCATTTTAATTAAGTTTAATTAAACAAGAGTTGAATATCCGGTGACTGAACATAGAAATGTTTGCGAAGCGTAGGTTTAGTATCGGGGTAAGGTATGGTACAATTATATTAATATTAATATAACGTGAACCATACCTTCCCCCGATACTAAACCTAAGCTACGCAAAACGTATTAATAATCGAATTAACTATTAATATAAATTATGTTTTCCGAGGACTATGAAAAAGGTCCTCGGAAGGTGTGTATGTCCTCGGAAGTAGGTATATATCTGTATTTTTGTCCTCGCAACATATAGCAATCCAAACACACACACACACACACACACACACACACATACTTGTATTACAATATGTTCCGAGGACTTCATTGGATTAACTTTTAATATAGTTGAATTAAATTTTAATATAGTTGCGATATGAACTCGATTAAAACGCGTTCCTATATAGGGTTGCGTTTTAATTAGAGTTTAATTAAACTCAATTACAATGCAATACAATGGAGAATTGCATTTTAATTAAGTTTAATTAAACAAGAGTTGAATATCCCGTGACTGAACATAGAAATGTTTGCGAAGCTTAGGTTTAGTATCGGGGTAAGGTATGGTATAATTATATTAATATTAATATAACGTGAACCATACCTTCCCCCGATACTAAACCTAAGCTACGCAAAACGTATTAATAATCGAATTAACTATTAATATAAATTATGTTTTCCGAGGACTATGAAAAAGGTCCTCGGAAGGTGTGTATGTCCTCGGAAGTAGCTATATATCTGTATTTTTGTCCTCGCAACATATAGCAATCCAAGTACACACACACACACACACACACACACACACACACACACACACACACACACACATACTTGTATTGCTATATGTTCCGAGGACTTCATTGGATTAACTTTTAATATAGTTGAATTAACTTTTAATATAGTTGCGATATGAACTCGATTAAAACGCATTCCTATATAGGGTTGCGTTTTAATTGGAGTTTAATTAAACTCAATTACAATGCAATACAATGGAGAATTGCACTTTAATTAAGTTTAATTAAACTAGAGTTGAATATCCCGTGACTGAACATAGAAATGTTTGCGAAGCTTAGGTTTAGTATCGGGGTAAGGTATGGTACAATTATATTAATATTAATATAACGTGAACCATACCTTCCCCCGATACTAAACCTAAGCTACGCAAAACGTATTAATAATCGAATTAACTATTAATATAAATTATGTTTTCCGAGGACTATGAAAAAGGTCCTCGGAAGGTGTGTATGTCCTCGGAAGTTGCTATATATCTGTATTTTTGTCCTCGGAACATATAGCAATGCAAGTACACACACACACACACACACACACACACACACACACACACACACACATACTTGTATTGCTATATGATCACAGCAAACACGGGTGGGGATCGTCTAATAGGTAACAAGAGGTCTACACTGTGACAGACATTGCGTGCATCGACTCATTCTAAACTCGCGGCGCACACATACGATTATTCTGACCTTATATAACAGTGATATCCGCGCACACTCTTGTAAAATCCACGTACTAGGATACTACGAAGACCCGGAACTGGGACTTTAAGCGATATTTCTGAAATTTGACTAACAAACAGTAATTATGCCAGTGTGACTACGATGCCGCACCGTACACGAACAAACGACATATTTTATACAGTTTTCTTTATCCTAGCCCCGAAAGAAAAACAAAACGCCTTTAAATGGACTCTAGAAAGTGATCTACACAATTGCTAATAGCAACGTCCATCATCCTTCTCAGAAGTCACTATTTTCTTTCCTGCGTTCGCGATACAAATGAGAACATAATGATAAGCTAATAACATTTGTTTTGATCTCCATAACAAGGTATTTTTGTTTCAACATTCCGGAGAATTAAGTAAGCTCTTTACACTTGAAGTGCAAATGTTTAGAACTTTAAGTGTTTTAGTATGTTTAATTGCTTTTGTTTGTAGAATAGAGTGGCATTTACCGAAACATAAAAAAACACATTGTTTTTGCAGCAAACATGCCATTGTTTTTCCGACGAAAAAATATAAAACGCAAATGCGCATGCGCTACATATTCACGTACAGGTAATTCGAAGAACATGCGCACTGCCCTTTTCATTATTTCATCGAACGATCACATGTTAACCAAGGAAACAATCGTTGTTTTACGATAAATCACCTGGATGAATTTTCAAATAAAATTATTTAAACAATGCACTAACATAAATCATCTTACTAACCAAATTACTAGTACTTCTGTAATGTACAACGTATATATCATTGGCATGGAATAGGCACTAAAAGAGATTTAAAAATAAATAAACAGATTAAAGGTATACAGGAGACGATTTGTGGCATTGTGTATTGGTGACCAGCTCCTGAAAAAAGTATCGAGGACGTGTTTCCAAAATCTGTGAGTCGAGTGCCGCTGATTTATCACTTAAAGACAGCATTCGTGGCATAGCAGATAGAAATAATTAAAATAATACATTTCACTCATTAAAATAAATTGTACATACATGCTACTCTACACTGTACATAACAAGGGGGCGCTAAAACACAATTAAAGATGCTGTCACGTTCCTCTGTCATTTTCGTGGTTTTGTTTTTCCTAGTTCAAGTTCTTCAACTTCTCGCATTTGAAGTCACTTTGCCGAATCATGATGAAATAATATTCGCCAATTAACACAATTAGTAGCCAAAGTAGTTCTGATTTCCCGGGCATTAATCTGATAAAGTAATTAAATTATTGAAATGCGTCATCATGGCACTCAATATGAATTTAACATCCTTGGGGACTTATATCATTATATAATTTCACACTAATTACTGTCACGCAATGTCAGGTAGGTGAATTTGCCTAATTTACATATCAAGGTGGCTGTCACGTGGTTTAATTTTGAACTGGGTGATTTTGATACACATTTGTTTCTAACTTTTACAGATGACAGAACACAGCAAGCTTTTAAAACGCAGCTTTAAATAATTTTATTCATTTCAATATGCCTTTTTTTAGTATTAGTTTTACTGACACGTACCAATAATTCAAAGAGCATGCGCAGTTCATTATTTTATAGATTGAACTTACTTTTGTGCGCACAAAGAATGCAAAAACAACGTTTTTGTTTATGCTAAACAGTAATAGAACACATACTAATGAAAAAAAACTAACTATGACAGTTTCACATAATATAGAACACATACGCGTAGCACGTTTCAATTCCGTCACGGTGTATCTTAGATGTGTTGTTTACGTCGCGTGGGACCCACCCATACCAAAGACGACAGCTAATCAAAGAAACGAGTAAAATAAATATAACATTAGACATTGCTCAACTCCTCGACGTTACGTTGTTTTAGTCGTCATTGTATTTCGCGTTGCGTACGTCATATGGTAAATTTGTATTTGTATAGTAGTCGTATTGGAAAACCATTGCCAAAGAATCTTGTAGTACATGTTATGTAGCGCTCACTATTTGTAGTGTTAATTAAATTGCTTCTAATCCTGGGGGAAATCTCGCGACGAGAGGTTTACATGATAACTTACTTAGGGCCTGCCCAAATCCTGGATTGCTTTCCAAGTCCTGGTCGGGAGATGAGGCGACCTTTGTCACAGAAAATAACTGTAAATTACAAGCCTGGCATCTTTCAAGCCATACTAAACACACAGGGACAATCTCCGGGAAAATGCGACACGAGACTGTTATGCTTCAAGAATTAAGGATAAATTCAGCAAGAGCATCTTGGCGACGGGAGCTGGTTTATGGTATTATCGCCAGTATTTTACTGGAATGGTTTTACAAGCTCAATGTATGATCTAAGAGCTGATTGACAGAAGGATTGGGCGCCTGATATGGGATATCTGTATTCCATGTCATTATGATAGTGATAATGTGGATACCGTAGCCAAATTAACACCCCAGAGACTCAGTGAATAAATTTAAAGAGTACAGTTCATATCGGTTGCCACGTGTCCATGCAATCACGTGGTATGGTGGCTGATACCATGCTCAAACCCACAAAGTATAAATATATTAAAAATACACACCAATAATCATATTGTAGCAATAAACGGAATGTTCAAACAAAATCACCTTTGGCGTGTACAGAAAGGGGCCCATAATTGCTTTTATATTGCCCAAGCTGAAATCATATGGTACAAACAAAATACACATAATATTTAAAAATAAAAACATATAGGAAATATTAAATGGCCATATGCTTGTATTGAATTGTGATACACCGAGGGAGTAAACAATATGTGCACATACTGAAAACAGACGTTTTAGAATTAATTTATTTGTATTAGTTTAAATTTTATGAACGAGACTGTTTCACCCTGTGTTTATTCCTGGTCTTTGCATGGCCTTTAATGCCTACAACCGGGGGCGTTTTTTTTTACAAATCTCGTTATATCGAAACGACCTCGTCGTCATGACAACCAAGTGAATCGGTTGGCAGTAACTGAGATCGTACTAAATCGTGACACTTGCTCACAAACCAATCCTATCTGGGGATTTCATGTTGCTACTGCTAGCAGCTGAGTAGACCCATCTCTATATAAGATTATTATTGTGGAATAGTCGCATGTCTGGCGTTGTTTATATTTTTATGGATTCAAAAACTTGTTTTTATCTGAACCTTTTAAAACTCGCGTTATTAATCAGTAAAAAAATTCGGTCATGTCCTGGAAGGCATTAGGAGCCAAATACCTCCTACGGAGAATATTTGCTATTTGATTTGAAATATGGCTTAGACACGATGTCTCAAAGGAGCAGAGTGATATATTAGACGTATATCTTGTCCTGCGTTACATTTCTCACTGGTTTACAAAAACATTGCATTGCAGGTATAATAGAATTCTAGTTTTCTAGCTGATATTCGTGTCGCGATAAATCTAGATGTTATGCTTGAATACCGAGTTAGTACAGGAAGAGCATGTTCCATAAATTGTATGTGACAAGAGCAAGTGTAGAATCTAATAATGTATATCTTGTTTTTTTTTTAAAAATATTGTTCGCATATTTAAACATTGTACTTTAGCTTTATCATTCAGTGTTGAGCTGTTATCACTAAGTTAAGAAATCTGAAACAAAAGAAATAGCCAAAAAATAGGTCTCATCGTTAAAGGGCGGTAGTCATCGCGCCACGCATGCGCAAGATATATGGGTCTCATATAAACAAAGATGGCGACCAGGTAAAACCTCAAACTTGTGATTTCCATTAAAAGAGCGCAAATCAATGTTTATCAACTCAAATGTCGCACATGCGCAGCGCGACGACTACCGCGCTTTAAATGAATTAAATAATTAGGACTACATTGCACCGTTTACACCGAGAGATATTTCTGAAAACCGCAATGACCTTTCCTATTTAATTATAGTACGCCACCAGCGGTCAAATAATCAATTCATGGGTATCACGTCGTTGAACTTGAACTACGATTTTTACACAGCCTGCTATTAACAGTGGAATTCACACGCATCGAGATAAACTTAGATCATCCACCATCGAAGGCGAGGATGCGTTAACTTCATGCAGAGAGCTGAATTTCTGTATCCAAATTGTCCGATCCTGCCCCAGCAGAAATATGAACGCGTCTAAACGTGTTCGTCTGCATGCGCTTGGCTCGGAAAGTGAAACAAAATTGGTCACGTGATGACGTATAATACTAGTATATCCCAGACGTCGGGTTTGTTTATGCAGCTGAACAACTGTTTCTACTTGATCGTTTGATTCGATGACAGCCATTAATTCTAATATCAATTTCATTGCAGCCCATGAGTATTTAGTACATCTATTATGTGATGGTTATGGGTAATAAATACTCACGGGAATCACATGCACAGCGTGCTCAACATATAATAAAGTAGAAATATGGCTATCACTGTGACGTCATATCTGGCAAATATGATAGCGCTCAGACCCCGTACACGTGTTATTACTCTCTATACACTAGTGCACTGGTAATGAAGTGTAATATCATTCCCACGCGAGGGTTGTCAGATTTCTGACAAGGTAACTAGATTTATAATTGTTTGTATCAAGGATTGTCTCTTTCCAAAACGTCTGCAAAAATGCTAAAGTCTGTTTTATACGATAGAAAAAATACGATCGTGCTCTAAATCAAAATAGTTGTAGTGGGATAAGAGCCAATTTATAGGACGACTATTTACTCATATTACCGCTGCGTTCGAGCAAACTTCGAAAATTACGTACTTCCTTGGTTAATTGCGTTCAGCGCACCCGAAGCAAAATTCAAACAGCAATGCATGACGGGATTTTTCGTTGTGCAGACAATAATAACTTAGGCAACAAACACAATAAGCGAGGTTTCGATGCGCATAACCCGAACACGTCGTAGCTTTCAGATTTAAATTTTGCCCTAGTTACTAAGAATTGAAGGGATTTGACCGACTTTGACGAATCTATAGTGTAGCAGTGAGAACGAGCGGGTATAATTTTCAACTACTGATTTATTACGAAAATAGGCAGATAACTGATATAAACTGATATAAAGAACGCTGTCTTATTATTGTTGATTAGTTGCGCAGATGTATTCTACAATATTCACAATCCACCTTTTATGAACGCAATGCAAACATTTACGCCTAGCAATAACGACTTGTGTACATTACACCATATTTGACAACTGTCACGACAGAACTGTGCCCACGTGGTTATAATAAACAGACTCGATGTCGCATATCACCACGTGGTTCTCAATGTAATTATCTGCTCGCCTGTGATAATAGACAACGGACGTGGTGTGCATCCAGTATCACATGCCTCGTGTACATTGGCGTCTTTGTCACTGGCGACTGGAATTGTCAGGATTGGTCGAAATTAGATTACTTTCCGTTCAATCATATAATCTGACGATTATACTTGTATCTTTGAATACGAGTTACCATGGTAACAAACGAATTTTCTTATAGTGTATAGAAAAAGGAAATAATCGTGTGTATGGTGTTGATTTCACTTGAGTGTTAGTTAGAAAACAAATTTCGAACAAGGCACTTACACATCCAGTCAATGTGTGGCATAAACATTAGCGTATCCACCCTATATCAGATATTGTGGACGGCTGCATACTCAGCAGTCGAAAAAATACTTTTCAATAAAATTATTATTATACACGTGTATGCTCGAGTTGGGCTCTCCCCTCATTTCCGAGTCTGTAATTGGATTCGACCCTCTTGAGGATGTAGTAGAGTTTTCCCGGAAGTAAAAAAACTTATTATATTCACAGAATAGTTGTACACAACCATTTCAAGCTATATATTTTATGAAAGCCTAAATAAAAATCAATTTTATATCAGGTGTAACTCACAGTTAGTCACGTGATCGTTAAGTAAATAAATTGATTATTGCGACTTTGAATCAGTATTGTGATGAAATTTAAAGGGCTATTACAATATGTTCATCAACAATTGTAGAATAAAACACTAGAAAAATATAGGTCAAAACGATTTTGTGCAACTTTTCTGGTTTGTTGAATAGGTCAAGTTTTTTTTTTTACTAGACTGTGCTGTCTGTTTGTTTTTTCATTCGGGCAGTAAAATCTCTAGAATGCGTAAATTAAGAATTGTTAAATTAAATTAAGAATCCTGAAGACTTATTGTTCATTTATCCCGCATCTACAATTACTGAAAAAAGTGAAGAGATCAGAAATGATTGTATGGGTGGATAATCCCATAAACAAGATTCGTGGTGAAAACCCAAGTCATTGCTCAATTCAGTTACGAGCTATACTTTTTGGGCCTGAAGTTTTAGAAAATTCGCACACCTTGAACCCATTTTTGAATGCGGAAGTTGAACGGACCAAGGTTTTCGACAGAACGGGAATACTTGTGTATCAAATTAACACAAGCTATGTGGAACCGATAAACCGAGATTTGACAGCCACTCCGACCATTTTTTTCCCTAAGACCTCAGGAAGTTAGAGCAGAACTTTTACAATCTGATGTGTGCCATATTCAGCCAACTTTTGATCATATCCACGAGAAACGAAAAATATAACAACCTACGTAACGCGTTGATCATATCTATACAATTTAAATATGTCACCTGGCAAGATTGTTAGTGAGTCTTAACTAGAGATAGGTGGCGCAGTCAACGATAGGGAAGATTCCATGACGATGTTCTTGGCACCGTCAGAAGTCCAATTCGCTAGGCTACGCCCTCTAGCGATGAACTACTTTTGCGCCCTTGAAATTGGTCAAAGGAAGGCAGTTTTGTGACAGCGTTGATGATTTTGTCGACCGTCTTTGTGTTTTGAGAGATACGTTAAATTTTAAATAACAACCTACATATTCAAACAATTTCCATGTTGTCTGTTTGTTTCAGTGCATTCACCCAGTCACAAATATGTTGCTTATACTACGTCATTGCTCTACTCAAATAACAGCGTATTCTGGTTCCCATCTACAGGCTCTGGACCTCCACTGCTCCCAATGTGCCTTAATTTCGGCTTCCGGTCAGCTACTCAACTCTGGTTCCGGTGAAGACATCGACAATATACCCTGCGTTGTACGTATGAATCAAGCCCCGACGAAAGGGTTCGAGTCGGATGTAGGATCCAAGACAACCATTCGATTCACGGCACACTCCTCCTTACCGTCGTTAATGAGAGATCCTATGCTGATGGATGACGTCATTGGAAGGCCGCAGTACATTATATTTTGGGGTCCACCAAAGGAAATGGACTCCGGTGGCAGTGGAGTTGTTTATAATGAAATATCCGCGCTTTCGATGAAATATCCTTATATTAATTTCATTGTGCTTACTAATGATCAGTATCAATATGCAGAGTACGTTTTCCGGGAGGAGACCGGCAAAGACAGGCGAGTATAGTCCTCATAATTTAGGGGTCTCTCCTGTTAAATAAAAGTATGAATTGTTAATTACCTTATTATCCCATAATTTTAATTACGCACGAGCTTTTCTGGGTAGTGTGCTGTCAATTCGATAATATGGGAACGATTTCGCACATCTCGACGGATGAGAGCGCACTTTAGAAATTTCGCATTTTAAAGCCAGAGTTTATAGAAATTTGCCTACTAGTAATTTCTGAATCAGCGTTTTTTTAAAGTGTTTACATGGTCGTCTCTGGGAAGTTCAATTGTAGTATTAGGCATATATGTCTCCTCTGTAAACCTGGTAAAACTAAAGTGACACCAACATAACAGGGGTTGGGTGACATTACAATAAAACCAAAATCAACAGACGCGATAACGCATATATTAAAGGGCGGCAGTCGTCGCGCTGCGCATGTACGACATTTACGTCGATAAACATTGATTTTCCCACAATCCAATGCGCTCTTCTGGTGGAAATCACAAGTATAAGGGTTTGACCTGGGCGCGACTTGCACTAATTACCGCCGGTGACTCCTTTGATACTTTCCAATCACCTGAAAAATACCTAATTAAAGTTTGGTAACGTCTCAGTTTGTACTCGTTGGTCTGCGCAACAGTCAAAGTCGCCATCTTTGTTTATATAACCCCCCATATACCTCGTGCATGCGTGGCGCGACGACTACCTTTCTTTAAAATATGCCCTATAACAAAATGTAGCATAACGTTCAAAATACAAATTTTATTTTGAAAATTAAAATTAAAAACATTAAAAACATTAAAAACTTAAAACTAAGAAAATTACTACCACAATTTTAATCTAAGATATTTGAAAAAGAAATAAAGGAGGAGAAGAACGCCGATAATTAAAGCTAAAACAGACTATGTTGATGAGGCTGAAAGTGAAATACATTTCGTTTTACCCACGTATAGGTACGCTTAGTTGTATTGTAATACTTCCATTGCAGAAAGTCGTGAATTAAATTAACCTGGGCTGGAAAGGCCATACTGTATGTTTTGTTGCAAGTTTTATTATATTTTTTTGTTTTACTCATATTCATTGTTGACCTTTTTTTTCAGAATCACATCCGGTTCATGGTTGACTACTGGTTGGTTTACAATGATTCTACTTAGAAATATCTGCGATTCGATTTCCATATATGGCATGGTTAGTCCTGGATATTGTCAGTAAGTATTACCACCAGCACGATCAATAATGCAGAAATGTGACGGTGTAACCACATGTCTACGGGGTCATTCAATAACGACTTTGTTGAAAACTCGTAAATTTGGCGATTTTACTTGTACATGGATTATGTACGACTGGCAACAATGTTTTTGAAGTGCACAACAATGTCTTTACGAGAAATATCAGTATTTCTATGCCCAGAACCGACTGAAACTAACATTCAGTCGCCAAATACACAGGGTCAATGTAAGGCGAAGGCCCTGGAGCAAACACGAATTGCGCGAATGGAGAACACTTCTTCGGACCCGACTGGCGTAACGGCTAACGATTATTCGAAAGCATCTATAAACGCCTAAAAAAATCTCACAAATTTTATGTTTACTGTTGATACATTAAACAATTTCCACAATCAAATCACGAAAATATTAATTAATACTTTCCCCGAGTTAGAATTACAAGGTTACATAGATTAGTGTACAAACAAGTATCATGATTCTTTCAGGCGCTCTTGTCAACGAGAGATATTCCGGTGACGTCATTTGATAACTTTTTTGTTCTATGCAAACCTGTCTGTAATACTTGAATAGTAGAGTGTCCATTTAGAATGCCTTCTCAGACTTGTGCTTGAGATGCTTTATACAGATAACTTCTTGTGTTCTAATTCAGACCACTAAAAGAATTATTTTATACCTGGTTCACACAGATTAGAAATACGCCGTTGTGGGCCCAGTGAGAACACCAGTGTTCGCATTGGCTCTATAACGGTGTATTTCGTTTGCGATCACACGACATTAAAAACGCCGGTGTAATTTTATATTCGGCCTGTGTAGCACCCCTCTGTAGTTAGATCCGTGTTTGAACATATTCGTACCCTATCACTACGGTTATTATTTTCAATTATTTTCTTGAATCTTGACTTCAAAGGTTTTACTTTTTGACGGCACAGTTCTGCGGGTTTATCTCGCCCCAATTCCATGTCGTTTTGTGCAATAATCCTGTAAACCTGGCTATCATGGGAGGTTCCGTTTATCAATCTAAAAATACTTTCCTATATGGTTAGTTTCTTGCTGTGACGTCATTGAACGCATGTTTTGCGGGCCTTTACCTTAAAGCGGGGGAGTCGTCACCTGCGCGTGCGTCAAATGGCCATAGCGTGTCATGGTTTACAAACAAGCGTCTGCCCATGAACCGTTGCGTTTTTAGCGTATGTTGTTATCGTCGCTTGGGACTCAATTCCCGCGCGTGCGCAGGTGAGGACCCTCCTGCTTTAAGTTGACAAGCACATTTGACCCTGGTCTGTTCACTGATCATATTGTGTTTTTTTTCAGATCACCCACAAAACCGGATGTACCGTATCACTATTTCAGCCCAAATGGTTTTAAAGAATGCGCTCAGTACAGGGAACACGAAAATGCCAAAGCGCACGGACACCGGTTTATGTCCGAGAAATACGTATTTATTCGCTGGGCGTTGACTAAATACAATATAACATTCCACAGTCCCGAAATACCACTTACGAACTTAATGGAATTCAATAAACCAAAGTTTCTTACTTGAATGTTATCACGATTACCGGAACTTTAACTGCATGGACATTTCATCCCAAACAAGTACACATGCACGTGTGTAACTCCCGCGAGAACATCATGATTTTGGACAACGGTCACGTGATGGGCCGCCAAAGTGTTGTATCACGTGTGAAATATTCCTTCTAGTGAATTGGGATGCAACTTCCACACTGAAAAGTTGTCATGGTCACATATGCTGAAATATAAAAATAGTCACAAAGTTGTCGAAGACTAGGCACGGTTGACATTTCCGTGAGACAGCCCGAGTGTACACCGGAGCAACTTTGATTAGCATTTTCCGTTACAAGGTCAAACAAATTTATAACAAACGATGGTCTTAAATGCGGTTTATGCGATTCTAAATTGTCTATAACACAAATCTTGATTTCGTAACATTGAGATCTGCGTTACTTTTTTTTAGATCGCAGTAATATTTTAGGATTGAACAATACTGTTAAAGTCCACAATAGGTTTAGTTCTCTGCGGTGTTTTAGAGATGTCGGCAATCAGCATATGGGAGCGATAAGAAATGGCGTGCTGCTTGGCAATCTCGACAAATGATCGCCATTTTAATTAAGTGACAGTGTATTACTTTAGAAATAACAGTTCAGGAAAGATTGGGGTTTGAAGGTAGGTTAGGGAGCCCTAATGCAAGAGATTCGATGAAGGTAGGTTAGGGAGCCCGTAATGCAAGTGATTCGATGAAGGTAGGTTAGGGAGCCCGTAATGCAAGGGATTCGATGAAGTTTCGGTTAATTATGTTACCAATGTCTCAAACCCCAGTGTCGCATTTCACAATGGCGGCGTTCAACATACTCCGCAAAATGTACTCCAACACCCAACGTGGTTTCATTCTATAGTTTATAACAGTTTTTAAAGAGCTCGGATATACTATTGAAAGTTCTTTTTAGTCGTATTGCCGATATCTCAAAACACTACCTATAATTCCCAATACTGTAACTTACTTGAACGAAAACATTTTACTGTACAAGAATATTATTTATTACATAGAAAGCTATTTATTGCTTATAAAGTTGGCGTGTTTAGATTCCATATTTTACGTATTTTGTATCAACGTAATCGGAAAAGAATTTAAAGGGGGAAGCTTAGAACCGCACGGTTTCATCAGCAGTTAAATATACGGAGTGTGCGTTGGGGAAAAGGGGTGCAGCAAGTGTAACTTTTGTCCAAAATATCTAAGAATTTGTTCTCACTGTTTTAGTTAAATTCGAACCATATATTTTTTCTCGAAATACCCCGAACGTTATATCAAAAGTCCGATCAGTCAAGTACTCGCATGCGTTACGTGCTGTGACGCGGGGTTCCCATGGCTGCTCTACAGTCCCTCTGCAGGTCGCGAAAAACACACCACAGAATTATGGGATATTGAATGCAGACACGTGACCAAAATCAGAGTCATGCCATTGGACCAAAAAGTGTTACCGTAAACATATACGGTAAACAGACATTACCGTAATTTATCAACTGAACCTGGACACACAAGGATGGACCATTATTTTTGCTGGCGATGGTGGATTTTTCGAGTTTGTTGTGCTATTATTGCTTTCTTCCAATTGAATAGTGCCACCATTAGTCACTCCCAGAGACTGCAGACTTAGTGACGGAGAGCCGATTTTATATACCCAGCCATTTTGAGTTCAGATCTTGTTTTCTAATTCTAGCCTTTCTTTTCCAGCAACAAATTACGGCATGCCCCTAGGCAAGTGGTGTTACTGTGAGTCATGGCAATAATATTATTATTCTATGACGTATAATATGATGTAATGAAATAAATATTACTATTTGCAATACTGGCATGTTGGTCAAAGTTATGGCGTGTTTTATTCTCCGTAACTTAATGAGGGCGATGGTCATCGCGCCGCGCATGCGCGAGACATGGGACTCGTATGAACAAAGATTTTGACAGCTGTGCAGACCAACGAGTACCAACTGAGACGTTACCAAGATTTAAATATGTAATTTCTTTGGTGATTAGAAGGTATCGAAGAAGTCATCAACGGTAATTAGTACACGTTGAAGACACATCAAAACTCGTACTCGTGATTTTCATTAGAAGAGCGTATTAGATGGAGAGAAAATCAATGTTTATCAACACAAATGTCGCACATGCGCGACGCGACGACCACCGCCCTTTAAGCGTTAATAAGGACATCAACAGTTTCGCTGTTGGTTGTATTGTTCGGAGTTTCTGGTGGAGGGCGCTGTTGCCGTAGGTTGTATAGACGACATTAATTGTTTATTGGCAAGCATGAATAGTACAATTTTAAAAGCACAATGATAAACGAACGAATCCTTATCATAAATCTATCCATATGCAACAGTTGGAATAACGTGAGTGAAAAGACAATGGATATTCTTAACCCAATATTCGTTTTCGTCTACGCTATTATCCCACCGCAATTGGTCAGCTCGTCGGATAACTGCATGTGGTTCGTTCCGTACCGACTTTCTCTCTTCATTGGCTCAAACTTCGCTCCACGAAGGATATCGGAACGACAGATTGTAATTGTTTCTCCATCTTGAATACACGTATTTCTCCGTCAAATAACGGTGACTTTCATGTATCTTTTCACTTTTATTGAACAGTTGGCATTCTTTTTGACCGTGCTTAGTGAAATAGTGGTATAAGTGGTCCGATTCATCGTGCAGTCTCCTATAGAAATGATAGAAAACCAAAACTCTCCTGTATAAATATTGAAATTACAAATTTTCATTGTGCAGAATTTGTTTGGACAGTATCGATGTAAATAGGTAAAACGTACCAAACCACCAATTATATTTCAATAAACGACAATGTTGTCATGTATTTCAACAAAAACACACGTTTCTAAAATAAGATGTTGATCTCCGCCGGTGCCATATGTATGTAATCAAGTAGTTGCCAGAAATACACACGTTGTACAACTCTAACTCAGATAAGATTGTACCCGACAGGCTTTTGCGACTTCGGTCTTGTAATTGGTTGTAAACAATTTTGAAAACAAAAAAACACAGATTGTTCAACCTTTCTAACTTATTTGCCAAGTTACTCAAAAACTATAGGTTTCTGGTCCTCGTCAATAATCAAACCACCTGAAAACCGAATAGAAATAAGCCCATACATATCGCGTTTCAGAGAAAATGCAAAGAAAAAAACACGATAAAATTAGTATACTGATTAAAGCGGGGGAGTCGTCACCTGCGCATGCGTCAGATGGCTGTAGCGTGTCACTCTTTACAAACAATCGTCTACCCATGAGCCTTTGCGTTTTTAGCGTGTGTTGTTATCGTCGCTTGGGACTCAATTCCGCGCGTGCGCTGGGGCCAATAAAGATAGCTGTGTTCGATAGTGGATGTTGACAATCTAAAATTGTCGTCTGCAACTTACAAAATAATTATAGGTTCACACAATTGGTCACTTCAAAATTAATAGTACATACACCTGTAGCAGTAATTCAAATTTGCAGAGTTAGTTATTTCATCCAACCAATACGAAATAACTTTTATTTATTTATTTATTTATTTAAATTAATGCATGTTACCATCGACCAATCAGAGAGCAGCTTGTTGACAGTTTTATTTTCGATGCACCAAATTATGTCTTGTATATATGCTTCGGCTCAACTGGTGTTCCCGACTTTTCTTTTGGGACTATCGGTGTGTGAAAGTGGTCAAAGTTCAAGACATGAATATAAACGACATCTATACTCACGCGCAGTATTCGTGGTCCGTCAAACCATACACTGTTATGCTATCACACGCCCTCAGCGCAAATATCATGGTGTACCAGCCTGTCGATAACCACGTGTGTGTTTCAAATCTACAAAGAAACGCGTATTTATTAAAGCGGGAGAGTCGTCACCTACGCATGCGTCAGATGGCCATAGCGTGTCATTGTTTACAAACAAGCGTCTACCCATGAGCTTTTGCGTTTTTAGCGTGTGTTGTTATCGCTTGGGACTCGATTCTCGCGCGTGCGCAGGTGACGACCCTACCGCTTTTATTTTTATTTACTAGTATTTTATTTACGTATGGGTCTGTGCTATACAAAAAATTTGAATTCATTAAAACAACAATAGCTGTAATTTTGAACATTTTTGGGTTTAAATATAACCACATTGAGATGAGATGACCATTCGCCATCGTTAAAATCTGTTACGTGATGAAAATTATGACGCACACTATTATGGCAAGTGAAACATCAAAGCGTCAGAGAGAGGCCCAGCCTCTCAAAGATGGCGGCATATTTGACACGATTTCGTCCAGCCCCCGGTAAGTTGCCATCTGGTACCGGTAATCCCGGTGGTTAGCTTGACAACAAAATCGGATTTCAATAGACGGCGCTCTCTGGAGACCTGGCCGCAACCGAGCAGCCATTTTTATCCAGCATGTAATTGATTTAAAGGGTGGTGGTCGTCGCGCCACGTTCTGTTCTATATGGGACTCATATCGACGTATAAAACGCGTGTAAAATGCATTGTTTATATGAAACGGAACACGCGTTGCGCGACGACCACCGTCGTTACACAGTGTATATGTTATGTTTTCAATGTCCACATTTCAGCGATGTCCGTTACAAATCGATCCTAATCACACACTACAGGAAAAAGATAGATAGTTACAGCTATTGCTGCTATAAGTGCCGGGTGTAAAACTGCTCTCACCTGTTGTGTCCAGTTTCCGACTTAAAGACTTGCTCCGCGAAGTGATATTGACTTGCATTTACAATATAAAACTGTACTCCGCGATTCGAGTCTTGTAGTTCTTTGGCGATTCTTGAGACCCTCGTTATATACGGTCCCCAAATTAAGACCATCTTCGGCTTTGTGTGGCCTTTGAGAAGTCCGCCATATTTAAATCGTATCAACTGCAACCTCGTTGTTACGTACGAAATGATTCTGATCGTAGTTTTTTTACCGACATCCTTTGCGAAGTCGCCTATTGGGTGATCATTCATTCTTATCACACAGGGGAACGAGTCGATTTCCTTCCCGGCTGCCTTGCCCAATAGTTGACCAGATGGACTTACGATTGCGCATGCGTCGCAATGGAATTGGAGCGTCTGAAATAAAATTATGGAATGTTGAGAAGTATGCAAGTGCCGCCGCAACGGTTTTTCACCTATTGCTGCACAGTTCAGCTAATCAAATATTTAGTGAGTCAACATTGGGTTCGATGCACCATGGAAGGTAAAAAGAGTTATTATAGTTCGTTAAATTTGTAAACTGTCTAATTTTCAGTCAACACTAACAACACGCCACTTTGTTATTTTAGCTAATTAAACTAAACCACAATTCGCTAAATCAAGATGTCGCTAATTTAAATCAAAATATTTTCTCACGATGAGATGTTCATTTAGTTAAATATTTAAGTACTGAGTCAAATTCGCTAAATGGCATGTAGCTAGCTATTTAAAGGGCGGCAGTCGTCGTGCCGCTTCCTGTTTGATATGGGACTCATAGCGACGTATACAACGCGTGTAAAATACATTGTTCATTTACATAACTCTAATCCTAACCTTGCCCCCCCAGATCCCGTTTCAATTGTATATACCCCTTATTTAGGTCACTTATAATTATTTGGAGGGGCATATTGAATCACATTGCCGTTGGATTGTTAGGGTTATGGTTCAGGTCGGGGGGAAGGGGGCCTTAAAGAAGTTTTTATTTCCAATTTCTATGTCATAGACATATTGTGTAATAATGGTGAAGTAGTGTTGTGTTTACCTTACTAGAATGCCCGTACCCTCCATTCCAAATTAATTGTATCTCATGGTACTTCATTGATGACCCTTAGAAGGGCATATACAGTAAGTTGAACTAAGAATGACATGGATGTTAGAATAGGGATGGGGTACAATAGAAAGCCTTTTAGACATTATTTTGGTTCATTGACCAATAGTTTTCGGACAATTTGGAAAGTGGCGTTATGTCAGAAAAATGTTAGCCCAGTAAATTTGCTGAGAACTAAACCTGAAAATCTCAACATAACCGAGGTCTCGTACGTGATGCAAGAAAAAAAATCGTGGTGTGGCTAACGCGGTTAACAGCTGCACTGTAGTATTTCTTTCATAGCTAAAAACGTTACTGCACCTGGTCACCGTGGTGTAGGGGAATTGGGTTCAAGATGCTATATTGGAATGTTGCTCACGGAGCTATGTGGTTGCACACTGCATGGTCTGGTTCTAAATTAACAAAATACCTTTCAGGTCGAAAAACAAACCGAGCGATGACAGAAGCGAAACCAGTAATAAAACACGTTTTTTTTAACCAATGAATTAGAGTTAGCTATGTCAACATGATGTCGTATTATTAGCAAAACAATAGATATTCTGATCTATACATCTCAAACCACTGATAAATGGTCTGAGCATACATGCAACACCGGCTCGAATTTGCAATATAAATGATATAGAAATAAACCAGTCATGTGTAGTGTAGTATGCGTTCTATTAGTTACTAGTATATGATCATTTCAAAAATGACGTCTCCCGGATACACGCCCAGTTACACCCCATGCGCTCGGACAACAATATTAAAAGGGAACCGCTCAATCCCATGGATTGAACCAAAGAATCACGGGGCACTATTGTTTGTGTTGTTTACAATGTTGGTCTATCTTTTGTTATTCATTGTCATTTTAATCCAGAAAGTAAATTTGTTGTGAGATTAGGCTTAACTGGAAGGTGCCCCTTTAACAAAAATATGCAGCCTTTACCTTGTTCCGCTGAACGGAGATATAGCTCCAGGGATCTTCTTTTAGCAACGTGAGTGTCAATGTCTCGTTTGATCGAATAACTGATTGTTTTGAGACAACGTTAACGTGGCCAGTGCCTGTGACATGATTACGTCTTTTCGTCGCCGGCCTCAACTCTGCCACTTTCTCGATGTCTTCATGTCTCACGGGTAGTATAGTTGTGGCGTGGGTAATGTAGGCTAGTGGTTCGTGTCCAACTCCACGAAGCACGTACATCCAAATAAACCCAGCCACCGATAACGACACTACACCGGGACAGAAGACCTTTATTTTCGTCCATTTACGACGCCCCGAACTAGCAAAGACCATCGCACGCAGGCCACAGCGGCGCCCGAGGTGGTGCTGGCAAGACGTACACCATGAAGAAAGCAAACATCCGGGGTAAAACCAGATGTCAGCTTTACATTCACGTGCTTTACATTCTTAGCTTCAACACGGTTACTAAAAAAAAGTAACCGTGGCTTCAATCACAGTCACTCTTGAGGGACTGTGCTTCAATTAACCATGGAGGTAAAATACTCATGAATCAACAGAAATTAAATTCGCTATCCTATGATGCATGTGTATAGCAGCGATCTTAACAATGGATATGTGGCGAATAAACACAGAAAAGCCGTAGACACACCGACTTTCCATGGGCGTCAACTAAGTCGGCAACATGACTCGCCACTAACCAATGTTTCCATAACAAAATAAAAGCAAATCAAATCTAAAGTCAATAGAATGATACACCATAATAAAATCATCAATAAGATATATGACTAATACACATTTTTGAATAATTGTTATGTTCAATCAATGAAACACTAGAATTCATTGAACGATATATTTTTAAAAAAACGAATAGTTCGTACATGTTACTATTTTCAAAAATGTCCCACGTACATAAAATGTCAAACGTGCGTTGCGTTTTACTTTTTTGGACTGTACATTTCTAAAACTTGAATGTGTTTTTCATTTCAAGTCCCTCATTGTTTTAATTCTGGACACTGTCACACACCTAAAATGTCTTCTAAAACTGATTTAAAATCAACCATAACTTTTTAGTAGACAAGATAGATGCATGTTTAAAATAATAAAACATAAGAAATGATGAAAGAATGAGTGGAAAAATCCCCCCAACGCCCTCTATGGTTCATTTTCATATCCCATAATCCTTTGCAAAATATATGCCATTTCTGCCCTTCAGGAAACCGGTTTGCTCTTATTAGTGGCGTTATGAATGTAACAATGGATTACTTTATGTCCATGGTAGTGTATACTGGCGGAGTGATTCGTATTTGTAAATTAACGTCGGCTTGGCTCATAACTGTTTACAGGCACACGGACTTCTGTGATCGTTCTATGCTCGTCAGATTTGGCAGACGATGCTCTTCAACATATCATGTAAGATGGCTACAGTAAGGGTGTTTTGTGCCGGATTCGTGTTGTGCCAAGTAGCGATAACCTTCGCTATTTATCTGTATGTGTTTATGGGCAGTAATGACGGCCAGCATATATACGGCAGCACGTCGATCGTCGCAAGCGGTCTGTCGACGGGTGTCAGTGGTGCGATAACCGGGAAAGTGCGTCGCAATCACACCATTGGGGCCCCTCTCATTGATTTTATTGTACAAGAAGCAGATACTCCGCACCATGGCAACGTCTCAAATAATATAGACTTATTTAAAGGAACGTTACAAGAAGATCCGTGGGGTTATGTATCTGTTGAACGAAACAAGGTGAGTCTAATAGGTTAGTGCATAGTCCAGCAGCTCCTAAACCATGCCTAAACTAAATGCAAAACCAGGGTGCGAAAGCGGTTTCGAGTAACTGCTATGACGAATGTTATAGTACAGACACAGTTCCTCTGACTGGTACAGATCATGTCATCGCGAATACCATTGTCAGGATACAGGCTTTTGTTATTGATAGTGTGAGTTGCGCGCGATCGATTGGGGTCATTGTACAAGGTCACGATACAACACGAGCCGTGTCAAATACTAACACAATCTGTGTGTAGCGGTTAGTTAATTTCAATTATATTATACCAGTATATTGATGGTGTTAATCCATTGATTTGATTGGTCCAAACACAAAATTTGCATATGCAATCCATGGTATATTGGCTGATAATGCACGGCTAAACCAAGTGGCCCTGGAACATGAATTGACTACAGGTTTAATACGAAAATGCATAAAACCGGTATTATTTGATTTTTAGGTAAATATAGTGGTTGAATTTTAGAAGAATATTGAAAAAAAAACTGAATTAAAAACATCTGAACAGTTATATAACTATAATATTGCTTTTTGTTAATGGTGGGATCCAAGTTGTGAGCGTCGGTCGTTGGGTGATTGTCGTTCGCCACACAAACCTAAACCACCGTTCCTTAACACCGTGAGGTGCCGACACGAACGCCAAAACGCTATGTTCTCAGTGCTGTTACTTTGAGATGGATTGCGAACTTCCAACAAAGAAAACATGATCTTTAAGTACAAGATATAATTGAGGGATTTAATGACATAAAAATGCAAAAAAACTATGAGTCACAGGCGAAAATGTATGCCAGTTTGCCACTAATAACAACCGGTGTCCGGTAGCGGCAGCTGACAAAATTGCAGTGCACCCGGGTAATTGTCATCTGTTTCAAAAAACACGGGACAACGCAGGATTCGACGACGATATATGATATTGCAATTCTTCACTATGGGTGAATAAATTACAGGAGATGATGAAGGTAATTTCGAAAGCTACAGATTTGTGCCGAGTGTACACCAACCACTGTATTAGAGCGACGGCGTGCAAAGTCTTTCGGCCTTAGTTGAGACAAGGCATATCATGTACGTGTCACAAAAACGATGTGAAAATCCGATCTTACACCATCAAACTTACCCCAGAACAACGACAAAACTTGTCAGTCATACTGTCACAAAACTTTGGTTATACCAAAGGTATCCAGGTCAGATGTTTGAACTGAGGTCGCTGTGCCGGTCGCCGTACATGATACACCGCGTCCCGCCGCGTACCGCTGAACGTCAAATATACACAGTTACAAGTAGTATGATGAGTCACAAAACCGGTTTATTTCACAACTGTACTTTCAATGGGCAAATTACAGTCCAAATTGTACAAAAACCGGAATGAAAACGTGGAAAATCCGTTGTTTAAATGATCCAAACTGTACACGACCCTGTATTTCAAATCGCGTTGTGGGTCAGTAAAATGTCAGAAAGGTCATCCTTTGTTATGCTAATTTGTGTGTTTACGCTGCTCTATTCAACGTGGATGTTTTTTTTTTCATGTGGAATAAAAATTAGTTTGTATTCAATTTGAACTGTGTTGCGCATGCAATTTTTGTATGCATTCAGCGTACAACTACATACTATTCTTATAAATATTCATGTTCAAGGGCCATATTCATGATCTTTTAGTAGATGAAAGTAAACTCTTTTTTTACAAGTTTTATCGAATTGTCAATATACTGGTATAATATAATAGCAATAACCCCCGCCAAAGTTGGGTATACCACTTGATATTGCACAATTCACTCCATATATGCACTCGCCTGCGGCTCGTGCATATATGTCGTGAATTGTGCAATATCTCGTGGTATACCCGCCTTCGGCGGGGGTTATTGCTTAATTATATCACAATGTGAATATGGACACTAAATATAGCATTAAATTGAGTGCAGGGATTACTCCATATTTCAATTCATGCAGAGGGGTAAAACAAGGGTGTAACCTTAGTCCTCAACTATTTAATATTTTTGTTAATGGAATCTGTGATGATGTTAAAAATTTTGACCCTGTTGATTTAAATGGCTTGAAGCTCAATTGTTTGTTATATGCTGATGACTTGCTATTGTTTTCTACAACCCAAGAGGGGTTACAAAAGTGCATTGATGCAGTCCAAAATTACTGTGACAATTGGCATTTAAAAGTAAATATTAACAAAAGCAAAATCATTATTTTTAATAGACTAGGTAAAAACTTAGAAAACAGTTTTATTTGGACGCCACTAAATTACAGTGTGTTAATTATTATAATTACCTTGGCATTGTTTTTCAAACAAATGGTAAGTTTCATAATGCTATGTCTAGGCTACAAGACAAAGCACAGAAAGCACTGTTCAAGATGTACAAAATGCTTTGGATCAGTGAGGAATGTTATTCTGTTAGTCTGGCTAAAAAACTATTTAACTCTATTATCAAACCCACAGCTTTATATGGGGCTGATGTGTGGGGAGGGGTTATGCTGAACATCTACAAGGGGTCTGGTAAAAATAAATGTACAGTTGACAATTGCAATTTTGAAACAAAACTTTTCTCAGATAAATTAATTCCAGAAAAACTTCATATTAAATTCTGTAAAAGAGTTCTGGGTGTGCACAGGAAGGCATCTAATGACCCATGTAGAGGTGAATTAGGTCAATATCCACTTATATTGGATATCTGTGTTTCAGTTATGAAATATTATCAAAGACTAGTATGTAAAAAAACAAACAATTCTATCATTGATGCAGCCTATGAAGAATCCAAAACTCTTGTGCATGACCCATGGCTTAACTTTATACAAAAATTACTAGTCATAACAGATCTAACTAATTCAGACCCACATCAGAACAATTTTTGTGATATTTTTAAAGAGAAGCTCAAATGTTTGTACCGTATGAAGTGGAAAAACAATTTGTTGAACAATTGTAAGCTTGACTTTTACAGGTGTGCTAAAGAAAATTTTGAATTTGAACATTATTTGGAAAAAATTAAAAATAAAAATCATAGAATAGCTTATACTAAATTTAGAACTTCTGCACATTTTCTTCCCATTGAATCCGGTAGACATAAAGGCATTTTGAAGGAAAACAGGCTATGTAATCTCCATGAATGCAATGAAGTAGGGGATGAGAAACATTACATTTTATATTGTAATAATTGTCAAATCAAAGAACAAAGATCTAGATTCCTTGCAGCTTTATACATATATGCCCCAAAGCTGGAAGATTTTAGCATGGATGAATTATTTCCTATTATTGTTTCAAGTAATGATTTTTTCATTCTTAGCATTTTTGCAAAATTTATTTTCTATATTCTTGATATGTATTAATACTGAAAGTTTTTGTTGTTCTGAATGTTTTGTTTTGTTATTGTTATTTTTGGACTTTACTCAAGTTTTCATTGGTACGTTCCAAATAAAAAATTCTATCTATCTATCTATCTATCCGTTCGTAAAGGCAATGTTCAGCATGATTATAGAGTTGCGAGATCGGTATCAGGTCATCTGAAGCCCTCGCTCTCTCGACCCCTTGACGCAACAATCCGCAACAAACATTTGGACCCAGCATTGTTTTACTGGATAAAACTAGAAGATACCTAAATTTGGCGACAGAGTCGCGAATTACGGCGACCCCTCGACGTTTCGACCCCTCCACAGTAGAACTCCTTGACGTAGCACACGTTTGTACCCAAAAGTCGCTAATTACGGCGACCCCTTGACGTTTCGACCCCTCCGCAGTAGAACTCCTTGACGTAACACACGTTTGTACCCAAAAGTCGCTAATTACGGCGACACCTCGACGTTTCGACCCCTCCACAGTAGAACTCCTTGACGTAACACACGTTTGTACCCAAAAGTCGCGAATTACTGCGGCTAACTACTCCTTTTCTGATCGACGCCTGGGCGTTGGGGATCTGGCCATCGAGGCTCACGGTTTATTGCTTGTATTGTCAAACTTTTTCATTTACATTCTCAAAGATGGAGCTACGTCACAATCCTCCAAACGTTACAAGGACCCACGTGCCAGGACCATGGAGGCTACCTCCATGCCAGGACCAACCACAAACAAGACAATGAATTGTCGGATTAACACCTCTGTTTTTCCCCCACGCTAACCAACTTTCCATCACGCCAACGAAAACAACTCTACTGATTCCTCTTCCTGGCTCGTCTTTGAGAATCGTTTCACTTTGGGGGCTGGCCAAACTTGCAAGTCCCGAGGATATGCCAGGGTGCATATATTCAAACCAAAACCTCCATGTTCAAACCATGGAGGTAAAAAAAGAACCAAGTACGAGAGTTGGGTGTCGTTTTCCTTTCACAATTCTGCGTATCATGTGACTCAACGTGGTTCGTTGACCAATTAACACCTACACCCGTAATGAATGGTCAGGCCCACGTGGGTCATGCCTGAGAATTGTACAGGGCGCTGTCAACGCTATAGACTAGAGGTTTTTGTCCCGGTTTTCTTTTATCTTCCTTAGTTTTCTTGTCACCTCTAAATAACGCCTGTTACCGACAACAAACATGTCTGTAGTTACACCCAACACAGCTGAATGCTAAGTAGTGTATTATTATCATTAGAGCTGACTTATATCACGGTTACTAAAAAAACGTGTAGTAACCGTGCTTATATTTATGGCCCGATAAAGTGATTTAGGGGTTATTTTCATAGCCATGATAAAATTCTAATAAAGTTACGTAAATGTTTGAACTTTGATTGAACTAGGTCACGGAGGTTAGTATGTAAGGGTTTATTTCTATCCATGTGTGATAATGTTGTGTTTTGTTTTGTTAGTGATTCAAGTTAATTAGTATTTTTTTTATTAATTATACTATGACATTGCAAGTTTTTGGGGGGAGGATTAATTTAATTGTCATTTCCATTTTATTTGTGTTATTGCCGATCATTGCATTTCATTGTTGTGCACACTATAATAAATAATATACATGTACACCTAAATTGTGTTACACGGCAGAAAAGTCTCATTTGTTTTCATAATTCACGCCGCGTCCTTGTTACAACTATTTGCCAAAAGATTACACACCCCAGCCAACGGGATAGTAAGGTCAGAACCCACTCAGCGTTATTGAAATATAAACAAACAAAGTCTAAGTGGAGTGTTTTATTCACATTAATGAAACCTCACTAACTTGTTCATTTTCTACAAACTGAAAAAAACAAGTAACATAGTTTTAAAGAGAAACCATGAGTTACATATACATATAAAATATGCATGGCTTAGAACAATAACTCATAGACAATTTTTTACATGGAAAAAGGTGATACACAAACAGCAGTGGCGTCCACGTTAGAGATCTTGGCACGTTCCGAAAAAAAATTGATCTCGGCCCCGATAGATGCTTGGGACCGAAACTCGGCACGTGTCGAGATTTGCTGCATGAACGCTCGGTCGGTGGTGAACGTATACCGATTCATACAAGTTTGTCATGACGATGGAGAAGTGCAGCTATATATGGACGGATGCTGTAGTTATAAATGAAACAAGTAACCTGTAGAATACTGTGTGGGTAATATTTTTTATATTGATTTTTGTTGCATTTGCAGCAAATAGTTACCAAACAATGAGAAATCTATAGGATTGAATATACCACACATGCATTGTTCATAGTTCATATGGTGCTTACACCAGGATTTAATTACAGCACCTAGGCGGTATGTGGTTACAGCTTAATGGTCCGAGTAATCGCAAGAAATTGACATGACAATAGAAATTCATTAAAGACTGGCACTCCCATGCAATTAACAGCGAGTGAAATTCCTGGGATTGAAACATATATTTTGAAGTCACTGATGTAGGCAACGAATAACTGCAATTTGACATAAAGACGAGGTAGTTTATTTAATCAGTGGTCAACTAGAGGCTGAAATTATAATTAATTTGTTTATTTCAATTTCTCCTGACGTCAAATAGTATACACTGGTGAAACACGGTAGTAACTGTGGGTGAAAGGATGTTTTGGGGTGTAGTTTACATTGTATATGGAGTGGTAGGGTCGGGTGTAATGTGTTCATTCCCAACTATTATGAAGTCACGTAGAATTTCACTTAATTTATTTTTGCTGACATGTTTTCAAGCATTACATGTGAATCCAATTTTCACTGCGCTGTGTCTCAATAGAGTATGAGGGAAATGGCATATTCACTGGAATTTATTTCAGGGGCAAAATGTTTTCAGTGATAATGAAGTATTATGACAGATACCCTCCCCGTGGCTTTCATTGCATATGGAAGTTATTTTCACGAGTGATGCGGTGTATCCTGCTGCCGTACTTTCACGAGCGAAGCCACGGGGAGGGTGTGGGGTTCTGTTATTATACATATGTCACATATTTGATTATTTCATATTAAAAGAAGAACGTGCAACAAACCGGGATAGAAATTTAGATCGGGGAACCCAATTGCCCATTAATATGCTCCAAGACAGTGCTGCGACCTAGCAACGCTTGTCAGTGTAGAACGCGTGTCGCTGTACGTGTGAAAATAAAATAATCATACGTCTAATTTGAGTCATTGTCCGAATAAATAACTCGTGGATGTTTAAGCGCGGTGGTCGTAGCGCAGCGCGTGTTCGAATATCATGTAAATAAACAATGTATTTTACACGCGTTGTATACGTCGCTATGAGTCCCCCATATCGAACAGGACGCGACACGACGACTGTCGCCCTTTAGTTGGGACCACGACAAAACCAGAACTTAAACTGGGCGACTACGATACACGGTTGATGTTGAAGTTAAAAGTTCCTCCACAGATCTGTGCATTGGCAAACATGCCGTGCAACTGCGGTACTCCACTGACGGAATGACTTTCGTTGAAATCGGTCGTCGCTGACTCGTGAGCTGCACACTACAACCTCGTTTGTGATGTTGCTTGCTGGTCGTGGATAGACTGAGTCTTGGTTACCGGTTAAATTTTGCTAATTTGGCGTTGGTAATCTTTATTTGGAACTGAGTAACGCCGCAACGTCGCCAGCAGAAACATCATGGTATATCGATGCGGCTCCATATTAATCGGAGATTTTACTGCGGGTCCAGGCAGCGGGTGGATCTTCCGAGAGCCCTTCAAGATTTATAAAACTCAGTTTCCAGGTGGTCAACAAACATTAAGTTCTCCCAATCCTAGTATTCTATGTGATGTACATCTAACATGCCAAAAATGCTGGTGAACGATTTGAACCTGACAAAAATACTTGAAATAGATACCAGGAAGGGGAGGGGGGCAAAAGAAAAAGTTATATAACATTTTATTATTCAATAATTTATTAAAATACATAAGTTTGTCCAACTCCCTGTGATACAACACCTCAGACATAGCTCATTGTACTCGGCTTGAGTGTGGGCAAAAAGTTACTATTTGAATTTTTGATATCTTTTTTCATTAATGAGAAAGTTGACCCCGAAGTTAGAGTAACTGTTCAGCAGGAATGGCTTTTTGACTCTTCTGTGTTTTTTTTTTTTGGCTTGGCTGATTTTGTTCATACTTGACAGGCAGGTCGTACCACCACTAATTGGAAAAACAATCCTGACCCACCGCTACCATGGCAACAGCCAAAATCTGTTTTTTGAATACTTTCGCCAAATTTATTGCCTCCTACCAGTCTTGTAATAGCAGTGCCCAAATGATCATGCCTTTTATTTTGGCTACGTTGCGCACTGGTAAGAGATCACCGGCGCCGACATTGTTACCACTGTCAACGTAATCCCAACGCAGCTTTGAACTTTGAATAAAATGTAAATGCTGCCTCCAATCTAGAAAATACTATCGCAAAACGGTTGGAAATAATACATTTAACGGCTGAATACGTCCTAACAATAAAATAAAGTGACTTCTAATGACTGCCATGTTATTTTGCGAACCTCGTGTAAGGTGCCCGGTTATAACTCAGACTAGTAATACATTACTATTACTAGTCTGAGGTTATAAACAGACGTTAGCTTCACGTTCATGTCCTTCCATGATAACAGCCGAAAACATATTGCTTGTTTTTTACCGGTTTTCATTGGCAACCGAAGTATTTTTATTTTGTAAACAAATTTTCGTCTGCTATTTTTATTCAGTTCAAATCGTTCAGCAACATTTTTGGCATATTAGGTGTACATCACATGGAATACTACGATTGAGAGAACTTGATGTATGTTGACTGATTTTTATCATAGTACGAAGTACCAGGGAGTTACTCAGTTCCAAATAAAGATTACCAACGTCAAATGAGCAACATTTGACTGGTAATCAAGATTCATTTAATTCATGGCTAACAAGCAACATCACAAGCGAAGTTGTAGCATGCAGTACTAGTAAGTCATCCCGTCAGTGGAGTACCGCAGTAACACGGCATGTTTGCCATCAGCATTGTATTCAAACGAATCACGTGGTGTGCCGTTCTCGTTCAAACCCGGGATTCGATCAATAGGGGAGTCCCATTAAAAAAAAAACACATTGCAAATCATGCAAGTTCAACATTTTCAAACCATTATACTAAAACAGAAATGCTCAGAGATGCAAATGAAGGATAGATATTACTTTTCACTATACACATCTCTGTTGATACTATCCCTCACACATTCTACTCCCAATTACTCCTGCGTAAAATGGACTAGCCTCTTTTCATGTTGACATTCAGAGTAAAATCATGTGACAGGCTGTTAAAATTGGCTGTTGCATACTCATTCGCCGGTCTGGAAAATGTGTTTAATTAGCTCACATTCAAGCAACAATGCAGATTTCCCAGTGGGAGTGAGACTATTCGACTGTGCCACTAAAAATAGGGGTGTTTTCAGCAAAAAACGAATAACCCTGGAATACATACAATATACTGAATTTCGGAACAGATCGTGCATTACTTACAGCAGCAGAATACCACAGAAATATCAGACGAAACATGAAAACACTATATATTGTATTTCAGCCTGAACCCTCTATATTGCAATTCAAGGAATTAACCCCATATGTGCATCCATTTCCCACCTTGGTATCACCCACCCCTGAAAACAAACTCTTAATACCACGCTGAAGCGTTTGGTAATGAATGCAAAACGTCGTCAGCAATGCTGCATAGAAGTGAAAAAAATAATTGTTTTTCGAATCTTCTTTGTCGTTCATGTGCACGATGACTCGTAATACATACCACAATAGCAAATGGATATAATTTCAATAGAGCAATTATTATTATCATCATATGCGTATCGTTTTCCACGTTTGGGTAAAATAACAAATCGACGAATGGAAGCATGATTTCTAGTTTGTCCCGAATGAGTCCCGACTAACGTAAACGCAAATGCTGTAACCCCTCTGCAAATACAAAGAATTAACAATTTCGGCATGTGCCAAAATCCAATAGGCTGAACCAAACACATTCTCTCAACAGTGTTAAGGGACTGTGGCTGAACGTATCAACTTTGTCAGAACACAACTGTTTTCACAACAACTTTCAAATGTGTTATTTTATTTGAGTGTATAAATGGCAGAAGTAGCTGTCTTATACATAAACATTAATTCCATCTACAGTATATGTGAACATATTGTACTACTACTGCATTTGTATAGAAGGGTGTTAGTTCAATAATATATTTTAGAGGGATGTGTGTAGTACGGAACTCCATGCATGCGTGCTAGCTGTCTGGCTTGTTTGTTTATGGTAGAGCAATGCTGACAATTTATTTTAATTAAGGTATAGATGCATGTTCGTGGGCACTCGGAGTGAATTTTTTTTTTTTTTGCTTTTCTTACCCAGACTGTCTTGGCTAGATAGTGTTGAAATTTCGGAGCATTGTCAATGCTGGAACATGCCCCAAAATGGATTTTAAAATATAGGGAATCGAGGCACGCGTATGTGATTAAAAGTCCCGAAAGTTTGTTTACGTTGCCCTTTGATTGACAAGTCACTGTTGATGTTATATGCAAATGAGTTGCTGGCCTCAGTTACGGTGCGGCGATGTGTAACTTCCTGTCCGCGACCCTGTTTAACTTACCTCAAGCGCTACCAACTAGTCTTGCAAACTACAAAAAAAAGACAAGACGTAGACGCTTCCAGCATGCAAGCGGAATACAAAAAACATACAGTTGTAAATGATAAACTTTTTCACCATTTTCTCGCAACATGTCTACAACTTCCAGCCTTGCAGCTTCCAGTGGAATACTGTTAAATATTATTTTTCACGCATTTTTTTCTCCGAAGGCATTATAAAACTGACTAATTTTACATTTGTCGTTTCGCTGTAACGATCACCGTGCTGATAGCATTGCGATGTAGTAGTGGATAAACACCATTCAGACCATTGCTGTGCTGTCATCGATAACTAAATTTTCGGTGGCAAAATACACAAACGTGAAATGCTCGGTTACTTAAAAATAAAAAATACCCCGAAAATTACAGAAACATCGGCATCGATATGCTGTTTTTAAACACCGCGGAAGAATCACGCACTCTGCGAAGCCATCTTGGTTACCTTAATCGGAAACCCCCTTGTCAGCTAGCATGCATCTGTAGCGATGTCGCAAAGTACATTGTACGGCCGTGCTCGGCGACCTCTGGTACTATGGCACTCTAGGAATGAGGTATTTCCAGAGGTCAGGGTTCGTTTTAACTTTTATCGACCCATCGCGTCTGCTCGTAGTTGAATGAAAACTGTTTCGATTTACAATAGTTGTCTTCCATTTCGACTTTTTCTCACCGGCGTTTGAGCGATTGAGTACAAAAACTGTGAATAGCCGTTGTGTAGCAAAATATTACGGCCCATTTCAACCTGGCCGTCTAACTTCGCACGATCCATTTCACCGGAGGTCGTGAAAAACTGCGTCATACAGAGTATTTGTTAAAGGTTTGAGGAAAGGTAAATTTAGATTCAACCCACCAAATGGGAATCGCTATGTTTGTATAACTGTATGAATATCTCATCGGCTTTACGTAATCCATTGTGCCCCTCCCTAAGTGGAAACGATAACACGACGCCATGACAGTTTTCACGCAAGGTTTTGACGCCGCGGACGATTTTACGTCCGTTTCCCTAGTATTCTAAATATTTTTATTTTATTTGTTTACCTGACGATTGAACATCAGCAAGCGTCAGTGTATGATGGATTTTGGCATGTCGTCGTGATGCAATAGCCATTTTTGAGGACGATTAACGTCACTTTCATAAAACGGCCATTATCTCCGTTCGTGTTTTCTGGTTGGTCAGAGAGATTGAAAATTGATTAGCTCCCGCAGTTTTTGTCAGTTTGTCTTGACATTTTCACACTATTTTGACAACGTCTCTACGAACAAAAGGACGTCTGGGCTTATTTTTAAAGCTTTGCATTCTCGGACAATGACATTCGAAGTGTGAAATACTGACCGGGATTGACTATACGGCACACATCCTGCTTGACAACTTTGTAATATGAAAACAAAACATACTAAATATACGCCTGGACGCCTATTTGTTAATAAACAACTGATAAACGTTGTGTGAAAGTTTCACTCAAAATAAACAAGAATTGTGCGAGCTATTTAGATTTGAACTTCCATGGTAATCTGAAAAACACGGGTGGAGATAATGGCTATTTTGCATAATCATTCACTCAGTAAGAAGTTTGCTAATGCTCATAATTAAAATGGCTGTAACAATTCCAAATTTAAACCTATTGTTTTGTAAAAAGTTAAACATAGTGCATAATATGAAGATCCCGTCATTACTTTTTTTTCACCATTTTTCTTTTTGATTATTTATGTACAGCCTTGCTAAATCTTGCTAAGCATTCAAAAGAGAGAATGTTTGTACCAGTTTCTATATTTTAAAATCGTCTTTTGAGTATGTTGCAATATTCACAATGCTGTGAAATTTTAACAGTCTATAGCCAAGACTGTTTGGATAATAAAAAGTAAAAAAAGAAAAGAAAATTCACTCTCAAGTGCCCACGAACCTGCATCTATACCTTAATTTGATTCGATAAAATCATTCCAAGACTTCGGCATATCAATCAATTAAGGATGTTACATCTCGCATTTATCGTTTCAGACACTCGATTTCCACTGCAACGCATGCGCAGTTATCACAGCATCGGGTCATTTACTTGGGAAGGCCGCCGGGGCTGAGATCGACTCATTCCAGTGCGTGATCAGAATGAATGACCATCCAACGGAAAAGTTCTCCGCGGATGTCGGTAAAAAGACTACCGCCAGGATCATCTCCCACGCTTCAATCAAGAATCAAATCAGGGCACAGAGTAACAATCTTTTCCAGGGTGTTTCGAAACCGAATTTTAACATATTTTGGGGGAAAGGTCCTGCTTTACACATAGACATCATCAGAAAACTACAATCGACTTACCCATTAGTGAAGATGTATGTCACGAATGTAACTCAGTATGAGTTCGGTGAAAATGTGTTTCGAAGAGAAACTGGGCTTGACAGGTGAGAATCTCAGTTGTTTCATTAATTATGGAAGTCAAATAAAAGAATATATTCCATTTTCTCACATGTTTATTAGTCCCCGTTCGGACGCAGTCCGAAAACGGAGACTTATGTTTTGACCTCCGTGTGTCCGTGTGTGCATGCGTGTGTGCGTCTGTGCGTGCGTCTGGACCTGTATCTTAGAAATGCCTGAACCAATCACAATCAAACTTCACACATACATCATACATGATATTATACATATGCACATCAATTTGTTTCATGATCTGATTCAAGATGGCCGAATGGCGGCCATTTGTGGTAAAAATCATCAAAATCAAGCATTTCTTGGCTGTTTACAGATGGATTTTGTTCAAACTTGGTATATACATTAGACAGTATAGGACCTTGATGCACATCATTTTGTTTCACGATCTGATCCAAGATGGCCGAATGGCGGCCATTTTTGTGCTAAAAAATCCTAAAAATCAAGCATTTCTCGGCTGTTTACAAATGGATTTTGTTCAAACTTGGTATATACATTAGACCTTATGGGACCTTGATGCAAATAATTTTGTTTTTCAGATAAGATTCAAAATGGCCGACTGACGTCCATTTTGTTTTAATGAATGTGGCTCTGATTTGTTATTATTGGTTCATGCCACTGGGATACAACAATAAAAAAAGCCTTTTTTAATATTTTAATTTGATAATTTTCTCTTGACAAAATTCATTATCATTTTCTGTAAATTGGATAGAGGTATTACAGTTTTTTTTTTAGTTGCTACATGTAGAAAACATTTATTTGTTTGCACTAAAATGCACCTTTTAATAGAAGTGAGGACAGTTCTTACCAAGATTGTGTCATGGTCATTCTCAGTGTTGTCAGAAATTTAGTACTGTTGTCGAAAATTTCTGACATCTCAACAGTGTTGTTGGAAATTTTTTGACAATTTACATTGGTAATGTTGTCGGAAATTTCTGACATCTCAATATAACAGTGTTGTCGGAAATTTCTGACATCTCAATGTAGCAGTGTTGTCGGAAATTTCTGACACTCTTTGTCTGGAGAGCCCTTTGGCACTTCTGAGAGCTTAGCAGTTGCTGATATTGAATTGTAATATGAGGATCAAAATCTAAAATTTCTCGACTATCCAAACGATGGTATATTTTACCCAAATATTTTCTATTTCAATATGCATCTGTTAATTATAGTGAAATTACATATGGTAAACTGGATATTTGTAGGTTAGAAAGTTTCATAACATATTTTCTGTCCATAAAACTATACTGTTTGTCTCATATCATTCATTTTTGTTGTACAAAAGTGTTCTGTGAAATATCTTTTTTATGTATATATATTTTTAATGAAATAAACAATTTCTTACTGTTGCTGCCATACTAAGATCAAAGAATTTTTTTTCAAGTGATATATAGTAACGTATACATTGATGGTTTTTGTAGTCGTGGACTATTTCACAGGCACTTTAGGCACACTTGTGACATACAATAATACTTTTCTATATTCGATCATAATAAAAAGTAAAATTATCTTCATTTCCAATACATTTTGTTAAATTTTCTGATCAAAAAATGTAAAAACCATGTTTTTCGAAAACTGGGAACTGTTTCTCGTCCTGTTAAGGGTTGCCGGATAATGTCATAGAGTATGGCAAAATTTACCTTTGCACTAGTTTTTTTGAACAAATAATTTCTCCACACCCCAATTTTTCGGTAAAAAAATGTTAAAAAGCCACAGTCGTCGTGCCGCGCATTGTGCGACACTTGTGTTGATTGATTGTCCCACAACGCGCTCTACTAATGGAAATCATAAAAAATAAATTTTTACCTTGGCGCGACTTGCACTAACTACCGCCGGTGGCTCCTTCAATACATACCAATCACCTAGAGAATCACTTAATTAAAGCTTAGTAACGTTCCGGTTTGTACTGGTTGATCTGTGTATATGAGACACATATGTATGCGTGGCGCGACGACCACCGCCCTTTAAAACATTAAAACAATTGGCATTCAGTGATCAGGTGATAATCTTTTCCCCATTATTACATACAATGAGAAGTTTTTTGATGATGCACTGTATGCCCAGTAATGAAAAAGTAGTGTCCACGTCTGCGAAAGGATTGTAGTTACGCATACACATAGTGAGGTCGTAATAGTTCCTGGCAATATCTTGAAACATGCTATAACGCGCACTGGGTCTATAACTGCTGATGTACGCGCACTGGGTCTATAACTGCCGATATACGCAAACTGGGTCTATAACTGCCAATGTACGCGTACTGGGTCTATAACTGCCGATGTACGCGCACTGGGTCTCTAACTGTCGATGTACGCGTACTGGGTCTATAACTGCCGATGTACGCACACTGGGTGTATAACTGTCGATGTACGCGCACTGGGTCTATAACTGCCGATGTACGCGCACTGGGTCTATAACTGCCAATGTACGCGCACTGGGTCTATAACTGCCGATGTAAGCGCACTGGGGATATAACTGCCGATGTACGCGCACTGGGTCTATAACTGCCGATGTACGCGCACTGGGTGTATAACTGCTGATGTACGCGCACTGGGTCTATAACTGCCGATGTACGCGCACTGGGTCTATAACTGCCGACGTACGCGCACTGGGTCTATAACTGCCGACGTACGCGCACTGGGTCTATAACTGCCATTGTACGCGCACTGGGTCTATAACTGCCGGTGTACGTGCACTAGGTCTATAACTGCCGATGTACGCGCACTGGGTCTATAACTGCCGTTGTACGCGCACTGGGTCTATAACTACCGATGTTATGTTATAGTTCTAACCATTCATTTGTTCCTAACATAAATGCTAATAAAACAATGGTTCATTCAGAAACTCATTTTACGGTGAAACAGTGTACAAGAAAGTTGACACCTACACCTCATTTTGTCAAAATGCTACTTATTTTATATCTTTATTATATATCCAATGACTCGAATATATATTTTTTCACAATCGTAGATTTGAAACAAAGACGTGGTTATCGACAGGCTGGTACACCATGATATTTGCGTTGAGGGCGTGTGATAGCGTAACGGTGTATGGCTTGTCGGATTACGAATACTGCAAGTAAGGAAATTTTGTTATATGTCACAGACTGTGTAAAACTGTTCTATTAATTACATATTTGTGTGTGTGATAGATTGTTTGGTTTCCGACAAATTCACAACGTGTGTTATATGAGTAGGCTGAATGATATTATTTAGCTTTTAACAAAATATTCATCTCTAAATTCTACAAGTTAATTGTATATACTAGTATTAATACAAGGTACCAATGACCAGAGTAAGCTTGCTATGTTTTAACTATGTTTTTTTTGGCAGGCGGCATCGCAATGATCCAGATATACCGTACCATTACTTTGATCCGACTTTGTATTCTGAATGCGGACTATTTAACAAAAGTGAAAGTCATCCCAAAGAAAGTCATCGTTTCCTGACTGAAAAGTACATATTCTCGCGATGGCGGGACACCCACAATCTTTCTTTTCGTTATCCGTCCTGGGATGATGTGTGAGGGCGCACTCTAGAACAATATCACTCATTCGTGTATTCGCAGGGACTTTTAGAGACACAGATACTTTTACAAGAATATGACAACTGTCACATAGATGCAATTTTATTCGAATTTGTTTTTATTTACTTTGTTATATTGTTTGTTGTCATATATGCTTCTTTCTTGCCAGTATTATCACTTGGGAATCTTAAGTGAAAACATTTATTATGACATTTAGTGTAGGATTTCTCAAGCTATGTTTATTTTTATCACGTATACGCTAAATGTCTAGTGGGGAGGTTGTGACGGCTGTTTTATCAATAGATTTACTCCACCTGGAAATCTATAATATGTATTCAACTGTGGTAGCTTCATTTGCTTTCTTCTATAGATCTATTCACAAGCGCGACAATATTAATTATGTATTCAATATTCAAACACCCATCTCCGTTGCTCATTGATAAAGTCAGCTTCTCAAAAGGAATTGTTTCAGTTCGGGGGATTATACTTTATTGAGCAAGCACCCCGCCAAATAAAAAACGAGGAAACACTAGTTTCCGTCACTTGATAATGAAGGAGGGGCAAGGAGGATGTGGGATGCGACGCTTTTACGAGGATTGGATAGTCTGTTGTTGATTCTATGCATTTTTAAAAAATAACACAGTGTATATATTCTTGAAATAAACCTTTTTTAATAATAACACTTGGTGATTAATACAACGTAGATAAGTATAACAACTCCCCTGTGACATAACACTTCATGATATCTAAACGGATGTACTCGTGGGACAACTACGAATAGATCAGATCACGCTGCTGCTTTCCAATAATTGGATATACACCCACGTCACGTAACCAACATTCCAAAGGTTGTTATTTACTTTGCTATGAACATTTAGGCAAATACACCTCGTACTGTAATTTCGGCTGGAATGGCTCTTTGACAAAGTACAAAGTAAAGACAATAAGTTGGCTCGTGAAAGTTTATTTTTCACTATTCACGGAAAATGGGGGTGCATTTTCATAGGTCAAGGAGGGCATCGCTATCACGAATAACGTTGAATAATTTAGAAGAATCGCGGTTCTCAAAAAATCGTTTTAAAACGTATTAAAAATGATTTAGCTTTCCACACAAGAAGCTTGGCAACTACCGGTAATATCTGTCTAATATTTGAGATGTACAACGTGAAAAACAATCTGATCCACATCATTGAAGTTTATAATACTTACAGAATATATATTTAATTTTACATCTGTGGTTTTCAGTGTAATTTATTATAGCACCTCTGCCACAAGTTCACTTGGTTTTTTAAAAACAAATGGGCAATTATTATGCAAATTAAGTAATTATTATGCTTAGTTTTTAACCCCAAACTAATTAGGTCGGTGTATTTTTCCTTGGCACATATTTACAAAGTTTTTATTATATGATGATTAACTTTAAAAAAAATCGATGGAAGGTAATTATGATGGATGTATATAAACCCAAAACTAATTATTTGCATTCCATAGTGTATTTACGTACTAAGATTCATTGAAACAAGTGACCTGATGGTCAAAATAGCCCCACTGCACAAAAGAAACTAATCTAATAGCGGTTCATCCAAGGTACAAATATATCAGGTATCAAAGTAATTGGAGTAGCGGTTTTAATGAAGTCAACAATAACATTTTTAATCAAATATGGTTGCTAAAAATAGAAAACAATCTGACAGACGTTCACCCAATATACCTATATAACAAGTATCAAAGTAATTGAAATGGTAGTTTTCATAAAGGTGATGGAAATGTAATTGTTGACGGATGAAAAATTAGGTAATTATCATGCAAATTATATGCATGGATTTAACCCAAAACCCAATCAAATCAAAAACTGGTGAAACAGATATCAGTGGAACAGACGGACATACTAACTACAAATACTCCCAATGCAAAAAGTAATGGGTTTCGAGAAATCCCCTTCCCATCTTTATAGAAAATATTTACTTTTACTCGTTCATTATCTGAACGTTAGTACCCCGTCTGTATATTATTTTATATATCTTAATGATGGAAGCGATATTTGATTTAATTTGGTTCACAGAACACAAGGTTTTTGAATTAAAGGACAACCTACTAGTAACTATCGTGGCTTTGCTGAATGTCACATCCTGAGGGGGAGGCAAGGGGGGTAGCTGGTACGGTTTTACGGGAAATAAAAAGTTTTTTTTTTACAATTTACAAGGAAAAAAAGACGTTTTTACAGTTTACAGTGTTAAAAAAAATGAACATTGAATGGTCCGAAGAGCTCTCCGCCATTGCTGCGCCGTGTATAGAGATGCACGCGCATATTACCCTCGTAATGCTCTTCATTCGGTTAGAGGGCCTTTTACGTCTTGACATTCAATTTTGTAGTGAATTGTGTCATCTAGTCGTTTTACAGTTTCTATAATGTAATTTCCCTGGATTATTCTTTACGATTTTTTTATTTGGATGTAAATCCTTGTACGTACCGAGAAAAATGACACATTTTTACAGTGTACGAAAATACTATTTGATCGATTACGTTGTACGTCTAGCCTGTGATTACAAAATTACGGAATTTATTTTTTCAATTTACGTAGTACGAACAAAAATATATTGCAATTACGTTGAATGAAAATAACCCTTGCCGCCCCCCATCCTGCTTACTGGCAATTGAGTTATAGCGCCACCTATGCTTAGGTGTTGAATGTTTTGTGGATCGTTTTCCCGGAATGCTCTATTCAACATGGCTGCCGCTGACATAGGATAAACCAGGTTAGTCATTTCATGGAAGGTACTAACGGTAGTACCTTCCATAGTCATTCAAACCACGGTTACTTTTTTAGTAACCGTGTTTAAACCATCCCACAGAACACTTACAATAACGTAACATAATATGTAACAGACAATGCCTGACGAACGAGCTTATTTGAGAAGTTCATTGATTTATTTAAAATACAACTGAGGTAACATCACAGAAGGACTGCGGTGGAGGTAAAATTTAATACCTTCGCTGATCGCGGTTCAAGATGGCGCCACGCACGGCTCTGCTGTCGCTACTGCTCAATACTACTGGAACACGAATTCAGAATTAAACAATTTTCAGTCTGTTGTCAGGAAAAATACCTTATCTGTGAAGAACATTATTTGTTTGCATACTAAGCACGCCATATATATCCAAAAGTGCACAATTTCACACTCTTAGAATATTTAGATTCCTTCCATATTCTCTGCATTTGTATTTTGCACCCTGCAGGCTTACATCATTCTAAAATTAAGCCCCTTAAATATAAGTACAATAGATATGTTGTCTCTAAACAATGTTTCGACTCTACCAATAGTGTGTGCAATCTTCTATGTAAAAAGATTTCCATGGAGGGGAATTGTTGTCATAGTAACACCTCAACCAATTAGCGACAGCAAAACTATCGTGCATGCCCATCCCACCTCCCCCTACTCCACCAACCGCCATTTTCCAAGCTAAGGAAAAATATCCAGGACTAGTATCCCTACTCGTAACACAGTTGAGAAAGTTTGAGTTTTCGTCCACTTAAATGTAGGTCCAAAGCTCAATTTTTAAGTGTTATAAATAAAAATGACCATTCTACTCAGTAAAAAGACTATATTGTTATTTTTAACAATAACCCTGAATTATTCCCCTCACATATATAGTCAAACATGTTTTTTTTAACAAAGGCTGATTTAGTATTATGCATCTAATTTGGGAGTATTTTTAGATATTTGGCCAAACACTTCGTTCCGATTTTGTAGTCGGTGTTGAGGGGTTAAATGGGACGCCAAGTTTTACGGAATCCCTACCCATTCCTACAACAACTTGATGTGTTAGACAGGGGTAATTGTCCGTCATTAATTTTTCACCACACTCCCAAGTGCCCACGAATGTAGCATCTGTACTCACCTACTTGAAACCATTCACCAGAATTTGTTTTGGGGTTTTGACAAAAATAGGATTGAATGTTGATATCAATTTTAGTTGATTCCAGGATTGATTTGATTTGTTGGTTTGGAACTTTGATTTGTTTTTTTGATTTTTGGAGAAGGAATCACTGATTCATTTCTAATTAAAAGGTTAGTAATTTGTGATCTTTTGGTATTTATTTTTCCTAGTTGCAGAAAGTATGTCGATGATTTTTTTTCCTAATTTGTGCCAATTAGCCCTTGATCCAACGATCTGCCCCTCTGCGATGTCATCATATCATATACGCTTGTACATATATGCACACAGGATGATCATATTTGCTATAACCATGGTAACCATAATCATTCAAAAGGGTGATTGTATGTCATCTTCGATACAGCTATACCCATAGCAACGTATACAATGCACGTAAAATACATTGTACGTTACACCGTATTTGAACATGCGCATGTGCCACATTTGTGTTGATAAACATTGATTTTCCCACAATCCAATGCGCTCTTCAAATGGAAATCACAAGTATGGGCGTGACTTGCACGGATTACCGCTGGTGACTCCTTCGATATCTTCCAATAACATGAAAATTACTTAATTTAAGCTTGGAAACGTTTCAGTTCGCACTCGTTGATCGGTTCGTACTCGTTGATTACCGCTCTTTAAATATAAAGATTTATGCGACATTTACTTTATATTGAATTAGCAACAGGTCGGTCTAGATGTCTCACAGACGGTACATATTGCACTGGTACATATACTGCACTCATCTACGTACGAATGTAATCGTAATAAACTACCAAACTTACACAGATCAGGGAGCAATGTTGTGTATTTCGAAATGGAGGGCGCTGTTTAACACTGGAATTGAAATGACATATGTACCAGTAGTCCACAGACTCATTTCAGGAGACCGTGCGCAGTAACAAAATTATAACGCTCCCAGTGACTACAAGTGTACTATCCAGATATTGTAACCCTGATAACAATCTAGGAAAAATATGTTAATAAAAACAATTTGCAAAATATAATAGTCATGTATAATGGTCAATATCCTTCTCCCCCTAATTACAGAATGGAATGCCCCGCTTATCAATGACCCGTATCAATAATTACGTTTACTAATAAACATCAGTTTCAATGCCCCTTATACACATATACACTGTACACTATGATGTAATGCATATAATAACAAGTCCCATGGTAGAAGGACTGTGACACAATAATATATGCAAATTGGATACTAGTAGAGAATGCTCCTGTGAGAATACAGCAACATCGATATAGTTTGTGGGTTGAGAACGCTTATCTGTGATGATTTAAAACTCGATGAGGCAATTATCGCGCTTCGAGGACTAGATCATTTTGGCTCCCATGTGTGCAGAGCACCGATGTCTTTCTGTCATTCTGTCTGTGTACATGTCTGTGTCAAAGAGTCACTAGCTGGATTAGACTTGGTACACTCATATTATATCACGTCTGTGCAGATCAATATCTGCTGCTTCTGTTTTATTTTTGCATTTTGGGTCAGTTGATCGTTGGTGGCGCTACAAGATTCTCACACCTGAGATACCTTGTCAGATCGCCTTCCAGTCGCATTCATGCTATTGTGTTTGCAATATTTTCTTCATTTGTACACCGTTTGAAGATCGTTCAAAATGAGTATAAACGTTTAAACTGTTCGGCAAAAATCTGACCTTTTACGTAAATACGGTTTTAGATTGTTCTGAAGAAAAGAAGGAAACGTAATATCGTCATAGCAGCAGGATACAGATGTCTCTTGAAATCTAGTAATCGGCCAACCCCTCCTAGAAAATCAAGAAAATCCATTGCGAACTTTTTGAGTAATGAATAGTCATTTAAAACATTTTTGTTGTTTAATTAATTAATTTGTTTTCTGATAATATGAAAACCTGAAATCAGCTTCTGTTTAAAGCAGGGGAGTCGTCACCTGCGCATGCGGCAGATGGCCATAGCGTGTTATTGTTTACATACAAGCGTCTACCCATGAGCCTTTGCGTTTTTAGCGTGTGTTGTTATCGTCACTTGGGATTCAATTCCCGTGCGTGCGCAAGTATCAATACAAAAAAAGCGATTCATAATATGAGTAAACAAATAAATGCTCATCCTAATTAACATTGAGTTCATGTAACACAAATAATATAGTAATAGTTTAATGCAATAATAATTCTCATCTGAATGAACGTGTTAACAAAATGTGTAAGCAAAATTTGTCTACAAAATGTGCCAACAGAAGTCCACCCCAAGTGTTAACCCCATGATTAAAGATTTCTCATAATCACACATGACGTCACGTCATGAATCACTTCCATTCTGAACGCGGATAAACTGACAAATATGTATCTTTCTTCTTCTTAGTTGTTTCTTTACACTGACTAATATTCAAACTGACGTGGAACCATCACCATTTAACCCATAGATTTCTGAAATCCTTGGGTACCCAGCCATGACACATAACAGAGAGTAGTTTGTTTGCATATCGAATTCTGCCTTGTCTATAGGCTTCAATTCAACTGCAATGTTTAGCTATGAGATATCCGTCTTATTCACCAGCTTGCATAAAGGACTCTATAATTCAACTACTCTAATGCACTCGCACAAGACGACAATAGATATTTCGCGGAGTAGTAACAACAAATTATTTTGTCAAAATTCGTGTAGTTTATTTACCAGAACATTGCTCTACGCCCCTCATTTGCATGTCGACACATTGGATATATTGGTGGTGCTACATCCAATCACCGAGTTACCAGAAAACAGTCGACGAATTCTTGATAAGGATGTTAATTTCTGTATTCATCAATCATCTCAGGTCGGTGTCAATGCGCTCATAGTGCTTTTGACAAAATCAGTGTCGTTGGCTTTGTAACTACAGAAATACATGAATGCTTAGCACAACCGCATGATTGATTTTAAAATTTAATCACATAGTAATTTAAATTTAAATAAACGTATGAATATTTGATTTTTCTTATTAAGTGTTCGAGGTGTGATTCGTTTCAGGCATGCTGACCAACAGTCGGTCTACCTTTTTAAAGTTGGAGGATATCGAGAAACATACAATAACAAATATGCACGCATATTGTAAACAAATAAAAGTTACAATAATTAAATGTATTTGGACGGTATGTTTCATCGAAAGAAATACAACATATGAGAGATATATGCAGAGAATGTATTGTGATTTGGTATCCGATATTCCCTTGCACAACCTTGTATAGAAAGTACATTTGAACAATTTATTTGGTAAACTACTAACATTGTTCAAATGGTATTACACATATCTCAGTAAGTGTGTCTTATTTCATCTTAGATTCTTAGAAACGAAATTGCCAAGGAGCCGGCTGTGGTTGTTGATTAATTCTGTAATGTATTGTATGTGCACGTTTGTTGTAGTCGCATTGTACTCATTTCCCTATTTTTGCTTAATGATCTACGGCTGTATACGTTTTTGTCACTATGCCATTATAAGTGCAATTATTAATCTACCGTATCAATATTTTATTTTATTATTCTTGCCGGATGTAAAAGGATACAATGCACTAATGAAATACAAGCTAAGTTAACGTCGTATTCACATTGAGACAGATTAATGTTATCAACATTGTGTTCAAATAAAACATCTTGAATGTTCAATGTCTAATATTACAGTTTACTGCCTCCACGAGAACATTGTATCAAAGAAATTGAGCTGTTAGTTTTCAAGAGAAGAAGTCGTAAATTGTTTTTTTTTTACCAAAAATGAGAAAAATAGTCGCCAAAAATAGAGAATTGATGACATTGTCACAAAATGGGGAAAATCTCACAGAGGTCTTCCCAAGGTATCTACACAACAAGTATCAAACCAATTGAGCTGGTAGTTTTCAAAAATGAAGTCGAAAATATTTTTTTCTACCAATTAATTTTTCTACCAAAAATGACAAAAATATTCGCCAAAAATAGAAAATTGAAAATATCGTCACGAAATGAACAAATGTGAGAGGTCTATCCAAGGTATGTACATACCAAGTATCAAAGCAAATGAGTTGGTAGTTTACAAGAAGAAGTCGAAGATGCAATTATTGACGGACGACGGACGGACGACGACGGACAACCACATCTCTGACATCTACAATGACAGCGGAGCTTAAAACGTGTAAGTTGCGCCACCACAGTTGAAATTGAGAAAGGTGAAACCAATCAAATTGCTCCTTTATCTGGTACAGGGAATATACATAAATATGCATCTTTTACCTCCATGGTGTATGCGATAGTAAACTATTATGTTGGATTTTTTTTCGGCGTTCTGTAGTGATTGTCTTAGATATTAATTAAAAGATACTGTATAAAAATACATGCAGTGCCTGTTAATTTGTCAGTCATTGTTTACCTTTCTCTTCCATATATATTACAAACCAAAACAACTGTATAAATTATATACGTGTGTCAGAATACAGCTACCGATACTTGATATCAACGTTGTGTCGTGGATGAAGGCATGAATGTACACATACCCGTTTGACGACAGCAATTGCACGTCGTCGCTTCGATCGATACAGTAAATCAAGATTCTGCCCAGAACTCTGCCAGTGCCTAGCCACCCCATTGAAACTTAATCACATTCACAGCAGTTACCAAAGAAAGTATGCACTCATCCCCTGGAGATGAACACCAAGTAGAAATCACTACGAAATCGCCAAGATACGATCGCCGTACATCTAGTGATTGCAACCAAAGGCGCCTGGTAAATTTCTGGGATAATGAACAGGTCTTGAGCTAAAGGAAGGGGGTATGCCAGTCGCCGTCGCCACTTATTTTATAGAGTGCTGGCGGCGATTATATCGGCGACAAGTATCTTTTTCAATTTAGCTTCTCTCTATAATCCCTGAAACTTACCGCAGTGATTGTGGGGCGATAGTCCTCGTCTGTGTAGATTGAACACAACGTATTTGTGACAGACATAATTATACGTAATATCCTGAAACTTTTCCCCTACTACACTTTCGAGGATGGTGAATGCATAGGCTGGAAAGACATTTGAATAAATTAAACGGTGGATGTTTATAATCATTAACTGCTCACCCGACCGTAACTGTCCTCAACAACGCCATATTTAATATTTTAATATTAGTAACATCTAATTTGATTGGTCGATAACTATGCTATCACACCCAATCAGATACGACCTCAAACGTACACGCTTCTGAATAGAATTACCAAACGGGTTGATAGAGAGAGAGAAATGAATAGATACGAATCCATGCGAGCGGATTATGAAATAAAGTAGAAAATTATGTTGTTTTAAGGAAATTTTACACAATTTTCTTCTCATTTAGATATGTGCGGTGAATATATTCATGAAACATCAGACAATATGTAAATACTCAGTCAGTCCTTGTTCAAATAGCTGTTTTACCTTGCCTTGAATGAAATGGAAAGGAAAATATTGTATATGAGAGAATTCTATCTATGTTTTCGTTGTCACTGCAGTTACATTGCTGTGGTTACGAATAAATGAAAACATTTTTATCCAATCAGCTTCAACTTTTTATGGCGTCAGTATAATGTAAATATAATAGTGTTCCCATAATTCACGAGGAGAGGTAAAAGGTCACATGATACAAACAAGTTGACTGCGCTGCTTTCTGTATAGGCGTCTCAATGTTTACCCTTTGTCTGTGGTTTCGTTGTCTCCTTTTTACCACATGGTTTCCAAGTAAAGCAAAATATATATGCACATATTCATTAAAATCTCAACTTTTGTTATTTTAATTTAAATTGGTGCAAATATCAGATGAACACATTATAATCCTTTGAATGTCACGTAATTGCCTACAAAAATGTGTTACAACATTTCCACAGGTTTTATGGATATTTCTTAATTTTTGAGCCAAAAAATTAAAATAAATCAATTGTTTTTTTTAGACAATCACTGTAAGATAGAACAATTGTGATGTATATACAAGTCAATCACAGGAAAAGATATTTTTAACATGACGATTACTATTATCACTGGCCACTTTATTAAATCAATATTTACCTAATGTCAAACAGTAGTTATTGGATAGAAGATATTACATAATTAAATTCATTTTATTTAATCATTCGGTAAACTGTGAAACACTGCCGTGTACAATAACACCCGATAAACTTATGTTTTAGCGTTTTACATCGAACAAATCCTATTGTATATGTTGAAAATAATATCGTTTAGTTCACGAGAAATCGTAATCTATTGTGTGCATCAACATATTTAAATTTATCAAAACATTTACAAAATACGTAGTGCGTGCTTAATATTTCATATTGGTTAAAACTCTCTCTTGTCATGTTTGTGCTTACTTCTACTGTGTTCGATATTAAATTCCTAACATGGATACGATTCTAATAAAATTCATGAAAGAGTAAAACCTTTTTACCAAGTATATTGACGAATCCGTCATCATGTGTACCTATGACAACCCAGGTCATAAATGGGCGGCTTCTCACACCCCTATACATTCGATGCGGCTATATCGTCATTGGATGAAAATGTTTCAAACATTCCAAATTTAACATGATTCAGATCATTTTGGGAATGACGCAGTGTTATTTCCTTGTCATCACATCGTATTCTGCATCTCCATAATTTTTTTTTTACACGACTTCCTGTTGATATAACACTGTAATTTGTCATGATTCTCTACATTCAGGTACATGACACGTTCTCCAAATAAAATCTCCGTCAGTCTAATCTAACACCCACATATTACACACCTCTTTGTAAACATACTATCTCTTAGCTATCCCATCTCATAGCTGATAATGTTTCTTCTCATTGATTCCATCAAGTGATTTCCACATTTGTCAGATTTATCTTGTTTGGTCGGCCTCGTATTTCCGAAGCCTCTCAAAACGTTTCTGTCGCAATTATTAATAATATACTTGTGTCGTCGTTTTTGTGTACACACACACACACACACACACACACACACACACACACACACACACACACACACACACACACACACACACACACACACACACACACACACACACACACACACACACACACACACACACACACACACACACACACACACACACACACACACACACACACACACACACACACACACACACACACACACACACACACACACACACACACACACACACACACACACACACACACACACACACACACACACACACACACACACACACACACACACACACACACACACACACACACACACACACACACACACACACACACACACACACACACACACACACACACACACACACACACACACACACACACACACACACACACACACACACACACACACACACACACACACACACACACACACACACACACACACACACACACACACACACACACACACACACACACACACACACACACACACACACACACACACACACACACACACACACACACACACACACACACACACACACACACACACACACACACACACACACACACACACACACACACACACACACACACACACACACACACACACACACACACACACACACACACACACACACACACACACACACACACACACACACACACACACACACACACACACACACACACACACACACACACACACACACACACACACACACACACACACACACACACACACACACACACACACACACACACACACACACACACACACACACACACACACACACACACACACACACACACACACACACACACACACACACACACACACACACACACACACACACACACACACACACACACACACACACACACACACACACACACACACACACACACACACACACACACACACACACACACACACACACACACACACACACACACACACACACACACACACACACACACACACACACACACACACACACACACACACACACACACACACACACACACACACACACACACACACACACACACACACACACACACACACACACACACACACACACACACACACACACACACACACACACACACACACACACACACACACACACACACACACACACACACACACACACACACACACACACACACACACACACACACACACACACACACACACACACACACACACACACACACACACACACACACACACACACACACACACACACACACACACACACACACACACACACACACACACACACACACACACACACACACACACACACACACACACACACACACACACACACACACACACACACACACACACACACACACACACACACACACACACACACACACACACACACACACACACACACACACACACACACACACACACACACACACACACACATTCGTGCTCCCCCGGGTGGGGGTAAGTAGTAGAACACATTGTACATGTAATTGTGACACCTTTAGGAAAGAAAGGTGTATTTGTAAAATGTCAAGATGTCCTGTTGTTTCATAGTTAGTAGGTTCAATCTGATTTAGCCACTTTAGCTTTTCAGCCAAGAAACTGTATTTTATAAAAAGTTCTAGTCATTCGAAAAGTGCCAGATAACAATACACTTGAATATTATAAGGTTATTACGATGATACCTCAAAGTATGCACGAAGACAGTACAGCGGCAGTATCGACGGACGCGCAGCGGAGGTCGATGCGACAGCGTACTGTCTGAGTGCATACTTTGAGGTATCTTCGTAATAACCTTATTATTATACATCTTTTCCTTCCAAGGATACATCATGGGACTACCGCAATTCAAAATGTTTAGAACAGAATCAGCGAACTTTTTTGTATTAAGTACAGTCAAACCTTGGTGGCAGCCATGTTTGTTTTTATTATTGAGAACGCTTACGCGCCTAATCATTCCATATTTGGAATTTGCATTTCTTAATATGGTAGTATGAAAATACCCCGTAAAATACCGCAAAATTACGGCACGCTGTAACTTATGGCGTTACGGTGACAGATGTATAATAGTAGCATGCTTGGCATTATCAGAACAAGACAGTCTTTGGCTTTCCCTATTGTGGCTTGTATTGAAATTAATACATTTGGTGAATAATGAATTTTTTTTATGACTTTGGTCAAATGACGATGATGCCAATGACGACATTACAAACACTGTATCTTATCAAAGTGTTAAATCTTGCTATAAAAAAATGTTTGAAATTGAGAGTTTCCTCTTCCAATTATAAGGAATGTCATCCAAGATTTAATCATTGTCATCGATACTGATGTTGATATCAGATGAAAACAACTTGTTAGATCTAGTTACATAGATACATTTAAAAACGCCGAAATATAGCAATGTAAATATGCATGTCGTGTTAGTTGCCCAGCGTCATTCGTAATGTATGGTCTCATTGCAACCATGTACTGTATTGCGTTGTGCAGATAAAATGTTTTTTTTTTTTATTTTATTTAATATTCACTAAATAACTCTAGGAATTAGTAACCACCTGCTTGATGTATGGTATCCGCGACGTATGGCAAGATAGATTAATTCACAGCAAATTTAACTTAAAAAAACCTTAGTAATATATCGTTCTCAACGGGAATTCAGATCGACACAACTCACTTTGTTAGAATATCAAATGAAATGTGACGGTACAACGTCCTAAAGAATCTTAGAAAAAATACTGTCAACGAAATGATTGATTTGTGAAGCCCATACAATAAATTAATATTGCTATTGTGCCAAAAATAATATTCTCAATTTTGAAGCAAGAAATATTAATTTTAGTCCATAATATACTCTGTGTTATCAACTTAACTGAATCAAATATTCTGCGTGTATATCTATAGTATTTTGTGTTGTTGGCACAGTGGATTATGACTGTGAATTGTGTGTGGGTGTCTCAACTCATGTACTTTAAATACATCGAATAACGGCAACACTGAAACGACGACTATAACATACTACCTCGAAGCAAGACTCGCACGTGGGTACGGGTACCTTTTAACTGTCACGGAGGGCACTTATGAATAATAATTCATTGTAGTATCAATGATAAGCTTTAAATTGAAGGCAGCTAAGCAAGTGTTTTTCAAACGATCCAATATCCCACAGCAATGTGGTACGTCATGTTAGAAATGTGTAGAGAGGGATTCAAATACCACGACACAGGTGTACATATAAGATAAGTATGACAAATATGGGTATGACGTTTACACGTAATGAATCAAAATGCGTCAACGTTTATTTATTCAAGATTGAACGTGAATACAGTATCAGAAAAGGGAAAGCACTGAAAGTGAGAATGACAAAACCATCAGAGGAATAGATTTGTCCTCGGTAAATTATCAAACTTTATATAGTTTGAAAAAATGTCATCAATACGACCAAATTAGGATGTCACGGTACCTCATTTGAATCATTTACACGACGAGCTAAGCCATTAACGAGCATGACATAATTAACGTCAATATTAACAAATATCTATGATTCTGTGAGCGAAATTAACCACATAAAAGGATGAAATGTCGATTTAATAATTAAGTCTGTCGTGTATATATATATATATATATATGAAAAGTGTGTTTTACATTAATATCGAGAGATGAATTTACAGTGTACTAAGGGCACGATTTCTGTCAAACGTGTTTGACAACATCAGCGTCTACGCTGTGAGTCTGTATAAAGGTTATAATGCGGCAATGGAATACATGTTAATTGATGTATACAAAACATTGCATGAAATCGACTGTACAGTTATGTTAATGTAACGTTCAATCTGTATATGTTAAAGTTACATTAATGGCCATAATATATTTTTTGTAATTATAATACCCATTTCGATGTCACGTGAGTTATAATCAAAATAGGTAATCAAATCAATCACCGTTGACAATTCTACACTGCCAAAGATTAGTAATGATTGATTCTAAATGTCGGTGTTCTTTGTCAGAGATTCTATAAAGACGTGTTTAACGATTACATTATAAACCATTCTACGTTCTTTCTGAAAATTTGCAGCAGTACGCCGAATAATGAAATCGTGAGCTGTAGAACAAAGATCATTGTCTGTCTGTACGACAAAACAGTGTGAATATAATAAAGTGAAACTCACTGTGTGCAAAAACGAAAAATAACATGAAGGTTGAAATGTTTTTCCATGACTGCTGAATATGAATAGACGAATTTGTGTTCTTATCGTCACGACTAACTTTGTTAGCTCGGTCGATCATACGGCGTTTTTTATTATTCTAATCGAACGTCACGAGAATACTTTGCCTGTAATTTATGAGCATGGAACATATTACTCACAGTCGTGACATTGTGCGGCATTCGTCAGGAACGTATGCGTGATCAACCAGTATACGGAATTAGAACAAAATAATACAATGTACCAAGACAGTTTTTGTAATACGATACGATATGATAAAAGTTTTAAGCGAATCAATCAACTCCATGTGTCATGAGACGTATTGTTGATTTACCTTGACCGGATCTACGAATAAAATTTGGTTTACCATATGATTGTATAAAGAACAAGGTACATTGTATACGAAGGAGCACTATTGATATAATTATTCCGTTAAGAGTGAAAGGAAACGTGAGCAAAATGCAACAAAGCATTCTTGATACGCCTATAATAAAATGAAATGAGCTCATGGAAGCAGTGTTTTTGTTTTAGGTTCACAGTTGACAGCATAAATTCTAACCTGCCGTTGTTTTTCGTAATGATGATTGTTTCCCTTGCAAAACCACGGATAAATGTGATGCGTGGTCAGTAAACACGTTTTTTTTTGCGCGCGCGTGTGTGTGATTATAAACGGTAATATACGTTTGTTCGGCATAAACAACATTTGCAAAGGACACTAATTTAACATTAGTATTAGTAACTATCTAATCTGTACGCAGATCGTGTATAAAATCGTGTCTGTGGACCAATCGGCTGTATGTACTGTTATAAATTTAACTTATCCTCCCAAATTGTCAATTCCTTATTTGTTAGCTACAGTAATCAGTACAATAATGTTTTAGGAGTATTATATTCGATACTTTGTAGGTAGTTTTATAATAAATATTTTCACAAAGTACGGTAAATTGCATGCTGCCCAATAGCACTCACAATTCACGTTTTAAAACTCTTTCTAAAAGCAATGGTTATAATGTCCATCAAATGTAATTAACTGTTTAGTACTTTTAAACATGTGTTTATTAGTAGCTACTACGCGAGTTCTAATTGGTCAACTGTAACACAAGCTATAATTGGTTTAAGTGTTAAAAAGTTAGACGAGATATAATTAGTTTCTCAATAGTTTATTATGCAATCTCTTTCCAAATATTTGTTCATACATCAATTCAAAATGACTGTAAAGACGGTTTCCCCATTACGGGCAGCTCTTTGTCTGGTTGAGCGATTCCAACTGGAATAATTAAATATCGTATTTCCATTTAATAATTCCACTACATCTATTATGACGGAATGTTATTCCTAGAAGACAAATAATATAATTAACTAAGCTATCAATATTTTGTTGTGTGTGTTCAATTGTAGTAATTAATGGTGTACTTGGTGTTGGTAAATATGTTCGTTTTCTGTGGTCCATCGTCATTAGCGTTTTCCAATGACAGGTACACCTACATACACAGGGTTTCCTCGCTTTTTCCCCGACAACAGTGGCATTCCCATGAAAACAGACTTGCCTGGATCGGCCGAGCGTGACGTTTCGTCCGATCTTCTCCCGAAATCTGGCATACCCATAAAGACAGATTTTCCCGCATCGGCTTCACCGGATTTTTTACCGAATGTCGGCATTCCGACGAAAACAGACTTTCCCGGGTCGGCGGAACGTGACATATCGTCCGGTCTCTTCCCGAAATCTGGGAACCCCATGTAAACAGCTTTCCCCGCGAAGGCTGAACGAGAGAGTTCATCTGACTTTTTACGGAAGGTCGGTAGGCCAACGAATACTTGTTTCCCAGGTTCGCTAGATCTAACGCTGTTGTCGCTCTCCTCGTCGTCACTGATTTCATTTTCGAATACATCTTCTTGGCTTTTTCCAGACAAAATGTAATCTTTTTGTTCATCTGCGGATCGAGCGAACCGCTCCAAATCAATATCTCCGTCTTCGTTTGTAGCAGAACGCCTACGTCGATTAAATATCGGCATTCCTAAGAAAATACGACGCCCAAGACTACTAGCGCTTGAACCACTTGGTGCTTCGCCGTCTTGATTCGAACGTCTGCTAAATAGAGGCACGCCCATGAACACAGGTTTGCTGGGAGATGCTTCTCGTTCCTCTGACCGGGTTTCTTTGTTATGCCTTGTGTCATCGGTATTTCTGTTATACATAGGAAGACCCATATAGACTGGCCGAGCATTTGGCGATCTTTCGTCACGCCGTATGCTATACGCAGGTAACCCCATGAAAACCGGCCGACTTTCTCTTTCTCCTCGGGTTTGTGCAAACTGTACGTAAATATAAAAGAAATAATTATTTTTTTGCAATACTATTCTAGATGTTTCAAATCATTCCAGCAAATCCGTCAAACTATCCCCTTTTTACGGTAATCAAGCTTCAAAATATGTTTTCACATACAGTTCCAATAACATACACAGTTCACCTTGATAACAGCCTGAAATAATCACATACTCAATTATACTTGTGTATTATTAATAGTGGAGTCATTATCTCAAGTAAAGTTAAATTACATTTAATTCAATTTAATTGACGTTTTTAATTAAATTCATTTTATTTTAATTGGATAACCCTAAATTCAATAGAATAGAATTAGAACTAGAGTACTAAGGAACATACATCATCAACCTAAACTTTAAACCAAATGTTAAGGACTATTCCTCAAAAGCAAGCATACTGACACATGTTTTCAAACATTATTCAAAACATTTCATGTTGTATTCTCGGGTAGCTGTGAGTCTAAACACCTATCAAATATCGCACATTGTGAATTTTTGATGCGAGAAAATAACTCTAAATTGCGTAATAATTATAGCAAAAAAAGAAAAACCGGAGGACGCGATTATAGATACATCTTTCAATGACCAACCACATTTAAAAATCCATTTTCAGCTAGACTTAGAAGGGAATACAACTATTGAAACATGTCAATAAAGCGATTGATGGCTGTGGGCGAGTTAGTATTCAGTTTAGATTAATTTCATTGGCACCAGAAGCAATTTATATGTGCCGAGGAATTGCGCCTCTTAAGACTCACGCGACTTAAAAGCTTCTGACGGATCATATATTTAATTTACAATCGGCATTTCGGTCTCATGCAAAAATGACACAATGCCCAAAGGGTTCATTTCAATACGATCACCATTAAGAGAGCACTTGAATCGGTGATAAGTTGATATTTTAAATTACTGAGTTTAAAATGACAAAACTGGAAGTACTAATCCATATAGGTATCACATGTTACAAGCAATGCGGTCAACGAGGAACACAATGGCCACGTTTTACGTTCGTCTATGCAGTCAAACATATACACCAGGTAGCAAGAATGATGGTGGTAGTTCCTCATGCGCGTGAATTGAGCGTATTCTAACCGACTATAAAATCAATAAACACAATGCACTTGGAAAGGTTTGATTGTAGAAGCATAAATAAGCCAGATAATCGCTCTACGTAAAAACACCACACAATATACGCCCCACAAATATACAAGATCACACATAGACACATCTTAAGACGAACAGTAACCACCTTTGCTCACTCAAATGCATTAGCAAGTCTAGAAATGTAAATACGATGTTGTAACCATCTCGCAATTTGCATCTTGGCCGCATATCCCGAAGTTGCATACCCCTATCTTTAACTATAGTAATACTCATTGAATGAATGCTTTTCCATCGAACCATGTTCAACTTTTGGCGTAATATTATAATTTTATAATACTCAAGCACATATCCCAAATTTTACACCGATATGACATATTTCAAGCATAGAACTAAGCGTTAATTGAGAAACCAATATGTGATAATTAAAATTTGGTTTGGCATATCAAACTATATCTGCATTTCGATAAAATCAATAAACAGCGAACACACGTACAATCCAATACAATATCAGAAACTTTTGCCGAACAACATCGATATAACAAGGTGAATCTTGCATTTTCCCGTTATTTGAACCGCTGTCGCGATAACTGCCCTGATTTCAAATCGGAAAACAAACATTAACCGCACCAAAAAATGAATGAACAAATGTGTATTATAGTTATAATTACCTGCTGGTTATCATGTTGTACCGCTTGTTGGTTGTCATAGGCACATACTGCATAGATAGCGAGCAACAAAAGCGAGAACTGTAAGCCACACTCCATCTTCGTCTTAAGCGATGTTCAGCTGTGTGGATCGGAGATTTATGCGTCGCCAAAAGCAAAACTATCAAACTTATATCAGACCTTTAAATACCTTAAAAAGATCGATATTATTGTAAAACTAATTAAAACGAACAAAACGGTGGGCGGCGTGGATGGTTTTAATATCCACCACAACGATATATTGCTGTGACTTCCTTAAGCGGGAGAAATTAAAAACGATAGTGAACAAGACGAAGCCTGTGAACAGATACAATCTCACTCGCTGTAATAATTTATTTTCTTTCACCACCAACCCACAAATTGTAAAAAAAACTCACAATTGTCCCAAGTGTTGCATTCTCGTGAGACGGAATTAAAAGATTATATCCGGAGCTCTATTATCAAATCATATCTTATTTTTTCCCGGGGTAGTCACGTCAGAATATGTTTAAGGCTATAATTTCCGTCATTTCATGTTTAATTCAAATGTTTCGAACGGAATGACGTTGTTCGAATGGCAACAACGGGAAAGTTCGTCAGTTAACATTAAACAGTTAAACATCCGTTGTGTATGTGAAACAATGATTACCCTCTGCCTACCTAATTGCAATTCGTGTTATCGTTATGACGGGAATTACTGATATTGATAACCAATGAATCAATTAATCAATTCTGCCTAAAAAAAACTAATTAAATAAGTAATAATCACATCAAACACACGAACAAATTTTGATTTACGTCAGTCTTTTCTTTTAATTTTAACTGATAACATTACATTTAATAATCATATTTTATTAGAAATAACCTGCGGGTGTATAGATATGAACACGTGACCAATGTTCATATTGTCGAATACAATATGAATGTATGAGAACACTGGGACAAAAATGGTCTTGCGTCACGAATTCATGGGAGTCTAATTAATGACGTTTGGTGGTAATGACGAATAAGAAGGAAATACGTTGACTAGTAATGGCGATATGGTACGTATGCAAAGCATTGATGTTACAAGATTTCATTAACAAGTGCAATAATTGCATTTTTACTTCGATTTCGTGTAGCATTAGTCTTTAAATCTTTAATTATACTATATGCAACCACAAGGGTCACTCTAAACACACGTTCATAGTCATGGAGAACAATGTTAATAATTACACAAGTAAAACATGTAACAATTACAAATAAACACATTACAGACGTTACGTACAAACGGTTAATATCCCATAGAAGCAGGTTGGTTGGTTTGCTGGTTGGCCGGATGGCCGGTAGGCTGGTTGGTTGTTTCCTTTTTATCCACGTGTATTAGAAACGATAAATACATCAAACACGATGTTGTCACGTGACGATCGACGTTTGCGGGTAGCTGTTTACTCGAGTAATTTCTATAATATCTTTGGCGACCACGATTAAATACAGGGTGCGTAAGGCTTCTTTTTCAAGTTTTGTCTTCGACTAATCAGTACCCCCATCGGATTACTAGGGATTCTGATATATTAAACCATTGTACTGTGAAAAGGGGAACCTTTAGTGACCACATAACTGTGAAATACAATGTTTTCGAATGGAAATAATAAACTAAGAAATACATTCGTAGAAGATTACATCAGAATACGGATATTATGACGTAGACAAATCATTTATTTCCATGCCACGTACGCAAAAATTAATTAAAAATGTCTAGTATGTATAATGCTAATGATAAAAAAACGTTTCAGCATTGGTGTATGCAAGTGAAATGGTCGAGAGGTTCAGAAACAACGATACAAATACGAATGTACCTCCTGGAGCTATTTGAAATGTAGGTACTAGTAGGACATACGAGCGATCTGAAAAATGAAAAAAAATGACACACTTCTACCGATTTTTAAATTGAATCCCCTTCTATTTTTCAATAAAACACATTTCATTTTCGCATTAGTTTGGGAAATGCAACAGCGATAGAGCGAACATAAAACAAACAAGCAATTGAGCGCACCTTTTATCAGGCTGAGAAGCAACGATTTTTCTTGTATTTGAGCAAAGTCAACCTATTGAAAGAATACATTTTTCCCAAGTTTTTGCGGATATGCTAACATCCCTTATTCATGCGTGCCACAGATAAGAATCAAGCGGTGGAATGTGTCAATATGGTTGATGTATACTGACTCGCTCAAGAAATACGGTTACGAAAAGTGTTGAGTTTGTCGGTCTGTTTTGTTCGTCTGACATGTGTTTTAATAATGGCCTTTCAAACTTTATACTCTAACTACCAATGTGCATTTAGTTTGATTAAAATCACTTTAAGTGTTTTATACATAAACACATTATTTTACAAGATTACTGTTTTAAAATAAAAACATTTTACTATTATGTGATAAAACATTTAAAGTTTTTATAAGCTTGTCCCCACTTTAAAATAATCTGCATAATTGACAGAAGTGTATATTATGAAAACACTTGCAGTTAGTTTTTTTATTGAAACATTTCAGGGATGTTTTACACATAACACATTATGTAAAGTGTTTCCACTAGAAACATGAATACAATGCTTATTATCACTTTTGAAAGTGTTTTTACCAGACACACATTTTTCAAAAGTATTTTCACCAGGGACATGTATAAAAAGTGCTTATTATTATCACAACACGTTTAAAATGCTTTTACTTGACACACATATTGTAAAGTGTTTTTTATAACGACACGTAGAAAAGTGTCTCAACTAAAGACATGTTTTAATGAAGTGTTTACTATCACAAGTCTTTGAAAAGTGATTTCACTAACACGCATTTTGAAAAGAGTTTCCACCAGAAATGTGTATTAAAAAGTGTTTATCATCGCAACACTTTGAAAAGAGCTTTCATAAAAAACACAAACTGAATATTGACAAATGTATTTACACTGATAACATTGTAAAAATTAACATTATCATTTTGAAAAACAAAACGTATAAAATGATGCGTTTCATGATCAAGCAGCTGAATAAGTGTGTTTACTGACATTCAAAACAGATGAGTAATGAACTGAAACGAACAATAACATCTTTGAACCCTTTCTTCAATGACATAAATGAAAGTGCTCAATCTCTTCCCATGTGGTACTGTTGTCTCGAATGCAGTCTCTCCGGGCACATCAAATTCCTGGGGAAAATAGTGGAACAAATTAAAAATCATTAATTTTTATTTATTGCCATCCTATACACAAACAGTCTTCGAATCTGTCTCTATCAATTACACTTTCCACTCGTTTCGTAACAGAATAACAATATCATCATCGTTTGTTTAGGATAACGTCCGTTTCCTTTCTTTCCTCAGAAAATGGAAAATGGCATAATTCGGTCCAAGTTGTTCCTTCATTAACAAATATGCCATCTGTCCACACACTCCCGATAGTATAATTCAATCATGAATGAGCGTGCTCACGACACAAGTTACCAGCTACTTGAACACGCAAAATGTAATAGTGTTCATCATGAACACCGTCGTTTACGAAATGTATATCAAAATGTTTGCAAAGAAGTAGCAAACTAAATTAATGTTCAATATAAATTATCATATTGTACTTATTGTATTAATGACATTTCTAAATAAGAGTAAAATGGTTATGTGGTAAAAAAATATAAAATAGTTATGTGGTAATCATCTTAATGGAATTCAACACTGAGGCTCCGCCAATAGAATATTAGATGTAAAGTAAATGAATCTAATTATTAGATCACATGGAATTTACGCCTGTCTAGCGCTTTGTCATCCAGCTTAATACTAACTCGAGCATTGATAACAACACCGCGCATGTTTAATTCCATCGGTCATTAAACTTGCGACAGTTACATGGTATGCACACTCGCAAAATACATGAATATATATAGCAGTTTATTATTGAATATGCTAAAATCAATAAATATATCGCTACATGCACGCATGTCTGCTGACAATGGTGACACATATTAGCATTTCCCGATAATAAGTAATGTGTCTATTATAGATGCGTACCGTAGACTGCATATACAATTATTTTCTGAAGGTAATGTCTGGTTGGCATAGATACCCTAATGTTTATTTACGAGTCGCCAGACTTTTTACTCAATTTTGTTGACGCTGCTTGCATAAAGTTGGATGCACTAGTCCATAAATGTCCTATCCATAAACACTTCAATTACACATACATGTCCCCGTAAACCAATCAGTGTCTTTGAAAACCAATCAATAATTTTGAAAAAGTTTATTTCTGTGTGTTTACAATGTGCTTAATTTTCATCAAAAAATGTTTTTAATAACTTCGTAAAACACGTTTTCCAAAATACTAAAACACTACTGTTTTGATAGAAAATGCAGGTGCTGTATTATGTAATACACAAGTTTTTAATTACAACAGTGTGTTTTCAATTAAAACGGTGTGTTTCAATGAAAAACATGAAAAGTGCTTCCAAGATTTAAAGTGCAGATACATGTTACGAGAACAGCGTGTTCATGACTGTAGATCGGAGAGACAAGAGGCTACACGAGAATTCAAACGTCTGCGATGACGTCACATATGTTCGGAATACCAGTATCAGATGCATAGACACATGACTCGATACATACAGTAACAATTTTAAGTTCAAATATAAATGTGTCGAATTTATTCGTAAGCATTGCAACGCAAGTCTTATAAGGTTCATATGTTTACTGTGCATTTGGACGTGGGGTCAAAGTTGGCTATCACGGTCGCTCCGCGAATTGTACACGTGGTCATATGAGGAAACGAACGATTTGGCACTTCCGGTGAACAAGCGGACATTTCCGATACAAATCGATAAACTAAGGATTATCCACATTTGTTTCATACCCCCACAATCTTGCGCGTTTTTGAACGTTCTTCGCAGTGGCGAATTCATCTGACAGATAGTTCACACGCCGAAAATAGTCGATCACATTTGAAATATTAATTCAGTCGAGTCATATGCGTAGAGTGAGAGGCAACAATAGAAGGGAACACGCATCTGATAAATACGTTTATCCCATACATCATGACAGTTCGGTGTAATAAAGCAGTGTAATCACTTGGTATATCTCCATACTATATATTATCCCGGTAATCTGATTGGTCCGTGCAAGCAGATTACATTTTTATCATTATGAGTATCACACAAACAATGCAATACATCAAGATATTATTTGTTTGAATTGTCATTAAAAATTATATTAATTCAAATATCTCTGATAGTTTCAGATGTCGACTAAAACGCCTGTGCGGTATTTGAGACGCCAATCAACGAAACCGTAGTGATGGCTCTGAAAATAATTGTAAATTTAAATCTCAATAGAGTGTAGTAATTTCTCAAGCCTTTACAGGTTCACTCAAAGTACATTTGTTTCTGTTCATATACGGTATGTTAATGCAGCAGGCATTCACCCTTTTACCGCAATTACAAATGTCTGCCACCTTCCAAAACATAGTCCAATAGTAAACCCACTATTTTACATAAATGATGATTACATTTTTTAGTCAAATCTATATATTATCACATTCGCCTGTTAGGTTCACAATTATACTTGCAAAATTTCACATCAGCATTTTTGTGGTAGTGATAAGGCTGTGAAATGGCCAATAACACTTTGTGTACTTTGATAATTGTTTCCATTGTTATGTTAGCAGAAAATTTGAAACCCAGCTATTTTGAGTGTTGCATTTTTCTTGGTTTATTTAGTCTCACTCATATTCAACAAGCCATAACGTATTGGAAATATATTGTGATGTGGCATGTTGCTGTGGACTGGAAGTGTGGTTAGTCAGTCCCGTTGTCTTTGTGGTACGCAAATTATTGCAGTAACCGGCTTGTGTAAGCATACATAAGAACACTGTTTCTGTTCTCAACTTTACTCAGTTGCTGTAATAGAAGGTGCCAAATAAATTATATTGTAATTTTGGGTGTTTGGGGCAGCATTGGTTTTGGAGCGCTGGTCTCTGTTAGGACGAGACGAGAGAGACAAAATCACACCATGGCTTTTTATTACGTGCTGTTTTCTAGACGCTGCACAAACCTCAAGGTAAGCAATACCTGTTCTCACTATTGAAAAGTGGCTCGACTTAGGGAAATAGGTAAGGTTATTTGGTGAAGGTTCTTTATCTTTGGTGAAAAAGAGGGAGCGGGAATGATCATGCTGAAATGTTAGTATTGAGAAGGTAAGAGACAGAGTTGAAACAGCGGGGAACATTGGTGAGTCAAGAAAAAAAATATTAGGCTTGAGTGTTCAGAGTTAGAGTGGGGACGTCAGCGAGGTTGAGGATAGTGAAGGTCAGATAGGTATTCAAAGCATGTTTCGTGATGATAAAGATGATCTGAATTCTTCTATTCATTTGAAATGTAACCACTGTCTGTGGGTTTGAAGAAGAGAGATTGGGCAATTAGTTTGTGTCAGTCTTACCGGGGATGCACTTAATGTTTATTGTCGGTAGACAGTTCAAGATTTTAAAGGATTATGACAGAGGATGGGTTCCGGAATAAATGTTGTACTGTGAAACAAGATAAATATGAAGCTGCAATCTAGTTTGCTGTCTTGTTAGAGAACTAATTTACTCGATGGACGGATATGACTGGTATTACACAAAACTTTGAAGAATTGAAAAATATGATCCTCACAAAGCTGTTTTCCCAAAGAAAGGGAATTGGCAGACATGGCAGTTTGTTAATTCCAAGGTTTAGCTCTACATTCCTTGGACAAATTCACGAGATAAATCTGATAGAACAAAACAATAAAAACAAGACCCAAAGAATTTCTATGGCTGTAATAAGGCTGGGAATTTTGCCAAGTCCAGAGTGCATAGTATATAAAGCTACCAAGCATCGCTATCCAGGGATTTCCGCGTCCAAGTAATCAGTCATTGATTGCTACAGTACTAAATGCACATTCTCATCTAAAACAGTAATTTAAATTAAATTGCCATTGATTGTGTGACCCTGCAGTGTTGCCACATGCTACTTGTCTCATGTTAATGAACTAACCCACCTGACATGCCAGTGACCACTGGATATGTAGGTGACAAACAGGTTTCGGTTCTATGATATCATGGCTGTAATGAAATTGTTATTCGCAAAGATCTGGTGAATAAGTTTTAAGGAAAGGGTGATTGTCATGAAATTCTACGAAAACATACTGTTTTAATTGGAAGCACGTTGTTTAAATTAAAAACATATGTACTATATTATAAAACATGTGTATTTTCTATAAAAAAAAACAGTATTTAAGTATTTATTTTGAAAAGTGTTTGTTGGCGTAATTGAAACACTGTTTGATGAAAATGAAAAGCATTGTAACACACAAAAACACTGAGTGTTTTACGGAAACATAAATATTTCAATAAAGTGTTTATTCAGTGAAAAGAAATTAAACTATATTCTGAGGCTCGAACTGTAGACTCGCATGGAAGCATTATAGTATTATACTATTGACCACTGAAGTTGAAATGAAATTCAACGCATAATGAGATGGCATGACATTACCTTATTATGTAAATAGTGTTTTATGATGGTTAAAACAAATGCGATTTAAACATTTCTCAAAAACTCAAAAAACACACTTCAGAACTAAATTTGGATTATACTATTAGAAGCATGTGGATATGTGGCATGGTCGTTAAAACAACATCACCGGAAATTACCCTAAATCAAATTGAAGGTATGGTGATATTGTTACTTCTTTACAAAATGTGTGATAAATGGCGACGAGCCAGTGTCGACAGCTGTGTACATCTACATTGTCATTTTCAGCGGTCTAAATTCATAAAAGATTTAATTCAAATTCCATACTGCTCATTTTACTTGCCGACACCCCTCAGTGACATTATCAGAGTTACCACATAATAATTTGGAACCTTTTAAAATTATAGAATTAAAAAAAATTATATATGACGATAAACCACCAGCCCGAGTTTTCTCAATCACATGCTAATGGAATATATGTCTGCAATCAAGTCAGCTCGTTATCTTAAAATTGTATTTATGTAACATTGACGTTCTCCGGTAGAATGACCATTGTTTAAGTATTATTTTGATTTAAACTACCGCAAACTGAATAGTATGTCTAGATTGTATAACTTAATGAATTAATAGTTAGTGATTTAATTCGATGATTGTTTACTTCGCTGATAGAATACATTCGCATGCCACTCACATTAGGTAATCGTGTTACGAGTGAAATGTAAACATATTCTAAACGAAGTGAAATGTGGCTTTACATGACTAGAATCATATTACACCAATGTTCAAAATATATAATATATAAATATATAACTTCTGATCTCATAATCTGGAATTTAAGTCTTGTATTCTCGAATTTTGACTCTCGATTTTGACTTTTGTTCCCATCAATCTCAATCTCACCAAAATTAAAAGTCGAGATTAAATATGTTGTAGAATTTGTTTTAGCATTACGTGTATAATTATTCAGTAATATGATATGTAAGTGGGAAAAATAAAGATAAATTATTCGAAGCTTGGCAATATTCTCCTTGTCAGTACATGTAATACGAAGCAATTCATAAAAATCTGCACAAGAGTTTTAATGAATCTCTGATAGCCTTAGATGATTCCATGGATAAGATGTTCCCAAAAGAATTGTGTCTTAATACATGTTACAGCAGATCATGTCCCACGTCACATCATATAAATAGGAGGTATATTAGTGATTTGTTGAAAATACAACAAGTACATTATATCCATATTACTGTAAAAGGTTTAAGTTTGCTTATTTCGCTGACTGGAAAACTCGCTAAATTGAAAGTGAATATGTCAAATTTAGCATAGAACACATTATCTGAATGATAAAACCGTGAATTGAAAATCTACTGAATATGCCTGAAATGGTAAATCAGCGAAATTTAAACCCAGTGAACAATAGTCATTTTACAGTATGAATCTGATCATTTGCTCTAGTGACGGGAACAAAATCGTCAAAGTCTCATGCGATAACACAATTACAAGAATGATGTAATTGCAGGATTGGCATAGAATTACATATATAATGTTTACTTCCCCACTGACTGAACGCTAATCTCTCAACTATGAAAGACACGAGCCTGACAATTGAACAGTATGCTTACTTTTTTCTGAACCCACCACGGAAATCTCACAATCTCCCTGACGTTAAGCGGTCACGCTTGCCAACGACATACGTGAAGTTAAATACAGTTTTAATTTGACTTCAATATAAAAGTATACCCCCGCCCCAAAAAAGAGAGATGTTAGAGGCGTCAAATGTCCACTATAATCCGATAATATATTCTAAAGTGTGTTACATTTCGAGGTCACTGGCGTTAACGTATTTATATGCAATAGAATTATGTACACGGAAAAGAAGTTCCTCACTCTAACAACATATAATAAGATGTGTTGGGTCGCTGGAGCATGGAAATCAGCTGAGGGGAGAAACTGTATTTGTATCTGGGAATAAATCTAAATAATAAATTAGAATAGTGCCTTTCAAGATATCATCAGTATGCATATGTTAATAGTGAAAAACGTGAATGAGCTGCGCACATATAGACCAAGCTTTCGATCGGCCTTGATTTGTTGTTGTTCAATGAACATTAATTCAGATCTTTTATATCGTATGTAACATTTGAATCAAGAAAAGATATATATATATATATATATATATATATATATATGCCTGATCTGTTAGAATAAATGTTATATATAACGTAAAATTTACATATTAATTGAACATGTTACTGAAATGATACACATACATGTGCATGCACTCACGTGAATATGCCGGACTTACGTTTAATGAAATGTATGGCATAAAATAATTCTGTTTAACGTTCATTGATTCGATATCATCAGCACTGTTGAGATGACAGTTGACGATTAATCAATACAATGAGAGGCGAGATAATCATCTATATACTGATGAGTACCGACGTTGTGTTGACACAAACGCTTTCAAATGGATAGATACGAAGAAAGTAAATAACAAAAGAAAAAGAAAGGAAAGTGCTGGATTATAAAATGTCAACACATTGTAGCACGTCTCGACCAAGTGTGATGAATTCATTTTCGGAACATGAAAAGATGCATTAAACATCTGATCTTGGTAACGAATGCATTTTGCTACCATTTAGCATATTACAGATGAAATGTACATTCGGATATCTTTCCCTCTCATCTAGTGGTTTTAAACAACCATTCAGAGAGCGCTAAAATGACAAAAACGTATACATTTGTAAATACCGTTTAAAACACAATTCACGATTGGCTGAAGTATGTGCGAATTTTTTACTGCACTCTTCATATGCCATAATCAGGTAAGTTAATCGCAATATAATACAAATGTCGGGGATATCCCAAAATGTTGAAAAAAGCAACCTATGTTTATTGGTGTAGAACGTTCGGTATACCCAAATATAACTATAACCAAAATACAATTGCCATTATGTATAAGTACTATTAAACACAACTGACTGACACAAATATATACTATGCTGTGAATTGTCAAGATGACTGATCGTTTCCCCCAGATCTGATATTGACAATGAATTCGGTGGTTCACTATAATTAATGCGATACAGCACCTGCTTATTCCGGGTCACACATGTTAAATGTCGAAGGTCGTCGTGTTTGATAATTAATTTAAGTGCTATATTTATGTGTTAATTACAAATAATAACTAATTAATTGTTTTTCCAATGTATTTTTTGGGGGATGTTGAGAAAGTGTTCTTATACTCTATTTGTAATTTTAGATCATGTACAACAAATGTTCAATTATGTGTTGTTATCATGGTTACAATCGCGACACGGACATTTTAGCATATAGTTCACATTTTAGATTGCATTTAAATTATAGGTATTGTGTTAATCATATAACACAAACAACATGTTGAAGATTTAAATACAAGTATTAATTCGATATACCTATATACTCACATACCCCACTACGTCATATGTTTAAATCGCCATTGCTGAATACCGGTATATCCGCTTTATAAAGATACATTTTTACTAAAACGACGACGTGGATTTAAATTATTAATAGTGACCAATGTTGAAAATATGACCCGGAGATTTGTATTGCAATAGAAAGTAATTGTGGGTCATAGCACCACATTAACCTTTGCTTTGAATTGAATTTGACACGGTCGAGGAATTTGTCAGACTGCCTCAAGAATTGTTTTACTTCGGGGCTTCCTTATCTGCTCTTTCAAGTTTGCGTGTGTATTTGCATAGGCTAACTAATCTTGCAAAGATAAAAAGTTCATTGATATCTGGAAACCGTTTTTGGATAATCGCAATGGGTAACTTTTTGTCTTGGTGAAAGAAAGGATTATTATTATTATAACACTTTCTTTGTATACTGATACATTAGTTTCTATTCGTCTTGGTGAAATGTTGAAATCTTCAAATAATTAAATCGTTTGCTGCTATGTAAATTATCAGTAATCATCTGATCCTGTCATGTATTTCTATGTTCGTTGTTGTCTGAATCTTATAGTTCATTTCCCATACATACATGCATGCATGTTTATTACATTATCTTTTCATCACATTTAATCCAGATTTATTTTAAATGGAATATGGAAATTTTCTCCCAAAACGTTATATATTTATGAATGATATCAGAAATAGTCCGATTGTCAAGCAGATCAAATTTAGTTTCCATTTTTTTCAAGTACATAGAATAAAATCAATTACTTTGTTTTCGTTGTTTTCTCATTGTACACTGGTGTTGAAACTTGCATCAGATAATGCAATACAACGTTCGAGTATATATTGATTTTGATACAGTGTTGGATATCAATAGGACGGAATCAATTTCTTAAATCAATTTCAGTACTAAGCACTAGTTCATCAACATTTTATTTTGTTCAGAATTATTTAGTAGCATGACACGGGCATTTGAATTGTTATGATTGAGTGCGAATTGTCACAGACATTCTGCAGTAGCTTCTTGAAAGTTAATCGAAATACATACATAATAATTTACGTTATAATGAATAACTGTTTGCCACCACAGGGCATTGTTGAGATATTCGATATTGTTTCATTCCTTGGGACTTATATCGTCTTTATTTATTCATCTTTATGGATGGGGCACATCGTGTGGTATATATCAATTCTGCTCAAACAATAGCGACACAAATCGAAGTATAAATATTTAATGTTATTCATCACAAAATGAATCTGCCATCAAGCAAAAATAGACAAATGATAAACATTGTGCGTAATAATTAATGAGTCTACACCATACAACAAAGGTATAAGCCATGCCATAATTCAAAAGAATTTATAACAACAAAATTTGTTTATACGCTAAAATGGAATCGTTTGGCATTGAGGCGTGTGCAATGTTTTCGGTTTACCAGCTACCGACTTGTAGTGCGTAAAACACCTCATACGCCACCCTGATTTAATTTAATTATTGCTGGATTGAATGAAAATCTGTACTAGAAAATGACAACCAATGTAATTTATTGAATTGTTGAATCTAAACATGGCCACTGCACTGAGTTTGGCTTTTTCAGAATCAAGAACTTGTATACTTATCAAAATTCCTGAATAGATGGCTTCTGTGCGCTCATTGTATGTGACTTCCTGTTGTTCGCAACGTTCCAGGTTTGTCTAGCAAATGCTTATAACGGGTCTTAATGGTATACTTTATCTACGCACACATGTATTCCATAAACAGATTTATTATGCAGAACATCTGTGGCAGCATAATATCCAGGTACCTTCTTTACATACACTTGTAACAGCGATTTCATCACTAATTAGCCTAGTCATTCGTTCAAAATAATTTTGCTACAAACACCCGAATACATACCACTTCACTTCGTATTATCTGTTTCTTTAAATTTCCAAATTAATGTTTTTAATATATATTTAGATGATTTGTTGAACCAAGACATTTGGTATTGCAGCCGACTTCTGGTATTCGCACTCTCACAGACAACCTAAATTATGCAAGAATGAATCCTGACGTACCTGTTTGTATATGCAAATGTAATATTGTCGAATACCAATAGAATAGAATAGAATAGTAACAGTATAAAGCTGTAGACATGGATCACGCTAAGACATGGGTAGTATTGTCCTTAAAACTGAGATAAATAGGCTACCATGCAAGGAAATATCAATCTTGTTGACAATGATGTTGCCAGTTCTGACGTATAGCATGCAGATTACTGAATTACACGCTAAATGAATAAATAAATGAATAAAATAAAATCATCATACTCGACGATTGAAACTACCGATATCATTTGTATATATCTTTCATGAAAGGTGTTTTAGGGGCGACTAACATGCTTCTGGGCAAATACTTATCCTTATCCAGGCAGAAATATTTTCTTTGATTTTAATTTACATATTAAATCCGCAATCATCCAATGACGGGGAATATTAGTTCGGAAGCGTGTTGTGTTTCGGGTGACAGTTCGACGAAGTGTTTTGAAAGTGTACGAGAATCAACTCTGTCTGGCTTGCTGTGTAATGAGTGTAATTTGTCGTGGTATGTAATTTTATAGTTTGTGGTCCTGTTAGAAAACTATGAATAGGAAACAGCAAGAGTTTATACATTGTCCGAAGGAGGTGAAGAGTGTATTTAAGCGCATTGTGACGAATCGCCCACCTGTATTAGGGACATTGTATAAATATTATAACACCGAATATAGCGTTGTCAACCATATTAAATCATCAGATATGTGTACTTCCAGATATTTAGATGGAGTAGATATGTAAATTTAAGCATTTGAGTTTGAATTTAAATCACCCACATGATATAACGTTTAAATTTATTTGTGTTGTTGTACGTCACTTTGTGCCGTTTTACGTTACTTTGTGTCGTTTTACGTTACGACATTACAATGCTTAAGGTAGCGAGACTATTATTTGTGTTGAAAATTACGATTTTCACATTTATTTATTAATTGATGAAATGCACCATAAACTTTCATATGATAAAGTCAATATAACATAGAATGTCATGTAAGTTGGTTAAAATGTAGATTTTCTGAAGGGAAGCAAGGCAGCCTCAGTAGTGTTTTCCAAAATCAACAACACAGGTTTAATTTGTGTGCCTATAAGTTTCAAAGATAAACTCAAGACAAAGCAATGTTAGGATGTGTTATCAGTAGCTATCTGACACACAATGAGGGTTTCCAAACATTTGAGTGGTTTGTCTCCGCCCCTGTTTGTTTCACAGATTAGTCATTTGCATATGAATGTGTCAGACACAAGGTCACACAGCCACTGAAAAAAATCATTGATTTTGGTGTTTTCATATGCCGAATGTATCCAATTATAGCTATCCCATTCCTTTATTTTTTGGTTTCCAATAGCCTTACACATTTGGATGTCCCTACACATGGTAAAACAGACCTTGATGGGAAAACAAATTGATTGTGCCGATAAACAAGCTTGAAAATCTTTGCTGTTACTTCATGGACGTTTTCTAGGAGTTTATGTTTTTCAAAATACAAGGTCTTTAACAAAAAATAACGTATACTTATTGTCGTCGGATTAACACCAAATTTTCACAGCTTTAAGGTGACAATGAGAGGAACTTGAATGTGTCCAGACAAACTATTTCATCGATTATTTACCAACGAGTTGTGGTTTGAGTTGGGGGCAATGCGACTAAAACAGTAATTGAAATTCAGGACACTATTTTTTAAAACGCGTTGCTTGAATAAAACTAACCATACACATTCAATATACCAGACTATTGAACAACTAGGAAAAGTGAAAAAAATACTTCTTATCGCCAGCATAAATGCGTAATTTTTTTTTTACAGAAAAAGTAATTTTTCACCTTTGATTGAGTAACGCGTCGTAGAATGCAGATACGGGCATGCAAAATACACTTGTGAAAAGCTTGAAGTCTGGCGATGCTAAAAATATATACTTTCCCGGGTCTATTTGTAGTCATTTAGTCACAATTAGAAGATGAAAACAAGTATGCAAATAATAGTCCCGCTACCTTAACAGGTAAGGACGTAAAGATACGTCGAGTATTGCAAATGACATGTATTCGTACGGATTTTTGTAATGTAATTTGTTTAAAACGGTGACTTAAAAATTCAGTCATTTCGAAGTGCACAAACTGGTTCACATATATCACTTATACTTTATTCAGTCTCATGGCTGATGACCGTATTTGCATATTTTATCTTGTTCGACAGCCTCACTCCCACAGACCGTCAAATCTTAAATACCATATAAAATTTACAGCAATATGGTATTTCTATTCAGATTTGAATGTAATTTGCCATGTTAATATAAATGAATGTGCGAAGTGCTGCTTTGAAGTCTTTTGGTAAAACAGGACAACAAATAATTGAACCACTCAAGCCACTATCAGATACAGAGTATTTAATGTTGTTTTCTAACTTTAATTGTCAGTTTTGCATATTAACGAATGTAGACAAAATAAGTAAACTTCATATTGAAATATAAAAAAAAATTATCTCGTTATATTCGGAGATATACGTACTAATGCTGCATATTAACAAGATACGGGTTTTATCGATCCTGCATATTCAACCCGTATAATCGTGTAAAAAGTTCATTACGATTTCCCTATTCTTTGTACATTTATTATCAATTTGTTAGTTAGTTAAATTAGTTCGCGAGCTTTTCAATCGTCCGCAATATCAGCGTATATATAGGTGGTTTCGTAGTTTCGGTATATGGAATTGTGTGAGTTCGACGATTTTGGTCATCTAAATTCCAATGACATAAAACTACTGTCAAACTGCAATAGCCACCTGGGAAATGTTTAACTGTATAATAGTCTATCCGCAGTGACCTTTAATTGAATGGCTCGTATTTTAGCCGTTTATAACGCAATCACACATTAGCTTCCATTCCACGAGCATTGAAGTATTGAATTCCTGGGAGCTGTCACCAACCCCCGTCTCCATCGTAAACTTCTGCGTATGTATTTAATAACGTTCTTATCTGTTCATGGGGGAGGTGTATTCTTCAACAAAGTTTCATCAGTGTGCATATCAAATCCACCTGTGTGTTACATTCCATCGCAGTGAGTTAGTCATCCACATTGCTACAACCATGGAGGTATAAACAGAACAATATATCAAGTATTCTATTATCCCATATTAAATACGTACGTATTAAATACACCTTGTCCAAAGGTATCTAGATTTTTGATCTCGCATGTATGTTGGTCCACGCTCAGACAACTAATAAACAGACTGACAACGCGGGTATTTCCTTTGATCTAACGTGTGTCTCGTGTTCACTTTTGCGACAACGTTTAAATCTTATAAACAACTGGGGGAGAAAAGAAAATGTCTACGAAGTCACGCGATAACGCACGACTTGTTTCAACAGGAAGTGACGCGAAGGTCAGACCGAAATTTCATATTTTCCTTACTTTAGTGATTCTCGCGGGCCCAAAGACATTCATAAAACAGGTCTGGGTAACGATAAAACAAAAAGTCTAAAATGTTGTTGCAGGTCAAAATGAATAGCACTGGAAATACATCAGGTGGAAGTGAGTAAAAAACGTTCTCTCAACGCGGCGTTGCTACACACATGTACAAAATCAAAACATCTAATCGCGTCAGTACTATTTCAAGACCATTATATTAATTTTGCTCGATTTAGTTAACTGGTACAGTTTTTGTCCTGATGTATCGTATTTTCAACGGCTTTTTAATACATGATCGGCGAAATGAAAAAAACACACATAAGACCTGCTTTGTTGTAAACATCACGACGGGAACTATCTTAGAAAAATCGAGTAACTATCGGAAAAAATGTGTTCCGGTAAAAGTCTTTCCTTTTTCTTAATTATACATTCAAGAACATCATTATGAAGATAGTCTATACATTTAAATAATTGCTATTGGAATTTGCAATGAGTTGAATTATACCAGTAGATTTATTTATAATTCAACAGCATTATTGTATCACGGCAAGTCAATATACTGGGAGCAAATGTATACTTTCTAATACATCAAGCCCGCCATACCAATTTATTTACAGGTATAAAATATACAAGAACTTGATGCTTGCAGTGACGGTTATGTCCATTTAAAATAACCACGCGCTATTATAACAGTTATATAAATTGCCTGTGTCATGAATCGACCACGAACGATGAAATCAACTAAAATATACGACATGCCTCACGTGGGAAATGTAATAAAAGCCACCGAATATCTATTTAACTGTATCTTAATGAAATCGTTACGTTAAAGTTACAATTATTCAATGTCGTTTATTGTGATAAAATGTGAATAAAATATTGTGGTAAATTGTAGAATTATAGCTTCGTTTCGAATAATCGACGTAGTGGAGACAATCATGGCACATAAACTGTCGTTACTTTACGTCTCTTTATACAAATATTTTACTAATTCATAGAATTTCTTTGGTTTTTACAATGTCGTTTTATGTATAATGTTGTCGACATAAATAAAAATATGGTCATCACAAGCTAGGAAAAGGGGATTTTCGAGCAATTTTCCATTTGTCGCTGTAAATAAAAGTATAATTAAATTTCAAAATTGTTTTGGTATCTATAATAAACAAAATCACGTGTACTGAGTTATAAGATGGTTTTCAGGAATTAGAAAAAAATGTCGGTTAATATTTTTTCGCGAAATAACAACATTACAAAAATCATCTCTTATTTCATTTTTGTCAAATAGTTTATATCTCAAAGTTAACGACTGGTATTCAGCCTTTCTCTTCCGGTCAGTCACTGATGATTTTATGTGTTATTTTCTAATAATCCGGGCCGATTTCAACAAAATGGCGACTACTCGACCCTAATTTTGTTTACACCGCATTTAATGTGACTTTTGTATGGCCATTTGTGTATTTGTGTCTAAAACAATATTTCGGTAGTAAATTTAAGTCATCTTTATGTGGTGATATTTAAAAAAAATGTTTAAAATCACAGGTAAGATATCTCAAAGTTAACATTCCCTTTTAGAATTTCCTATGTTATCCTCAAAGTCATACTCTTTAATAATAGTTGGCGTGTATGCAACGTGCTTTGTGGGACAACGATGGGTCGTGTCAGTGGCGCTGTTTATCGAATTGAATACAGAATAGATTTGATTGTGGCGATGGTGGCGCTATTAATCTCAAATGCTTCAGTACACATAGGCGAGAAACATAATAAATAAAAAATTATATATTCATAGTTGATATATCGTGCATGCGTGACTCGAACCGGCGCTCGCGTACGGCACCTAATCGCCTAGCTTCACGCCTACTAGTCGTCCCCTCGGCCACCGGGCATCCCCCAAATGAATGCTTAATACCCGAGGAATAACCAGTTTTCGAAAGTGTGCAACACTACTAGTACATGTATATGGAAAAAGCGGAACTTGAGTAGGGAATACATTGAATTGTGCCCTCAAACCTTAAGGTGTTAACAATAGTGTTGTGATCAACTCAACATGTTTTTGACGGTTAAAGCTAGGGAGTCGTCAACTGCGCCTGCATCAGATGGCCATAGCGTATCATTGCTTACAAACAAGCGTCTACCCATGAGCCTTTGCGTTTCTAGCGTGTATTGTTATCGTCGCTTGGGACTCAATTCCCGCGACTGCGCAGGTGACGACCCTCCCGCTTTAAGTTGAATACAAAGTCCTAAATAAACAAATTAGTATCCATTGTTGAGTGTATACGGCCGGGACACAGACAAATTCCCCGGGATCATATCGATACGTTAGTCAAGTATAAAATATACTTTCACAACTTTTTTATATTATGGCATCAAAACTGCTTGCTAGCAAGACCAACTTCCCAGGCAGTACAACTAAGAACACCACCACCAACAACAGCAGGTAATTATTATCGAACGTGCACGAAATAGTGCGCTGCGAAAATTTATTTCGACCATTCATAAATCATGTCCCAAGCAGTAGAACAACCTATAAATGCGCCCAAACTATCGTTCATGTAGTTGTTCATATTACTTCTTTAAAGTCCATTCGCAAGAGAAATAATGAATATCGCCCTCCGTTGTCCTCATTCAAAAAAGTTCCCATGGTGCTTCCTGGTACTGACAAGAAAGCATCACGGGACAAGTTACGACCCTCCGTAACAGTATACTAACATATAGGGCGCCTCCAAGCGGTGTTTTTGTTTCAACTCGTGCAATTGATACTCATGTCATCTGCAGTTAAATATCATAATTTGTAATTTTATGCATTATTGATAAACAAAGAAAAATCTACACACGAAATTTTATTGTTTTCTTCAATTTCAAATTTGTCATTAGAAAACAAATTAAGGAAACTAAAGGAATACATTAATAATGAGTAATTTAAAATACATTCCCGCAGAAACAGATGCTCGAAAACTGAAAACACATTTCCAGTGCAACCTTAATAAGGTTTTATTAGTCGTGACTGCCACGGGGAATATTCTCCAAAATTATTGTTCGTCATCAACAGTCTTTCAGTTACAGTGAGGGGAATACACAAAATTCCTTTTTTCCGTCAAGAAATTAATTAAATGAGAGCAAGAAACATAATCTCTACATGATGCCATGCAGCGAGAGTCGTGCTATATTAGCCTTTCGATCACTGTTTTAGCTGGCGGTGCTGAAGGCGGCCTGTCTACCATTGGCCAATGCATACAGTAAACACCTGAAGTTAGTACTACTCACCACGTGCATTTGACGCAAATTGGTAACCTTTGTCGAAAATAAACAGTGGCACAATGGAGCTTATACAAAATTCGAACAAAGACGCAGCGTAATGCGGTCGTGAGAAATGTAGTAAACGCGGTTTCCTCATACGCGATAGGTAAACGAGATGGCTTACACCCCCCTCATAACATTACGATGAGCAAACGAGAGACGTGTTGACGTGAATGCAACGCGAGATGAGTTCAGGCTTAATTAGAGCCCTTTGCCTTCTCCGTTGCAGATTTCGTGTTGAGGTCATCTCATTAAAACGCGACCTGCCAAGTCCGATACCACCTAAACGTCCAAAATGCGTCTTCACCTTCTGCAGGAAGTTGCATCATACATACGATCATAACTTTCGCGGGGTAAATTTGACAATTTCCCCATCACATTTCACATGCAATTAAATTGATTCGAACTTCAATATATTAAATATATTCAGACGGCACATTTACTTTATTTGTAATATGTCTGTGAAATACGTTTGTAAAATAAAATAATGAATTTCGTTCTTGCTTGCTTGAATGCCTTCAATAAGCTTATACGGCACTGAAATGTACTCAGCTCTTTTCAGGTTAGCAATTACTTTCTGACAACTAGTTTGTCAACTATCCACAATGTGTTTACGTGCGTATTAATATGCATCACGGTAAACTGGCTTCGTTGAACAATAACAATAATCGTGCACGTGTTAGGTACAATGAGCGGCGTCGTGAATATTGTTCACATTATTTATTTTTTATTATTTACGGCGAATAAATTCCCGATTAAAACATATACAAAATGTGCTTATGTGGCGTGACAAGTACATGCGTTTTCGTTGTAACTGAAACAAGGTATCCCTTTTTGCGATTAAATGTCAGGAAAGTATACTCGAACTTCCTTCTTTGAATCCGTTTACGCATGCGTATTTGGAGACAAACGCAGAGAATTCAATAATACAAGGGATTCGATGCAAATAATAAAAATACATTTGTCAGACAAAGTATGATCCCTATGACCTGTGTGTACTCGTGTGTACCCACGTGCATTTCATACGACTAATAATAATGTTAGGTCAGGTTAAGATGATGTACCTTCGCTCACAAACTGTTTTCTGGTCAGAGGTCAACGCTACATGTCACGTATTTGCTCTCCTTCCCAAAACGAGGAGGCGAGAACTTGATATCGATACGTATACTTAAAAGTTTGTATGTAGTTCCACTTTCATCTTTGGCAACTCAGTTCGAAATGTACACTCGTTATGCATTGACTGAAAATGCATCTCGGAATATCAGTCAATTTCTCAAAGAAAATGTTTGTATTTCGGATCTATCCATACTTCACTCGTTGATTTCTTTGAAAGTACTCATAAAGTGAACTCTCAATCTGGCGTTCAAGGTGATGGCCGATGTATATGTATATATAAATATGTGAACCACTTCGCACAAATTGTTTCCCATCATGTTGAGATTTGTTGCGTCTTGGATATGTCATTTTTAGGTTTTAACGATGCTTTAGACGTTTGTGATGTTTGTATTTGTATGATACTTGAATCAGTTTTAACTACGTTCTGTTACCTGAACAATTAAAAGCTTATCGGATACGTGTTCCGGTGGCTTCCATTTATGTATTCCCCAAATCTGCGATCTACTTTTCCTTCTCTATTTTGTATTCGTCTTCGGACCGTATGTCTTTCCATCACCAACATTTCAAATAGAAGATGGCGTAATCTACAGTGCGTTCCCGTTTGGAGACGAGCACTCAGCACCACGGAACCAGGTATAAATATATCAAATTGTTATATACTACAAAATCGCCTGAATTACTGTTTCTATGATATACCACGTGACTAGTTCAATATTATGAGATATTGTGCCAATTCGAACCGACACGTCAATGTTGAATAAAGTAATTACGTTACACGATTCATCATCGAAAACCTCATTTTTTTCCCGACAGACACGCACAAGTCAACGTAACATAATGAAATGTGTCATACTAATCAATTTCCCAAATTTGGACCTAATTTCACAGAGAATTTTTCAATTAAGCCCGGCTTGAAATTACAACTAAAACTGTTGTTAGCGAATCGTGGCAAGCAACGACACGTCGGTCAATCCGCGCTCCATCAATCAGTGGGTACTGTAGCGTTAATACACTATGCGCATGTCAGTTTTGTTTCTTTTTCTACAAACACTTCAATCAGTCCACGCTGCGCATGCTACTGCGCAGTGTGCGAGTGGTCCTTATCACGGACAGTCTAATTGAAATCGGCACCGCTTTGAATGGATAGCAAAGCGAATTTGAATATGTTTACGCTGCAATCCCCGTTTTATTTCTAAGAAGACGAAGTAATTCCAGCACATATAATAGGTTCATTTTCGTTGGAATTATGGAAGTGTCACGTTGTCTTTTACGACTAAGTACGTTTTACAATTCATTTTTGCAGTCGGTCTTTTACAGTCACTGTTTACTTTCTACCAAGCGAAGCTGAATGAGTCCTTCACCATAGGTTACGTAAAAGATGAATGTGCATCCAGTTCTAACCGTGATGACGTGCACCTTGCCGTGCCCCGCCCCTGCTATGCTGATCCCCATTATTGGTATGAGCCTTTGGTAACCAGAGAGATAGTATAAACATAAGCTACCCAGGGCTGTGCTCAATGATACGATGTGACATTAAAATAGATAATTCTATTTGTTGCTTTCGGGAAGCTCGATAAAATGAAATTTGTTTTGTTGGGAAAAGTTACTAGTTTCCGATGGACATGCCCGCCCACTGTTATGGGAAATGCTCCCGGAGTTGATGAACGTGTGTTTATGAAACTGGCAAGGTGAACAGTCCGTGCTATGAATGGTTAATTTCAAGATTGAACACGGACAATAATATACACGGATGTATAAGGATTTGGAACTATTTCGCGGATGAGTAAAGTCGCATGGACAGAGCCAACCGCCATGCGTATGTATATAGAAATTCAACAGTAAACTATGCTCAAATTCACGTTTTACGTATAATGTTTTTCCATAATTTATATTGAACGGGAAATAGATACACACCATAGATTTTTTTATTAGCGTCTTACAGAGTTTAACTAGGTAGCGAGGGCTGGCAATTTAGCTGCATCTTTGAAGGCCATTAAGTATATTAATGGCATTTGTACAGAATTTAACATTTATAGCATAGTCTGAGAAGGGTCTGTAGATTAAGTAAAATAAGCTTCTTTTCTTTAAAAAAAAATATATCTTGACGTCATAAATATAAATCGTCGATAAGATTTATTTGCAATTCATGTTTATAAAACATCGAACCAAGCATTCATTTTCTTGCTCTAATACCGATTTATTCTTCCTTATAACCGACGGAACTGCTGGCCTGTCGATAAAACTTTTATTTCGCTAAAGCGTGCGCAACTCTCGAAATACTCTCGGAATTTGTTCGGCGCATTCTTTTCAGTTGTACTCGTTTAAGTAGTAACTTGAAATGAATGTTGCAATGCAAATATACTTGGAACAGCAACAGGAAAGGACCGATTATTATCAAAGTACAAATATGTCAGTGGATAGGTTATGTTGCTTGTCTTGATTTTTGCGACGCGAACGCAACGAAGCAAGACCATTGTACGTAAAAAGTACGTACGGGGTTGGAAACCTCATCGCCCCCGGCACAGATTGTGATTTAAACACGCATGCATGTATTTTTTCAACCAATGCGGTTTAAGACACCGAACAAGCATCCTCAGTGTATGACGTCATTTAGTTTAGCCTCAAGATAGCCCAATATGTCACGTTGAATTCATTCCAAGGTTACAATATAAAGTCGTGTCGTGTGTTAAATATTGTCGAAAAGATAACGAGTTTATAATTGAATTATGCGTGTTATAAATTATATTATTATTATTATTATTTGATTTTCTGTTAGTAATTATTTTGGCCATGAATCGAATACTAGTATGTCCCTTACTGGCTTGTTAGAAATACTGATATTATGAGGTTACTACGAGGATACCGCAAAGTATGCACGAAGACAGTACAGCGGGAATATCGACCGACGCGCAACGAACTTGTTTTTGTAGGGTCCGGTCAACCCTGGGACTGCCATGTTTGTGTTTATTGTTAGAAGACGCTTACGGACGTAATCGTTCCATATTTGGAATTCGCATTTCCTAATATGGTAGGAAGAAAATACCCCGTAAAATACCGCAAAATCACCACACGCTGTAACTTATGGCGTTACAGTGACAGATGTATAATAGTAGGAGATTAACTACTTGAGATAATTATATAATAATAATTATAATAATAATAATAACTAGGAAATACATTACGATTCCATGAAGCATAAGAAATAATAAAAAACAATAAATTCATTGTTATATTGAATGAACTCACTTCGAATATGCTCGTAATAACGTGTTTATCGCACAGCAATGGCTGTGAATACGCATTCATTTGTGATGAATTGATATTTCGGTGTGAAGCGGCGACCGCGACACTCACATTGTTATCGGTTTGTCATTCAAATATATGATTACGATATTTATTATTGATAAAAATCTTCAATATGAGTGTTTGTTCTCTCCGTTATAGCGGCGGTATTTACAAACGGTTACTTACAAAAAAAAACACTTTGATTCATAAACCATCTTAATTACAGCAATATATTGGTTAGCGTGTTCCTCGAAAGATGACCCCTTTTCTGAAGCCCCTGGGACATAACGGCTCTTATCTTTTATCTCTCTCCTCAAACACACACACACACATATATAGAAATACATAGACGTAGTTAATACAATGGCGAAAATGTGTCAGAATCTGTACTGTGTATGAACTATGAACTCCACATGACAGTACAAAATACACCAATATAAATGTGTAAGCCAAATCCCCCTCAAGTATGGTTACATTCTCAACTAATGTCAAGTTTTTTGAGCGCGATGGCGGCACAATCTGGGAGGGGAAAGTCACGTGATTTTCTCGCTCCCAACAAAATCCCGGCGGTTATTTGTGCATAAAGCATGCTAGCGACAATGTGTCTCATTTGTGGGTTTGACATTTTTAGCGACATTTGGCTTTGTTCGAAGTACTGCAAAGATCGCTCAATCATAATAAGGCAATGGTGATAAAATAATACAAAAAAATATTGCCGTGGATAACTTTTATTTAAAATAAAAAATTAAAAATTTGATGCAGATCAATGTAAATTGAATGAATGAATGTGAATGTGAATCCATGCAGCACACAAAATGATATTTACTGACGAAACAATAGACTGTGTACGTTATTAATAGTACGTACTGTGGTTCGAGACAATCCATGTAACAATGACATATAATGATTTATTGGTCATTACGTAATCCAACATATAATCTATAACGGGGTTATCAACATTATCTCATTAAAACAAACATCCAATATAATCATTTTGTTTCACTTTTCCAAGTAAATTCAATTAAAAAAATACATTTTTTGTTCGAGTAAACAATAATGGCTAGACCATAATAAGAATTTAACGAAGAGTCATTAATTTCAGACACATCATTACGAACATATGGACACATAATTCATAGATTCGACCCAAGACCACAACAATGGGCCTTACCAATGTAAGACAAAGCCCACCTTACTAAACCACAGTAACCACCTCTGAAAAGACGGCTCTGAATAGCGTGTAATGTCCACGAACTTACAGTAACAAACAATCATATACATAGAAATCGAGTATTCATAGTCAGTGTGACATTTGTACAACAAATTTGTACACGACAGAACTCAGATATTCATGTTAGAACTATTACATAAAATACGTGAACAGGAATGACGAAACGTGACTACTGATACGATATTTCTAGATGGCGTTGTGTTTTAGTCATTTCTGCTAATAATATGCACACTTATAGCGAACATAATTGTTGGTTTTGTCATATATTTATTTTCACAGTCTCAAAACAACAACCGAATTAAAATTAAAATTAAGGTTAAATGATTGTTTTTAACCAGATGTGTATACTCATACACACGCTACTGCACACCGATATGCATAAATAACTGGCGCCGTTTTGTCTTCGGCTACTATTCAAGAAAATATTATTTGCACGTACTCGTGGATATAATCATTAGCGTCTGCTACACGGACCATCAACAAATGATTAAAAGTTGTTTGAATCAGTCTAATGATTGGCACGTATGTTGCATGTCGGTCTTTGTAACCCTTTGACCCAAACGTATATATGTTTGAAACTGAAAATGATTTTTGTCTTCATATTCCCCATCAGTTTAATGGATGACTTGTTTATTAAATGTTTTCAACTAATACTTCATCTAACGCATCATTAAGAATGACGGTGAAAAATCGTTGTTGAAAGAAATTTGTGGTAATAGATATCACTGATACGATAAGATGATGGATCTGACGTTTACTAAAATTGATTGGAGAACAATTCGGAAAGTAATCATTTGGACGACAGATTCCCGTTAAATACGACGGATTGGGACATTAAATCCGATAATACTCGTTCTGCTTCTGGATTAAATGGTTATTTCTTTTATTGTTATGCGGATTTTAATAAACTTACGCAATTGCCATTTTTTCAGTCTGGAAATTAGTTTTATTCAATCTACTCGTTGTACCTCTTATGGGAATTGCATAAGCACAACAAAATGGATAATTCCACATCAGTATGAAATGATTAGGGAAGCGTTTTGGGAAAGTAGGTGGGTTTCATGTCGTCACTGCATTAATAAAGATGTATACAAAATAAAGTTAATTTCATCATATATAGAAATCTAAAATAAAAAAAAGCCTAGATATAATTAATTATTAATTGAAAAGACGCATGTTTATAACTCAAAGTGATATATAGCGGGTGCCACCTTTGGTGCAGGATGTGCCAACTGTTTTCGAAACACTGAAACCACTTCGTGTAAACCTTAGAGTCCATATACATCTCTCTTAATGATTTGAATATGGTGTGTAGGTTGTCATTTATTTTTGTTTTGTTCTTGTGGATTGTTTTGCCATTTTTTGTGTTTTTGGACTGTGTTTGGGGGATTTTTTCCTCTATACACACATTTGACTGTATGCATTTGAGCAAAGCAACATTTTCAACTACATAGATCCATAGACATTGTAGTTTATAACAAATCTATTTTAAATATCAATTATTTCGTGTAACTTATGATTATTTTAACTTGTGCATGATTGTTTTTCTCTTAAACGGTTCAGTTACACTCATTGACACTTGAAGACAAAATCACATACATGAATATGCCCCAGTTACATGTTCATCTTCTATACAGATATGTTAGATGTATTTATATTTAATACTGTCAAATAAAGGTAGTTGGCTAAGATTGCACACATTGCTTCAAGACATTGGCTGAAAGTCGCTTGAATGCCCGTAGCTCTTTCGAAGCAATCTTCGAGATGTTTCTACCACACCCGCACGCACGCTACCGGAAATATCGCAGTAGGTATATATACATGGCGAAATGTATACCCTGCAATGACGTCAAACTTTGAAAGATTATACCCCGAGGAGAACACATCCTTAATCATTGTAAGGTTACACCATATAGGAGGATGATATAATTAAATAATGTTGTGTCCATCTACAATAATTTGCATCGCATAACAATCTTCATTCAGCTATTCGGCAAAATACTCGCATAATTCAATAATTTATTATTTCGTAATTATTAAAGATTATTTGAGTATACAATGATTATAGCCTGGAAAAATATATTCTGTCTTCAAATGTATTGATAGGCAGCAAAGAGTGTAGTATTTAACGATTCGATCCCGATTTGAAAAAGTATATGCAATGAATATTTTGTCAGACTATGACGTCAATCTTTTGAGGATATTACTGAAAGACGTGATAATCATTTATATAAGGGACAATAAACGTAATGCAAGGTAATGATGACACGATCCGGTGAATGTTTTGATCATCACATTGGTTTTATTCGATGTTCATGTCACGAATACATTTATTGCACACATGGTTGTTCCTAGAAATCGCACGATTGTATAAGTTGAATGAATATTCGAGACTGCATACTAAAGTTTTATTAAGGAACTATTCGGTCATTGTAACGCACTTCTGTCATTAACTAAGTGTTTGACGCACACTATTCATAAATCAAATCTTACGGCCCTGCTGTCAATCAAATCATCAATATATATTGTAATATAAATTGTGAGGTCGAGCAACAGCCTTGTTTTAAAAATATATCAGGTTGCATAATATTGGTGAATGTGCATCAGTAAAAAAAGGCACTTTCCTGGTAAAGGAAGAAAAGAACATTGCCAAGTTAAGATATGTGCTGACAATCAAAGTAACGTTTATGTGATATATCAATATGAATATATATGAGATTTGTCTATGAGGAAACGACAAATAGCTCAGGTAGATATCAGATATAGGTGGATGTACTACATGGAGTAGCAGCATAGTCATTATTGCCATCGTGTATCACATACAGTACGTACAGGGACCAAATGTATATATTTATTGCATAAACTAAAACGTTTGAGATCGCTCTGTGGTATCGACCGTTTTTTAAACGCTTTTCATGATTTAAACACCTGAACAGATACAAGTTTTACATTTTATTTTAAAGGGTAATAAAGTTTCTTTATTCTGTACATTTCGTTTTGTTACGATGCGTGGAATTGTGCAATTTTTGTAATGTATATTCAAAGCACGAAGCATGAAGATTTGTCACCATGCTGAGTGGGAGTATTTATAACATACTTACATTTGGATATCTTTTTTACAATTGATACAGTGATTAGGGCCACTCAAGTGGCTACATTATGACAACAACTCCATGCTGCGATTAGAGAAAAAACATCGTCAAAAGCCACCTGAGGGCTGAAAAGCTTTTCGAGATATTTCTATAATTAAGAATTCGACTACTAGCTCAGGCCATACACTCCAAATGTTATAAATATATGAACTGATTTCAATGTGGTTGTGAAAATATGCAAAAATTATTATGAAAAGCGAAAAAATCTTAGAGAGAGGAGTCGCAATATTTCTAAAATACCACATTTTGAATCTATTAACTGCATATTCCATCCGCCGTATAACAATTTATTCAAGTGATGTTCATACTTTTCAAAACAATCAAAATTTGTTGACATTGAATCAATATCAATTATGTCAATTTGTGGTGTTCAGTTACATTATACATAGCAAACCGTATGGTGGTATATTGCATGGTGATTTTTCGGTCATGTTAAAGTAATTTCTGAATTACTGCCAAAATAACACGTGGTTTATTATCAGATTATTTCAACTTTTGTTTTTTTAACCAAATATTGTTTTGGGTCAAGTACAATTTCTGACACCACTAACCGCCAAATGCTAACCATGGGTATACTTTTATTTGGTGTTTACTTCAATGCTTTGCGCATATCGCTATTCGTAAATAATACAACATGTAATGTAATCCATGGGAGTTGATTTACTAATACCAGTAATGAGCTTACACAATACAGAAATTAGTAATGGTTTCGATTTCATTTTGGTACTAACTGACGGCGGTGTAGTATTTTAATTCTTGTCATGTATGGAGTATTAGGAAGCCTCTAAAAAGTAATATCATTTACAAATGTTTCTCTGGAAGGCCACACGTGAATAACAGTTAACGTAAACATTAGTACCCTAATGTATTACAATTAACTGCTGCAGTGTTCTGGGGTTCTCAGTTCCCAGCTTTCATTACATTATTCAAACAATAGTAATGGATCAAGACAAAACATGTCAGCATTCAATTACGCACGCGTGTACACGAACTATGGCGCGACTGCATTATTTTTGGAAGCTCTAAAACATTAAGCACTCACAGATCCAAGACACAAAACACGTTTTTTTATTTTATATGCGGAACACGCATCATTTCAATATATATGATAGTCATAGTAAGGAAAACACGTATGCATGACACTTTTATTCAAAGCATACAACAAATAGAATGTATAACTTGTTTCTGTACGGTCGTCATGTGAAACTTTAAAAGACAAAAACAAAATAAAAAAAAGTACCTATAATTTGATGGCGAATATATGGCAAATATTTATTTGAAATCGTTGTCGACTTATAAGTCGTTGTCATTGATAATTTGCCCTCTCCAGAGAGTTGGTTTCTTGGGCGCCACTCCTGGTAAGATGTTGAGAAATGAATTAGATACAGTTCTTTTCATTAGTGTTTACTATCAATAATATATCAGGTGATACACAATCTTCTCTCTGGAGATGCATTGTCTGGCGAACATTTGTTAGAATGTGAAATATTGATCTACTTGCCCCGATCACAGTGACAAAGGTTGTGATGTAATATTGACAAGATCCTCCTGTTACAGATTGAAATTAAGTTGAATATGCAAATTAGTGACACATATGCGTGTACGTATTATAAAGGTCTACTGGATAATAGTAATTTACTCATCACCAATTCAGAATCCGAAAAAACTTGTTTTTTTGAGGCAACTTTAAAGATAATCACGAACTCTTCGTTTGCCGTCCTGAAAAAAATACGGTGCAGAATTAACAGCATACCCGAACTATATTGACATTCATAGTCATTAAAGCTACAAACACAAATAAAATGACAGACAAAGAATCGACAAGTACTTACAAGTAATTTATGGACACCCATTTAGAACTAAAGCGGCGGCACGAAATTTGGCATGGGGGCGAGTTCTTCTCACCACCCCTCGCGCCGAGAAGTAGTTTTTTTGTCTGGGGCGACCGCCGCCCGGTGCCTCCGCCACTGTAGAGACTCGAAAACTTGTTCTGCCAGGCAACCTTAATGAAAATCACAAATTCTTTCACTGGCCGAAATGAATCGTCAAGTATACTGTAATGCGATACGATTCAGAACAAATGATAAATGTACATACACTACAAAGTCAAATCAGTGAGAGAAAGTCTGAGATCAGCTTATGTAACACTATTATAAATAATTAAACAAAAGCTTGCTATATCTGGCCTAGATTCCCGGCTAGTTGTTCTATACGAAACCTTGGGACGACATTGTCACTTTAAAATCTTTGAGTATGCACCACATGCTCCCAGCATAGCAAATGAGCTTGGAGACTGTATACCCCGTAAAATGTGTGAACAATTGATGTTGGTAAAATTTAATTATAATATATGTTGTGTGTACAGTTTGTTAGAACGCCGGTCTCCAGACTCAAGTTCAAGACACAGATCGAAGTATAAATGTGAAGAGTGATTTATTAATTATGTATTACGTCGCACTCAACTGACGTAGTCACTTCCCTGCTATACCAGCGCTCATCAGCTCGGCCGATGAGGGAGCTGTGTATTGAAAAAAATATAATTAAAATCACGACAATAAGGATATAGATTCCACGTATGACGTAGTTGTATTTTTTGAAACATTCGTATCAATAACATCTATCGACTCTGACACCATTAGAGTGGGTATTGGGCGATCCCCGCTGGCGAATGTACTTTCTGGAGGCATTCACAAATGTCAAACTGTTGTCTTGCATGCAATGATGAATCAATTTTAGAGACACTTTTTCCGATTTTGTTTTAAACTTATTTAAAACACTGTTTCTTCTGAATAGTGACTCTCTTGTTACCATGGAAATGATAGTTCCAATCGTTACAATCTTTAATTTTTGGACATTTGCATTTTTCCATGTTTTACAATGTCACACTATTTGCTGTCTTACAATGTCCACCCACCCAAGCAGAAAATTATTTTCATGCGAGAAATTGGTCAAATATGATATTCATTATCCTGAATTGTTTTGTTGGTGATCGTATTGCGTTCGTATTCCATTATGAACATTCGTTCATTTAATTTGATAAAACATGACGAGACTGCGATCTCATTGAACTCGCGCGCATAATCACGCATTTTACGTGACAACACTTAATTATTCCGGACAAATGCAACATACGTTTAGACTCATTCATGAACTGATGAGCTGAACGAGTTGAAGAGGAATTTTATGGCGTGATGTGTGCTAATGTTTACAGTAGAATAATCTCTGAATTCGCAAATGAGATTTGTATTCAATTTGGCATATGTATACATCACAACAACGCCATTTGAAATAACGAGGGGATTGTGCCACCATTCATTTTTTTCAAGTTAGATCATCACACAAGTTCCAGGTTTCACAATTGTGTTTCTACGAAATTGCCATTGTCTTGCCATTTCCCTTGTCTTGGCGTCGGCGTAGATTTCAAGACGCAGACTGTCTCGGAGATTAATTTGTATGAATTCCTTTCCTAAGACCCAGTTGAATACGAAAAGAGTAATCGAGTTTACGGTGTTTGCCATCGAAACGTAACCACTTCACGCGGTGATGGAACTCTCTCCCCAAGGCCGGAGACTGATTTTCTCTGAGTTGACTCTATTAACCATCTTACATGAAATAGAAAGTAAACAACCCTGCTGTTGACGTACATTGCCGACATCCGGATATATCACTATATATATGCGGTTAGCGTTGCGCCGTTTGAAGAGTGTGTACATTACACAATACCTCGTTCACATTTATCAGCTGTAAAAAGTGCGCGTTCTGATACTACCGTCATGACCCTTGGCGACCTCATGCATCACATATCAATTTATCGTGATGGAAAATGAATCACGAGCCACTGATAATGTCGCTTCGAAGTTTTTAAAATCATAATATATTACCCAAATCCACAAGTATAATAGCATAGTTCGTCACAATGGCTTTCTGTGGATTTGCCATCGAACATTATGCGTTTTAAACGAGAACAGCGTGTAATGCAGTATGAATGATTGTAATGTTACAAAGATGCGATATTTCGTTGTTTCCGGTCAGGAAACATACGCATTTGATACTATTCGGGGACGATCATAGAAATGCATTAACTGAAGATGATGCCTTGAGGGAATAAATACACAATTTGCATTTCTCATAATGTGTACGAATCCGCCATTTTGTTCGTTTTACTTCAACAACAAATTGGGTTTGATTTGTTCCGTAGGTTAGAACCTGAAGAAAAAGTCACACAAGCACATATTTAATGATTACTGAAATCATCTTTAATTCCGACTTTTCGAATAACCGGAGGATCTTGTGAGTGATGTTACTATGGTAACGTGTACTTCCTGGTTCCATATTACTTACAAGTCAGGAAGTTCAGAATATAGAATGACATAAGGACGTCATCAAATACTAGTCTGATGCGCAGTACAAAATCTTCTAGTGTGATATATTGGGAATCCGTTATCTTACGCTACGATACCGGCGAAGAATTTTGGTTTCATATTTGATTTTCTATATTGTAACTTTTAGCGGGACCCATTACGCAAGGAAGACGTTATCATTTCAAAATGACCGTCATTTATAGCACATACTATAGTAATTAGTAAGACGGCGAATTTTGTGACGCATGTTTTTCACATCCACGTTTATTACACTATCAAGAACAACATTTATTTAATTAAACTTGCCGTTGGTATTTAATAGAACGAAACTGTGTATTTTTGTAGGTAAATTAGCATGTGTGTACTTGAATTAATGTACCCCAAAGCAAAAGATGTCAAAATAATTGGCTGCATAATATATTCTAGCTTCCATTGTTTTGTGTCAATTCACAGTAATACAACTATCTTTTGAATGCTGCGTGTATAAAACATATTTACACTGTTTCTGTAAACTGTAAAAACGATAGTTCGGAGCTTGTTTGGACACAGTAGGTGTCAAATAAGCCCATGCGTCCTGAATATGCCTTGAAATGAAATTGTATGTATATATGAAATTGTATGTATGGATATATATATATATATATATATAATTATGCAAGTGTAAGTAAAAACAAACGAATTTTAAGTATTATTGAATCAATTAGGATTACCTCCAAGAAATGCTTGACAAATTTGTAAATGTTTTAAATATATTATGGATGTTGATTTCAAAACAATACAAAGTCAATATACCTTAGAAATTTCATCACTGAAATCAATTGTCGCCTTTCCCAATGTAATCCTGCATAAATTTAGCAAATGGTAAAATAAAATTCATTCGGCCCAAAATTTACGAACAATAAAACAATACATTGAAATGTGCAACTTATTGCACTAACATTTTAAACGGAATAGTTGGTGTGTGTGTTTATTCTGGCTTTGTTAACACTCCACATTACGTAGGGTGTGCTAAAGTTTTAATAATTCTAATAATAATAATAATAATAATGAATATTTCATAACATCGAAATGTTGTGTTATGTTAGACTCTAGGTTGGCAGCATTATTTCCAATAGCGAGTCGACTTACCAAAGAAATTCGCCACACATATGGCTAAACGAATTGTATGTGTTTTCATCATGCCAAGACTGGCGACATTTCCATTTGATCAAACCGAGCAGAAGTAACAGATGATGGGATTCAAAGGGCACTTCAAACCAGGATGACATAATTGCAAAAGTCACTGTTGCTTTTGGGACCTGGTTCACAGGTTTGCTGAATTCGATTATCTGTCTACGAACATCAGCAGATTAATTCATTCCATGGAGGCGCCTAGTGTTCGTCTTTTCGTCATTATTTTATTTATTCATGGTTTTCGACCTGAGGCGGTTCTTATAAAAGATCACATATCAGATATGATTAACTTAGACAAACAATTGTTGAGCTTTATACGAAGGTGTTGCGCTTGGGGGTTTTGGAGATTTACATAAGTATGAGATAGTTGCATTAAAAGAGACAGTAGTAATTAAAACATACAAACAAAGTACAACTATATTTTTCTTTTCTATAATGATTTGTTTCTTCGTGATATTATAAGAACAAGTCAGTTGCAAACTAATTTAAATATCGCTAAATATGGTTTCCGTACTTTAGCTTGAGTAAAAATTGCATCGTAGTGAAAGGCAAAACTTAATTGCAATGTTTCTACAATATTTGTTTTGTTTTTCTTTTAGTATTCAAGTAGATAGTTGTAACATCCAAAAATGGTTTTAAATTATCAATATGTTACAAGTTTGGGACTGTTTCCATGTCAGCTGACCATTTCTGTGTATAAATTTCATAAAAGAGTATTTTGAAAATACTTTGAAATATAGTTTTATTACCCACTTCTTGTATTAATCACACCTCTCGCAAACTGTAAGTACGAGATACTAAAGCAACAAAAATGTTCAAAATCTTAATAATTGGCTCCCTGAAGTACAGCTTGTGTAATTCCAAGATGAAATAAGAGTATAGGTTATATGAACAGACAAAAGCATTGCCTAATTACACATCTATATGATCTTTCCAGATTAAACTAGCATGTCAACATATCATATAGTATCGCAAAACATGTTTATATGTTTGAAAAAGTTGATGTTGATTTATTGCAGACACCATTACAGAATGTGTCGGTCATTCACATCTAAACCATCCACGTTCGATTTCACAGCATAAGCATAACCATATGTCATTGTCACGAAACAGTAAGTATTATGTCACATCTAAAGATTACTTAAACAGCAAACACTTTTAGCTACATCCATTAGTAAGCAGAAATATAATGTCATTGATATTTGCTGTTTAATCATTTAGATTTTTTGTAACCATAGCAATATTGTCATTGTGTTAAGATATGAGATACAAACGGTAGGGACGTTTTTTTAATACTAAAAATCTCTTCAATAAATCAAAATATAATATGCATAAATAAGAAAGTGGAATGAAGTGGTGAATCGTAAGAATTTCAAAACTAAAAGCGTCTACCAGTTCGAACTCATTTCTGCCTTATGATGCAACTGGTGAATATATTGATGTGTCTAGAAATCTGTTAATACTATGTAAGCAAGACGTGCTTGCATCATTCCGTGATCATCTTTCCAAATTGTCGTGTATAGCCCGACACTTGCTATAAAGAAGACATATTACAGACACTTTCTTTCAGTTAAATCACGTGTACGAGTAATGATCATTTGGCATTCATCACAGGGAATGTATAATGAAAATCGAAACCAGTGACAATATTCGGAGCGGATGTTGTTTAAGTTGGCGTGATTGATTGCTGTGTTTGTCATTGAATCTCCTTAAAAACAAACTGTAAATCAGCCAAAACATGACCAGAGGAGACCACGGTCGATATCTCGTGCTTTGGTGGTACAATTAGTCCTCGTTTGTCGTTACACTGTCATATCGATCTATGTGTATAGAATACGTCGATATTCTTTTTAATGTGAATCGACACATTCTATCAGACGAGCTGGTGGCAGTTTCTATTCTACTACGTTTTGCTGATAACCTATAGACTTTCCAAAGTAGCCTACAATTCAATAAAGCGCTGTAAAGTTTCTTTAAAAGATGGGCGAAAGGTGAGATAGATGAACGACAGTTAACCGTCCATTCAATATACTTGGTAACACATAAAGGCCACACGTGTGTTATCCTTATATAAGCTATACTCAAGGGTGGGTTAAATGTGCTGATTGTTGATTTAGAATCGAACCACATATGTACACATAGCTGCAAACCATCACTCATCACTGCGTGTCGGGAAATCTTTAATTTGCTACTGATATCCATGATCTCCAACAAAAAAACAGTCGGAAGGTTTTGATAACCATGAATAAATAAAATAACGACGAAAAGCCGCACACTCGGCGCCTCTATGGATGAATTAATCTGGTGAAACTCGCAGACGGATAATCGAATTTACAAAACATATGAATCTGATCCCCAAAATGACCTGTCACCTTATGTCGCAAAATCGCGTTGACTAAATTACGTTGATTATTTGTCATGGGGCAGTATATAGTTAAGCACATACGAACCAAGAACGAGAGCATGGTGTTAAAAAGCACACAAATTATTGCGGTAGAAACACTACTGACTTGTTAGGTCATCTATAATGAAGTGCATATATAATGAAACAACTTAAAAAGACATTTTGTTCTGTCATGTAAATTATCGTGGATTCCTAAGGTGGAAGATGGATATATACTATTATTATACATCATACGGCGTTACAGCGTGCCGTAATTTTACGGTATTTTACGGGGTATTTTCATCCTACCAATGATTTCGCGCGCAAGCGTTCTCTAATAATAAAAACAAACATGGCTGCCACCAGGGTTTAACCGGACTCCGCACAAAAAGTTCGCTGATTCTGTTTTAAACATTTTGGATTTCGGCATTCCAATGATATATCATTGGAAAGAAAAGATGTATAATAATAATAAGGTTATTATGAGCATACTTCGAAGTATGCACTCAGACAGCACACCGTCGCACCGACCTCCACTGCATGTCGGTTGGTACTTCGGTTGTACTGTCTTCGTGCATACTTTGAGGTATCCTCGTAATAACCTCATATTATACACTAAATGAATTTATCATGCATGAAACGTTCGTATTGTTCTATATCAAGAATTTGATCCGTATTCGTCAAATACGAGCAATATTTGTAATGTTTGGCCTGAACTATCTACTTGGTATCTTGACGTACGTAAATACATTTGATCCATTTTGATGCAGGCATTTCATTTTCGTGCAGGTATATCCCAAAACGCAATCCACGTACATACAGATTTTGTTAGATATAATTCACCTGTTTAGGTGTAACAAGTGCTATGGTTTCCATCGTTCGACTCGCATGTATTATCATGTAATAACTTCTAAATATTACAAACATATACTGATGAATACGGCGTCGGGTGTAGACATTTTAGTTTGGTTGTCTACGGTTTTAGGAAGTGCAGCCGTCTAACCGTGCGTAACAGTCAATGCTTAGGGCGAAACATTTGATTATATCTAACTTCCACGTGGGAATCACTTCAAAATGATTTCATCCTCTTATGTATTAACCTGTGACGTCATATAGGCGTACTCCACACTTACAATATCTGCACGTATTAATCTCTGAGATATAACAATTTTGCCTAAAAACAAACACTATGGTTTTCTAACGTGGTGTTGCAAATATAATGAGTATATCTTATTATCAGTATGTACATTTGTATTTTTCAATTTTTAAAACTTTTTAAACTGAATATTATGTTGCCTTTTGGTGAACCTTTCAACAGATACCCAATTTCTTGATTTGTATAGACTCGCAAAATAGTATTATAGTCGGAGAACGAAATATTAGAATTAGTTACAATGGATGTGAACCTTGCATCAACCTCTATGTTGTCATTCAATATACGTTTTCGCATATAGTAACGGAGTGTTAGTGAATATAGTCTGTCTACGCAACGATGTGCTTATACCGGTAATGATTATACGAGGCGCACCCAACAACCGATGTATTAGAGTGTTGTTATATATAATATATTTGTAGTGACTGGTAACAGTTTCATTTTAGCCTCATATATAGGGGAAAGGGCAATGTAACGAAAATGATTTAAATTAATCGAAGCTTTTTAATAAGACCTTGACGAGGCTTAATTTTCATTATTTCGTCTTCACTAACATACACCATATTACACGCACGATATAACACAATGTCATACACATAGCAACACCAGTTACATAAAATTTGCATGTCTAGAATTCGGACAATGTACATAATCCGTTTATTTTTAACAACTGACAAATCAAAGAAATGTTATGTTACATTCAAAATAAACACAAAGCCAGAGAAAGACACAAGTGATATTCTGTTTCTTATTCGATATGTTGATTTCGGAAATATACATAGCTAGGTATATATAACAGTGTGTTCCACTCTAAGTAAACAAGTATCCGACCAACTAACTAAACTAACTATTGAATCAATCAATCAATTAACTAATGAAAATACATATATTCACAAATAGACTCTGTTTATTGACACATTGTCAATTATTCGCTTTGGTTTGATATGCTAACTTCATTTCAGAAACTGTGATACTGCCCTTTAGATGACAACATAACTGCAGCAAAATCATAATGTTCTTTGCTATTATTGAATAAAAAACAAATTAGTGGGTTAAAACCCGCCTATACATATATAAATCTATCTAAGAACCCTCCAACATACGTTCTCCCATTATGCTGATCTTTATGCAAACATAAACTGCTTATATATCGTCGTCCAAGTTTGCTTTTGTTTTGGTGGCCAAATTATCACATTATCATATTGTATATTACAAAAATACATTACATAAATTAATAATCCAGTTAAGAGAAACTGATAGTTATCCACCCTATGCTCTTCGTAAATATTTTACAGTAATGTTAAAAAAAATACAGTATTTATTTTTCTGGTCTAGTCTGGTGTGATTTATTGTATGTCTCATAACATGTATATTCACATATAATGGCGTTTTAATATAAAGGCGATTATTGTGAATATATTTAAGATTCCCTTGCCTAATACATAGCAAAATAAAGACATACATTTAGTAGAGTAATCGTGAAACAAATAATTAGAATAAGGTAATCAGAAAACTGGGTCAGCATGGCAGTACATACGTTATTAAATATCATTATTTTATTACACTAAAGATTACACGGGATATAGCTCAATCACGGACATACACGTATTCAATCGGATATTCTTCATTCCAATTTTATACGCTCTTTTTAATGCAAAAAAATAACAACACGATGCGAGCACCGTATAAGATTAAAACGCAGTTTGAGCATGTGGTAGACACGGGGTACAATCTGAGCATCTTTGACTTTTTATGTTATAACTGGACAACTGAATCAAATACAAGCTGTGTTACTAAGGGATCTAGTTGTATCCAAATGACTGCTTGCACCATAACCCATTTATAAAAACTGAATACTCAAAGTACCCCTTCTCTTACCCTTAATTCAGATTCGTTAAAGACAGTAAGGTGAACACAACATTTGCTTTTTAGAGATTTACAATGTGACGAAAAACATAAGCGAGCATATCAACCAGAAGCGTAGATATGCATATTTCATAATCGACAGTAACCAATCAAAATACATATTTGACTAGAAACCGGTTCATATTATGAATTCGTGATTAAGGTGCAATGATGTTTCCAGCCAACGATATTTTTAAACAAAATATTGAAATAATTAATTTTAAGACTTGAGATCACGGACACTGTCATGAAAATATGTTGTTAAAATTCCGGAACTGGCATTCCCATGAACAGCTTTCCAGACAATGCAGCTGCAGTCTTGGAAGGTCGGCCACGTCTGAAAGCAGTAAGTTTACCAGGATAATATTTTCTGCGACTTGCGGAACGCTGTTGGACATGGTTGAGTACTGGCAATCCGCTCATTGTTGATCGCTTTGACGGTTTGTGGCGATAATTGCGAGCTCCGGCTGCTAAAGGCATTCCAGCATAAACCTTTCCTCGACTGAATAAGTGGGCCAGATTTTCTCGTTTGACGATACTGTTTGCTTCATGTGCATCATCACTGCTATCCACATCATCGAATAAAGAACGTCGGTCTCGGTCGTTGGGGTCAACAATGGCGTAAGCCGAACGGCCGGATTTAGATGGCATACCGAAGAAAGCTTTTCGTTCCTGCATTTGTATTTCTTCATCTGTTATTCCTCGTCCTTCAACGGAGGGCATGCCAAAAAATGACTTCCGTTTTTCCACATCATTATCGTCTACGTGCGTGATGTAGTTGTACAACTCTTCCATATCTACTGACCTTGAAATCCTAGCAGGCACCCCAAAGAAACTTTTTGAAGCACGTTCATCAATTGTAATATCCTCACCTCGTCCTTCTCTGGATGGAATACCGAAAAAAGCCTTTCTTTTCTCAGAGTCCGGTCTGTCGTCACTATCTTCGTTATCAGTTGAACGCCCTTCCAGTGATGGTAAGCCAAAAAATGATTTTCTTTCTGATATCACCGTTCCGTCTGCATCGTCTTTGTAAGCCCGACCTGCAACAGATGGTAAACCAAAAAACGATTTTCGTTCTTCTTTTACAGCTATATCCTCATCTGTGTCATCATAGGCCCTTCCTGCTATCTCTGGCATACCGAAAAAAGATTTCCTTTCTTCTCTCACAGTATCCTCGCCATCATCACCGTCATCGCCAATGTCATCATCATCATCATCATCAAATTCATCATATGAGCGACCTGCTACTAATGGCATGCCAAAGAATGTTTTCCTTTCTTCTCTCACAGTTTCATCACCGACGTCATTGAAAGAACGCCCGGTTATATCAGGCATACCAAAAAATGACTTCCTCTCAGATCTAACAGTGCCGTCATCCTCCTGGTCAACATAAGACCGACCAGAGAACTGCGGGATACCAAAAAATGACTTTCTCTTCTGAGCCGGAGCCCGATATGGACGAATTGGCATACCAAAGAATGTCTTGGTACCCCTATTCTGGCGCATTGGCATTCCAAAGAATGTTTTTACCCCTTTCTTCTCAGCATCTCTTCCCTCTCTCATTGGCATCCCGAAAAAGGATTTGCTACCCCTTTTACTTTCATCTTCACTGGTGCGCTGCTCTTTATCAATCACAAGTGAGTCTGATTCCTCGCTGCATATATTAACATCTTCCTGCTCGTTCCCAGTGATTTGAGAAGGGTGTATACAGTCATTTTCCCCCTATTAGTAAAAAATGAAATATATTAGAACATATTATCATGTTGAATGTGTGACATCTGAGAATTTGTCAATGACATGAGAATTGTAGAAATATCATTCCCAGTCATAGAACATAAGTCATATAGTGAAAGTCCAATGACACAAAACAAATGACTGACAGTGATCGAAAATATAATCTACAAGAACAAATCAAATAACGGACATTATTTAAACAACATAGTCAAATCAGTAAGAGAAAAATGGACCCTGTGGTGTACATAAATTTAATTCAGGTGGTGTGTTCTTCACTAGTGGCACCCGTCATATATAAAACGGTTTCTGTTTGAAACCTGCGGATCATTTGTGTAAATTGGGATTATTAATAGAAAGTATATATCCAAATATATCCAAATGTGAAGGGAGTTCGGCTTTCTTGTACTGTATTTTTTTGTAGACATTTAGCTACAACCGAATGCCAGCAAGAAGGTAGTTCCCATTGAATAAAAAAGTATACTGACAATGTCGTCGGTAGTGTATAAAAGGTGTGCGTCAGTTCTGGTCTTAACAAAGTAAGGAGAATTGTAACATAACAATGTATTTGTAGCGACTAGAATTATTTGAAATAAACTATGCTTGATGTAACTTTAATTTATCATGTGGTATATTAGTATGTTAGAATGAACGACCAAACGTGTTAATTGAAGTCACATTTTAAAACAGTAAAGGTTACATTCTTATATAATAGAAACATGACAAATGTCACCATATTACCATGGGAACAGAAACAATCACAATGCATATACATTATGTGGAATTTGATTTATTAATCCTGTAAAATCGAGGTAAAATAAGGATTCGAAATAAAGGCATGTATTTGATGGTTCATCCGTTGCGCTTCCGGTAACAAGTTCAAACTGTATTGAGCTGTTTGGATTTGAAAATCTTTAATTCATAAAGATAGTTGGCTTGAATGCTGTTTAATGAGAACACAGAATGCATATTGAATTATAGAAGATAATTAGTATAAGTAATAAAAGTAATACTGTCGGTTATTTATGTGTAAAATAGAACTTTCTGTATTAAAGTCAAAGACGATTAGCACCAAAAAACATTAGCTTAGATTATAGCCCCCAGGTATATCAAATCTCTTGGCATGACTTTGTAGACTACAGTGGTTTGTTATTGAGGTATTTTACATGACATTGCACTTAAGTTTGGGACTGTATCTTTCATTTAAGTATTGTAAGTTATTCTCTATGACTGGCTGTTTGAAATTCCAGAGAAATAACTTGGGATACACAAACTAGTTTTCAAAATGAGCATCTCAATCTTCAGGTAAAATGGCTACCCAAGCCCTATGAGAAAAATCACAGAGGCAGCGTTTGCATGGATGCCCCTTATTTTATTATTTTTATTTATTGTTTTGTTGATGGAACTCGGTCAACTATAAATGACTGCGCTTTGCCTGTTCTTGCTTTAAATACTAAACAGGGTATGTGGGTGAGGATTAAATGATGTAGTTCATGCTGTGGTAGAACATATACGTATGTAAAACTTTCTGGGTGGAAGATAAAACGTTGAGTTTGCAGTAATGCAGGGTGTCTTTCCGTTTAGTTGTAATGTCGTGCAATCATTTACTTGTCTGACGTTGATCAGCATTGACTGAAAATATAAAATGTACTCATTGGTCATGCATCGATTGCAGACAACTGTACCACTCGCTATACATAGGGGACAGATGTTGCTTGATCCAGTTACGTGTGTTACGGTTGCTTGTAGCTGAATGGCTTCGAGGGAAATAGATTTGCTTGGTTTATTCAGAAGGGCTAGCTTGATTGACTTGACCTTTCATTTATGGGTTATTATTTCATCAATACAAATAAGATGTAATAGAAATGATGGTAATGTTACATGACTTTTAAGGTCCACTGTGTGGTGTGATATTCTAAGCCTAAGGTATACGCGATGCACGAGAAGCCAATTGCAATGATATATTAGTTCACTCTAATACAACAGGTTAAACGCCAAACTACATCATCGTTTCTGAATATGCAAATGATCAAGTGAAGTCCCAACACACACCAAACACATATATCGCAATGCAAAGCAGTCAATGGAGTTGTAAGGAGATATCTCGTCACAAATCACATTCTCCAATTGAAATCAGGGAAGGATATTATCTTCTGAGTCTCGTGCGGATATACCTAAATAGGTAGTACATCTCATGCAGTCAAAATGAATAACAGGTTGTTCGTTTAACTGAGGTATTGAACTTTATAATTCGATTGAAAGTCTACATATTACTTTATATGTTTCACAACATAATGTTGTTGAAAAACTAATCATCACAATTTGAGAAATAGTATCACGTTGAAAGGATTACTTTTCATGATGAAATTTGAAGGAAAAAATGACTCGAGATAACAACTGCACGTTTACGTGTTGTTGGTTGTCCGATAATTTAATACTTGAAAACCATTCTTAAATATTAGTTTCATATCAATGGTTTACCGCTTAGCGAAACATGATTCAGCGTATATTCTTATCTCCTGTTCAACGAAGACAAAACAATTCGTTGTACGATGTGTTTTGGAATTCTAAATATTGAACTGCGTCAATGCTGGTGAACAGAAACTAATAGACGTTTTGTGACTGTGTTTCCGGCTGTTTAGAGAAATTGAAAGGTGAATTTAGTGTGAATAGCACTTCCCCCATCACGTGGAATTATCTCGAGTGGATGTTCGTAGGCGTTTTAATGAAAATGAACATGATCGTACAGTAACAAACTTAGTACAGGATAACCAACACCAGTTTGACCTTCCAATTGGTCTCATTTGCATTATATATAGATAATTGGCGTTTAAGAGTTAAAGCCAGTTGGATTTTTATAAATGCAGACCACGAAGAGACGACGATAAGTACACGGTAGGTGCTATAGCATAAACGGTTGTGTTTGACTTGCCGTGAACGAAGGTGTTTGTCTATATAGCATGTCAATATAACAAACCCCTGGGGCTTGCCTATTAACGGCATAAGGAGAACTATTAGAGTGGCTATTGACACATCAACAACGTATTTACAAGATACTTCTATTACAAATCACTCCGTGCATCACTGGCATAATAAGCGATACGAGGTCAATGAAGCGGCTCCATCGGAGGTTATTTTTAAAGTGTAGTTTTGTGAGAGAATAATAATTAGTTTGGATGTTATTAGAAAAACAAATACACCACGTCGACTATATGTGGGGAATCATGAATAGGAGTTGTATTGAACGAAAATAAATAAATAAATAAATTTTACACACAGTGTTACTTGTGGTCTATAATATCTTATCATTCTCATCACATAGTATCGGTGTAAATGCCGAGTTCACATAATCAACTTAACAGTCACACGATACTCGGATGAGACAGCGCGCAAGTTCCGACTTAAATGTCGAAGGCAGATAATCGATTTATATGTACTGCTCCTTTAATTTGATGTTAGTTATCCTTAGCATTGGATGCGATCTGCTAAGTTCGAAATCAGTTGAATGACCATAGCAGGTGCTTCAATTCGAACATACCTCCAACCCATCAGCAACATTGTTGGTATCATTCATATACAGAGATTTTTACATCAAATAATGCAGAATTTGGGCAAAAAATAAGTATCATGTGTTGATTCTATGTGACATCGAGCTAAATGTTTGTATTACATGACCTCTTGCATTTCCCAGAACGCCTTTCTCGCTAGCCTCCCAAGGGAGTTTGTTGTCAAAATTCAGCGTAACAATGTAGTTTTGAACACATCTACTGAGTAAGGTTCACTCTAGCAGAGTCATAATCACGACGGCACCTGGCGAGCACGTTCGTCGGAAACTTCTGACAAAGCCGGAGGTCATGGTAACGACGGAGGAACGTGCATACTGGAGCCTCAACAGCACGTCCAGTTGTCACTTCACGTTGGAAACGGCTCCGAGTGACGATTTTACTGAAGGATGGCGACTCTGAAGATATGGTGGAATTTTGTTATTTGGGAAATGTGCCTGGGGGATCAGGCAGGATGCTGAATTCCATGGACACATAGAGACGAGTATCTCATAAATCAAACGAACACCGCTTCTCAATACACAGAGTGAAATAACATTAGTTCCATGTGCTTGGTTAACGTGGCAATCATTTGCCTGGATCGCACCAGAAATTTCATTCAAGAGCTACAATTTAATCGGAAATTTAAACAATGGTTTATCAGAGACCAATTTGCTGGAACTCCGTGTCGTTTTTCGGTTAGAATAATTCATTCTACCATATTGTTCATCTTCGTTATGTGTCTCTGTATATATTAATCTTGCGACAATTTATCACCCTATATGTATATATATTACGACCATTGATTACCGGACCAAATAATAATCTGGCGTTGTGAACACCATATATGTATTACCGGGCCGGAAATGTGTTTGTGATTTCCTCCTTCTGCTTTACTAAACGACCTTGTAACCCACACTATAATTTAAAATAACACAATTTGGTATAGGTTGCCAATGGCAAATATGACTCATTATGTCACTTAGCATCCTTGTTTTAAACAAATCTAATGGATGATTATACAGTAAATCTAGACGCGGAGGTTCACATTGACGTTAATTACTGTTTATAAATTTGTCCTTGATACTAAACACAATGTATGCTCAAATGCTCAAATTACTTATTCTGGGTCATGATTTATCTTTAGATTATTTGTTAATAATGCTTATATTGCTATCAGGTAATGTGAACCACGACATCAAATGCAAGTTTTTTTGTATTTTAGTATATATTTGCATATATTTTGCATAATTAATTATTATGTTTTCTTTGTACTAGTACTTTGGTTGATAAAGATTTAATGATATCCCCTGACATGCGGTTAATTTATTAACACATCAATTTATGGTAGAGCCACTTATAATTATTATTATAATTATAACAAATTGTCGATTTCTGCAGTTATAATAAGTTTTCTTCAGGCCGTTTGATTATGACAGCAATTCATGAATGATTAAAGAGCGCATGCGTGGTGTTAGGTGATATTTTTAAAGAAATTTTATATAGTATGAGTTACTACATTGTATGAATTTCAGTGTTACGTCATATTTTGTTTTCCGCCACGACAGTTCAATCAGTTTAACGTAATCAAAAGCCCTGTGTAGATGTCATATATTCCCTCGCACAATGACGTCATTTGGTAACATTTTTGCCAACCAGCTTTCAGATTTTGAATAACAAATGTCGTTCACTGATCAGCTACTAGCTCTGAAACAGAGCAGCACTGATTTTACGGTCGAGTTAAGAGGAATATTGCCTTCTAATTGAGTCTGACCTCCAGGTAGTAATATCACATTAATCCTGGCCACTGGGTACTCAGATTACAATATTGTCTCTAAACCTCATTTCGTCTATAAATTATTATTACTATTTATTGTTGCGCTCCTCTTCAAGATAATGCCGTATATTTAAGAGGTTTCCGTGTAAGTGGGAAACCATTGCCATGATCAGTATCGCATAAACGTGGGTTATCATACAAAAGATTTAATATCAATACTGGATAGTGCAGTAACTAGACACTGACGAGAATCTCATCGTTCTTATCAATATGCCGGATTTGAGATAAATAAATTATAGCTAATACATACACAGATTTTTTTCTTTTACTCGCCAGCTAATGTCATGATTTGCAGAAGCGTGTTACTGTTTTCAGTGTACGAATCTTCTCCGAAAATACACTACTGAGAAACACATCGTAAATATAAGATTAAACAGTTGTGGGAATCTTTGTTAAATATGACCACAGATATAGTTTCCTAATTGGACCCGGTAATGATTGGGGTGTTGTATTAGGACCTAACTATTAACGACTTTGAAGTAATACGTCGGTCATGGTCAATTGAATTCAAATCAAGCTTAACATTTGAGCTTTTCCTATAATTAATACATGGTATTCATTATAATTCCCAACAATTCTATTATAAAGTTTAAATTCCCCGAGTGCACTGTTGCTATAGTGACAATGAATTGATATCGTGCATGCGGTTATACTAACTGTAGTTTTGCTAACAAAAGACGATTGAATAGTTTTGGAATCAAGTAAATTTCTAATTCATACAATGTAATGACGTGAACATTTCACATTAGCATGTGGTTTTTAAGTCTATTAAATGACCTCTTTAATCGACGTATTGGATGTTTAATTATTCACAAAATGAGGCGAAATCTGTGATAATTTTGTTCGATAGACGCCTCTGTCAGAGCAAAGTTGTGTATTAATACTGATGGTAGATATATGCTTCCCACACGATCATAACACGAATGGTGGACGTCGATTTCGAATTTGTGCTCTATTCGGCAGTACTGTACCGCACGTAATGAAAGTACACAATTGCCATTGGTCAATAAGATAAATAGTCGCGCGTTTAGGAGAATTGTATTCATATATAATTATGATGCGCTAGATAAATACATTGCTTAATTGCAGTAATTAAAATTGTTGGAATAATACATTATGTAAATGGTGTCGTTCTAATGTCCGCTTTTTTCCATACATTCCATTTTGCCAATTATGCGAGTGTGGGTGCATCACGGTGTGAAGTGTCGGTAACGTATATTTTCCGCGTAAGGGAAAACTGTTTTATCGTTGAATTCGGTACAAAAAGATTAACACCACCTGATTTTACTGAAAGTGCATGCTAGAGGTAATATATACCTCCCACACGCACGCCTAACTTAAAGAAATTATACCATTGGAGTGGTGTGGTGGGAGGGATGCGTGGGTGGGATTTCAGGCTGTACAAAAAAGGATAAATATGCGTATGAGAAACCTTTGGCCTGGGTCTTCGACGGGGTTTGCCGTTTCCGTTGATTAATATTATTATAATACAAAAGCACTTTGGTTTTAGGTTATTGAGGTCATGCAGCGTCATTGAACACAATATGAGTAGTAATGTGCGATACAGCGAATCTCATCAAAGTTTTTTTTTTCGAATAACAACCTCTGTATATAATCTTCAGTTCAATGTAGTCTTTGGTTTTGAACACTTTTGTCTTGTAAATGTTTCGTTATTGGTCGTTAATGTTAATGAGAAACACAAATCTGGAAATTACAATGGTTTCAAACGAGCTAATTGATCATTATTTTATATATAAATTACTCATTTATTAATAATCTATTGTTTTGGCACAATGTCAGATTGTAAGGGATCGTATCAAGTATAGATTTGAATAGATCAGAATAAGAATCTTTCTGCCTCCTCTGAACATGCAATTTGATGACACCTGTTCAATTCAGTTGATCATCTACTTTAAAAAAAAACATGAACTATTTCAATAGTCACATTCATTGAAAAGAAATCCAACTTGTTCACAATAACAATAGCCACGTAACAAAATCAGGAAAAATCACGACGTGCACTGATGTATGAGACATATGAGGATTTCCTTATCATTTGTACCATCCAACAACTAAGATTGAATCTATGGCTGTTGTTAGTTCATATTCGATTCATTACATGTTGGCACTCAATAGACACCTAAGTAGCATTTAAATAGATACGGTTCTTTCACTTATCACCCGTTACACAGACCTGAAATGCTTCAATCGCACTTTCGAGCACAGATTTGTTTTTTATTTCGAGTTAATCGAGTATTGTTTATGCAACACACCCCGCGTGTAGCCAGCAAAACAGCGATCAAAACAGGACAACCTATTGACCTGCCAGGGCGTAGTTTCGTTGTACTAATATGAAGAGCTTGTCTCATTATGATTTAGGAAGATTTTTTTGTCAGTGTTCATTCAGCATTAATTTTCTTAAACATACCATTTTAAATTCGACACCGACACTGTCACGGCAGGAGACTAGGGAAATTGTTTCAAATAGACTTTATATTACATCTACGTACACAAGCAACGGAAGAGCAAATTAAATATTTAAATGGTGTTATCTGACACCGATGCTGCTGGTGTCCGTTATATGTATGAGAAGGTGATACTCTTACCAACGAAGGTCTTGTCTTAATTTGATTGATATTATTCGAAAACCACGCACAAGTGGTACACAATGACCTGCACAGTGGTAGAGAAGGCAGTGGGAAAAGAGAATAGTAGGATCAAGAGAATGGGGGAAACGCGGCAGGAGAGTTGGTTATTGGCTTTTCTGAAGAAAGGTCACAGACATTTGCGTCTCTGTAAGCGCTTCAGAAACTCTGGCCTGGGTCACTTGCAAAACACAGAGCGTACTTGAACTCTCAGTTATCCGGTGTTTCTACCTTTACGCTTTAATGATCTCTGATGCTCTTGTGTTGAGAGGATGAAAGCAAATTAACAACTGACAGAGAGGCAAACATGTAAAACATTCAGTGGGAAGTGAGGTACCTTTTAGTCAGACGGGAAATCGACGGCCGTTAATAATATATAATAGGGAACGTGTAAACTAACTCCGATTTGGGGACGCTACTATAATTGAACCAAGGCATGCATAAAAACACTCTACGTAGAGCCTTTATAATTTGCAAGCGGAGGTTAAGAAGTGGTAGGTAATGTACACGTGTAATGGCTGAATAAGCCACACGCTGAGAGCGAAGTAAAAGTGGAACGGCACCTCGTGGATAATTTATACTGATTTACACTATATCACCTAATTCTTTCATACCAAACTGACATTTGTTTAAAATCCCCCCAAAACTGGTCATCTCCTCGACAAAATGTCAGCGCGACGTATGGAGTCACTTTAGTCGTTAAAATAGATGTGTTTTCACTTACGAATCCCACTCCTTCGAATCTTGTCGAGTATGTGAACAATTATGAAGAAGGCGATTTCGCGGGGTATTGATAAAAACAGGCGGTAATTACAAACTGTCTCTTAACGGTTATGATATATGTAATTTACTTTTATATTACTCCGCCAACATTACAATCTGTCGTCTACTCATTCCATCTAGCCGAGCGTGAGTGTCATTATTTTTTTCTCGTTTTCTTGCCAGTAATCTAATAAATACTTATTCTCTGACGTTCTGGGAATATCCAATCTCATCACTGTAGAAACAACGTCCTACTTCAAAAATATGCCTTCAATTATGATTCAGGCAATCCCGATCTCGACCTGTTAACAAAACATGCCAACTCTTTATTTGGTGGTTTGTATTCCTTGTTATATTTTTTTTTTCAAATTTAATCGTCTGAATTTGTTGTTTTTTTCAAAAACAGAACATATGTAATTATAAATAAATACGAGTCATTTAATCCTGAAAAAAAAAACTCACGTAAACTTACTCACCGCTTAAAGCAGTATTTTAGAATAAAGTCAATCCTATTAAGGATTCAATGGCTCCATACGTATTTAGAGGACAAATGTCAAACTTTTGGTCTAAATAATACATATATGTAAATATTATGAACAATTTTCCGTCTTTGTGTTCCCTGTGGTTTTATTAGCCATTAATTTCAAAATCAAACATTAAAGTCGAGGATTTGTTTTAAACAGACTTGTGTGCAAAATACATTCTACGAGGTGCGTAGCTTTCTAAATGATTCAAGAAAAAAACGCAAATTAAACATTATACCTGTTTTCGCTTGGGGAAACAATTACACGTCAGAATCGATACGCCGCTCCCCCATGATTACTAACCGACCTACGACTTAAATTGAAAAAAAACGGCGATTGAGATCAAATGCGACAACGTTTTACTACTACAGTGTATTTAATAGTATGTAGGCCACTATATGCTATCTTGGAAATCTGGATGTGTTGTTGTTAAGCGTGTTACCAAAATATATAGATATTGTTGTTTGCGGGCATCTGCCAGATTTTACACGTAGTATGCACTGTTTATTCGAAATCACAGAACAGCAGCGAACTAAAATTGATAGATTATTCAAATGAATAAACTCTACTTGCATCAAGCAACAATTATTTGCAAACAAGTGCTTGCGTTTTATTTCGAAACTATTAACGATTCAGCCTTGTGTTGTTCCATTAGTTGCCTGACACATCCTGTTATTAGAACCCAGTCCATCATTTGTTTGTAATAATCCTACTCTCTGTAATTATCTTATATATATTTAACGCGGATCTGAAAACTAACATGGGGCACTCCGCAAATTTGAGCATAATAATAGATGTGTACACATCACGAAATTGACCAACCTCGACATTAGGGTGAAAAACAAACCGTTCGTGATCTTTCAGAAAAGGAAGATTATATTGATTGATAGCCACACACTAATTGTTTTAATGAGCTTGCTGTCGACGTGGGTATAAATCAAAACTAATCATTCACCATGTCATACATTTGGTTATTTTCTTATTATTTTCGACTGAATTCAATGAAATTAGCATGAATAGATACAACCCAATATCATACTGGTAAGATGACCTATCGCGCATGTCTGTAACGCCGCTATACCCAAATATGTAGTTACGGTTTCCATAATTGGCGAACCAAACATCGAAAGACTCATATAAATCTATAACACTTCATTGCAAAATTGGGGACAGTTTATCTTCTATACTGATTGGGGTTTTAACGACCTACGTAATCACTGAGATAAGACTGGTATCACAGTAACAATACTCGAAACGCCGAATTTATTCTCGCATGGGACATTAACGTGTATTTAATTATCCTCTTCATTTGAAATAACCATAATTGGTCTAAAACAAAAAGCGATAAATTGTATACTCGGCGGAGCGTTTTGTAACTGCAGGGATGTATGTATAGGAGACGTATAATTCATAATTGGAAAACAGAAAAGGGTGAAAATGCACTACTAGTACATGTCGGGGTTTCATTATATATACAAACACTGATTAAAATATGAGTATCTGCAAAGGGCGCGCGCCCCTGTTCCTCGACAGACCTCGACACCCTGTGAGCGTTTAAATTATTCATGTTTCGATGCGCTACGGTCGTACCATGGAATTAGCAGCGTATTTATCGTGATGCTAAACTCCATACGTTCGAAGGGCGAAATGTTATAACGGTATTCGGTACCTGTTACAGAAGATATACGAGAGAATTCTCGAACAGAACCTGTCAACAACTAGTGTAGTCGACATTTACCGCAACTAGTTTAAAAATTGCATACCTGCACAATATATTAAGATAAATATATATTCTACTGGCTTATAATTAATGAATGCGACATTTACGGCTATTTTGAAAAATGACGCGAATGCCTGTGTCGTTTGTAAAAGTCACGGTCATTAGAAGTAATGGAATGTTATTGCATAACTAGCGTTCTTCCTCGGGTAAGTCACCTGTGCATGGGATAGTTAACGACACTGACGTATTGCTGTGTGGGAGATTGCAATGAAATACGTATATGGTTTTTGAAAAACAGTGACAGTGTATGCGTCGGAATTGTTTCGTTACTCAGTGTAGCATCTGGTCACATATTACAACACGTTGCGATTCGTATACAATGATTATAGACAAAATACCGAACATCGGCGTTTGATGAATCTCATTTACTTTTTTAAATATATTTCTCAGGCGATTTAATTAAATAATGAACGAAACATTACTTGACCAAATTGCGTAAATTCACAAATTAAACGTATTTAGCACATACGTGTCACGTCCTTCCAGTTCACCAATTGCAAGTAGTATGGAGAACAGTGAAACACACGTAATGGCGGAAACGAGTCAATGGCAGTTCTGGTCGTCAGTGGAACGCGAAATTTGATTGGAGTGGCTCGGATACGAAAGAAACAAGCTGAGTACACGTCGATCGATGTTACGAACAATCTAGTAAGCAAGCACGTCAACAGAGAGAGCGGAATCTCGCTTTGATAGCACATCAATATCATATTTGTCATGGTCTTACAAGTCTACTTTGCAGGACAGGTGTCATTTCCTGCTCTCAATAATTGAAACAAATAGACTGAGATAGGTACCGCCATATCGGATATCGATACGAAGGTGTTCCATACCGATCGCCGGTTTTGTATTGTGTCCGGTTAATTAAGAGATATATGCCTTTAATGAGATTGTCAAATCGTAGTCTCCTTCGAGTATTGCATTATCGATGCAATTACATGTACTACGTAAAGCGATTGACACGGAAGCCATATATGTAGGGTACACACCAGAATTATTTACTTGTTTTACATTCACCATGTTTGTTCTCGGAGCTATGTGTTGTCTTGCGATACAGGATTAACGGCGCATTAAAGTCATATAAAACAGATTGTGTTATAATCCATTACACTACCTCCATTGATCGAACACAATTGATCGAATCCTTCGGTACCTGTTCTAGCGTGAACTCAAGATAATATGCACTTATTACACGGGGATTGTTATGGGGTTGGGTACTGGAACAGTTACGGTATACATTACACAGTGTTTGAAAGTTGCGGGACTTGCCTCATATCACTGCTGAATATTAAAAGACGATGTTGCTTATAAAGTTAATGTGTGGCCATATCTATCTAGCAAACGCGTAGCATAAAGAAGTGCGCGTGCGCAATATGTCGCGCTACGTTCATGCGAGTTATCTTTCCCGTAGGAAATTATTACTGTGGCGCAATACTCTAGATGCAAAATTAGATTCCTATGTAATAGAACACGACAGTATCATAGTATACATCAGAAGAGCTATGAGTTGTCTGCACGTGTTTTCAATAATATGTAATATATATGCAATTTACTCTGCGCAATTCTATTTGGTGTTTAGTTTTGGTTCCATTGAGGTAGTCATCAGCACCATTACCCCCCCTTTTTCCGATGGCTTCTACTTATTTCATATAACTGATAACTTGGCACATTTTTGAGAAATAAATACACACATATATATATTTTAATTGACATGTGATACATAATGTCATAGTTGATATATTGAGTTCATCCAATTATTAATACTCTTTAGGGAACAGTTGGTCGTTATGAAATCAAATAACTGTATTTGAGTCACGAATCTGTCCAAATCGTTGTGAGTTGAGACGACATTCAACCGGCCGAATTGCTGCTATTTTGAAGGTGAACTAAAAAAAAAAAGTCACAATGAATTCTGGGAACGTACCAAGTACGAACGCGTCTAAAACCGTACATATCTTTCTGCGTGGTTTGAAACCAAATATACATTACGATCGAATGAGCACATACATAAAACACAACGGGGAATCTTTTCGTTATGTTGAATAGAACTATGAAGATAACAAACACTGGTATATAAAAATCTAAAGAGACAATTCGCAGTACACTCAATAGTGCACGACTTCTATTTCATACCTAACATATAGTCGTTCCCTCGAGGACGATTATTGTAATCTCTCGGCTTACAGGTAGATGTTTAAATAATGTGAATATACGTCCCGTTTAATCATTATAAACTACGAAAAACACTGAGTTTAACACGAACGGCCAATTACGTCTAGTGGCTAGTTCTTGATTTGTTTAAATAATTGATATTGCACAAAACACAACAGTATAATTCATATGTCTACACATTCAGGATATATCGCAGCTCTACGCGTAGTACAGTGCTAGAAAGAAAGAATGCAGGATAAGCCGACACGGTGACCATCTAACAATGGGACTTGGTCTCAGAGTATGTCCTTGCATGTCATGCATCTAATAACACGTTATGGTCTAGCATCGATAACTATCAAAGCGAATAAAATGTGATAAATGTTAAAAGATACTTGATAGGGACACTTGAATTCCAAGTGCTCCGATGTTTCTGCTTTTCCGCGCTAAATGTTACGTGTAACGTCACAACCATTTGTATCATTACCAGTACTTATAACTTCCCGTAAGAAGTGGACACGTTTAAGATCGCCCTTTTATCTACAGTGATACAATTGACAATACTATTTTTTCAAATAAATTATTTCCCGTTCATTCACTCAATAGTATTTACACAAATAAATGCGATATCCATGAAATTCTTCGTAACGCAAAATTCCGAATTTCCGAGGAAATGCAACATAATTAAATAAACATGACATTGAATCAGGCATGTGTTTCATGATATGTACTATTCGTCTAGGGATCGATAAATACTAGTTTATTTGCCTCGAATCGAGTTTTGTTTATCAGCGACGCTAGAATGAGCATTCTCATAACCAAAACCACTTTTTTTTTTACCTCGTAGAAACAGTAGGGTATATATTTTATTTTGTACCCAATTCATGTTCTTTATAATGTTGGTTGTTAATTTCAAGGCAATTACTCTCAGAGGCGTTCAGTAATATCTCTCCACATTGTCGCGTCGGTCGCGTTCCATGCCATTCTTTGCTCTATTAAACAATCGCACAATCTCATTATCGACACAGAGCTAAACGACTCCACTTCCCAAGCAGTAAATACGTGATTGTGGAATGATTTCCAATTTTCCGATTCAGTTTCTACGGTTAAAAGATGAGCAGAGACAAGCGAGGTTAAAGAAATTGCATTTCAGGGGTATTACACAAAAACAAATTGTTGAAACTTTACAGTGAGCCACATTGTGTCACATAGCGAGGTCGAGAAGTTTGTAGAACAGTGAACCGGCTTATCTTGGGGGGAGGTGTAACTTATCGTATGATGCATTGTAGCCTACAACATTTGCTGTCGATCGGCAGTTACACGCCACCTTACCCACACTTTGTGATTGTTTTGCCGCACAGTAAGAACAAATTTCAAGACGCTTATCTAATCTTATTAAATTATTACAGCAAATGTGCTGTGCGGTCGTTTCTTCGTTGTTTTTTGGTGGGATGGGAAGGCGAGGTGTTGCTCTGGTTGTATCGAGTCAGTGGCCAGTACAGCGATCCTCGTTCACTGCTTGACTTTAGACATTTATAATTGTTCAAGAAAAAAATGTTTCCATTCGATCGATATGCACCTCAGTTGGGACGTTTTTAAACAGCGTTTAAAGCAGCGATATCTTTGCAAGATGGCATTTGCTTCGGGGATAAGTATATGATACATCGACAGTTCCAATCTGTAGCTGTTATATTATAATAAGGGCGCAATCAGGCACGCACGCAGAGTGTGCGATATGGTATTTCAGCGCCAAATGTTCTTGTAAATGCAATGTACACAATGTACGATACATTTCAAGTTAGATTTAAGTTGACATTAATCCTTACTTCTCAGTTAATGTTAATACCATGTGATAGATGCCAGAGTTTAGTGGAACTCGTAAAAAGATGGTTTCTTTTATGAAGAGAGAGTTCAGTCGTAAAAAAATAACAAGAGTTCTAGCATATACGAATCTAATCAGGAGCGTTGTCAGCGACGCATGGCCAATCATTTATGAGCCCCGTTACGTCATTATGTCGTATTCGTAACTTAGGATTATTGTTAACACACATACGAATTTGGTGAAATTTGTGCTTTTAGTGTCGATTATAAAGAGATTTAAAAATTTTAGTATTTTGGGATTTACTGATTTTAGGGTGTTTAGTATACAAATTGTCCTTTATATACACGTAGATTTGTTTGTCCATTGACAAGGATATTTGTTTTCTGCGATTTTCAAACAAATGAAAAACCATCCTCGCGATTGTATACGTAACTAAGTTAAATGACCACCTCATGCCTAATAATATGTATGAGATTACGTTTGAGTTTAAAATATCCGATATTTTACTACAGATGAAAATAATAAGAACGCATTGTACAAATTGAATGATGGATTCTTACAAATCAATTTATTTGACTACATTTTGTGACGCAGCAATGTATACAATCGAGAAACAATAAAATCAATATAGAAGGATGCATGTATACATGCATCTGTCGCTGTTCATTCACATAATTTTGAGAACCTGCTGTCTCTGCCGTGAATTTTAACAAAGCGCAACAACAACAACAACTGTCTTCTCGTCCTCTATTCTACCTTAAATAATATCAAACTCATGACATTTTCGTTCGACCCCGATTTCGAATAATGAACAACGCAACTTTTCTACAAATCCTACATCTTCGGCCTATTCATCCTGGTCACGTGACATTCCGTGGTTTGTGACAGAGCGGATTCTTTCATTGCAACTCTGTTGTTTTTCCTTGTTCCGTTCTTAATGTTAAAAATTCGCCGGGTAATCGTATTTATTTATGATTTTCATTTTATCAAGAATAATTATTTCATATTTTTAAATTGCCGTACGTATTATATACATGCGGCAATGTCATTATCATTGTCTCACTCTAACGTCCGTAGTCGCAGTGTAATTTGTTGTCCGTTGGTTGGCGTAAATTATATCCTCATTAGCTCGCCTGCTCTGAAAATTCTTTTTCATCTGGTCATGATACCCATCATCATCATCATTATCAAATTGTTTTTTCTTTCCTCGCAGTGTTCCGTCAATTGGTTTCAACTTGATAACACACTAGTACATCGTGGTATTGAATACTAATCAACACGTAGTGTGCAATTTTATGTGAGGCATAATAGTAGCTAAGCTAATAACCAATTAGATTCTGTCATTCATTCGCCGACTGGGTTGTCACGTGATTCCAGAATTGATCAGTCAATGTCAATGCCGGTATAACCTGTGGCAAAGTTACTACGGTAACGGTAAGTGAAACAATAACGAGAACTATATCCTCATTGCACTGCGCCAGGGAGTCTGTTTTGTGCCTCTGTTGTTAAAATCAATTAAAAACAAAAGCTCGTACTAATTAAACAGGGTGAGTGGGAATAGAATCAACTACTTCGGATATTTATTAGGTGAAACTGCATGCTTTTATCAATCATTTACTTCCTGGTTTTGCATTTTGCTAGAGGGACTTTGACTGTACTTCTTATTATCGCGTCGCATAACGCTGCTGGCTATGACAAGATAGTATCTTCATCGTCCATTCCAATGTACCGACGGTGAAAAGCACGTAGGAACTTCGTAGAATATTTTCGATTAACCACTTATTTGTCTCGGGGTGAAATTTCACGGTGGGGGAACTCAAAGAAGATAACATTGATGTTTATATTGTATATATTAAATGATGTATTGAAATCAGTTTTGGCTACATTGAAAAACGCACTGCGTATTCAATTTACCATTCGCCATGTAGGACATCAAATGAGGCAATTGTTTTATGACTATTTTTGAGCGAGAAATATCCCGCAAAAACGAACAACTCATTTGTCGGGTTAAACTTAGTATTGCAATGTTGAAGACAAATTCCCCGTCACGTTAAATAAATCACTCTACTCTAAGCGACGAAGACCCACAATATTCGTTTACTGTTTCCATTTTTCTGCTTGTTGGCGGTGCCTTTACAAATTGATATTACCTTTTGGTTTCGAAGCAAAATGAAGCTAATTCCCAATAACAAGTTTGACTGTTTGGCACGTAGTTAGAGTGCAGTGCAATGAATGTGTATTTGGAATAATATGTGGAACATGGTTAGTGCAGTGAGTATGGATTGATCTATTATTGCAATCGAATAGGGGGGAGATGTGATAGATTAATCACTTACAGTTTGCGTGTTGAGAAATGATTTATCAGCAATGTGGTAATGCGTTTCCTTGCCAATTTCTCATTGATTTACGGGATAACCCATAGTTGTCATTTTATTTTGTATAAACCGAATTGCTTATTGTTTATTTTACCCGCAAGCTTAAGCATACGTTGACGACACTGAATTGGTGCGTCACTCGGAGATGAACTGATTTTGACAGTTAATAATTTAGAAGGTTGTTCGTTACATAAGACGTCAACATGCGATTGTGAGGATTGTGGATGGCTGTCACAATATGAACCACGAAGTTCCAAATCTACGTGAATAGCGATATCATTATTTCATGCAAATGCATGCCCAATCCGAAATCAGAACATGGGTGCACACGATGTGAATATGGGACGTTGTGTTTGAGCACTGATACACCCCATTCTCGACCACCGAAAAATCTGCATCCTGTGGAACACATTTAACGTATTAAACGGTCTTAATAAGACATACTTTGACTGATTAATCAGCTTCTACCTACTTTATCAAAAGAATTTATTTGTGATGGATCAGAACGTGGATTAGCCTGGTTATTGATTATTGTTCAGATGGCACGATTCGTCAATATTGTTTTTTTTTCACTTAGGCCAGGGAGGTAAATTTGAGAGTCGTTGTCAGTTTGGATGACGTCGTGCACAGATTTCTAACAGTTCCAAGTTTGGCATTATGCAAGCATACATATATATATATATGAAGCGTTTTGCCATGATAGATCTGCGTCGCCTTGACTATGTTATGCGATAAGCGATTGTCGCTTGTGTATTTTGATTCCCATTAATATATTAAACCTGACCTGGCGGGTGTTTGTGGTGCATGCCTAGATTGTGATTTTTTTCAGCATTCAACAAATGAGTGTCATATGTATTCGAATTGTTAAAATTTGATTAAAATGTTCTGACATTTTAATAATATTTTCAGAGTTGCTCGCCACAAAGGAAAATGAATATTTCCACAGTAGCTGCGGCGCGGGTGCACGTACCTAATCGGTTTTGACGTCTCATCGAATCAAAATCGTTGCCGAGGATTGTCAGTCCATCTTCTGTAAACGGGCCTCTTAAAGTAATTGCATCTTTAAAAACAATATTCCTTCATTGTGAGTTGGAATCAATCCAACGCAAGGTGTGAGTGATCCTGACTGACTGTGGGAAAGTGTTACATGTTATCACCCCTTGTGATAAATTCGGGTTGATGCTATTCAGAGAATAACTGTCATTGCTGATTGAATCACGCATATGTCAGCCTATTTCACGTTGAGATTGAATCAATACGCATACTCCGTGGCGTGTTATTAACTTCTTCAAGTCTGAATACTTGCAGCCCTGACAACACGACGTTTTTTTTTTTAAATCTCTATCTCTGATTGTCGGGACCTGGTGCATTGGAATATGCATACAAAGTCGCATTTCATCTTCACAGTCAAGTGCCTACACGGATGTGAATCATTTTTTTCAGAGATTAACTTGAACTTTCAGTGTCTAATCAATTCGCGACGAACATAATTATTCGTGTCACTTGTCCCATAACAAGGTATAATTATATTCTTATTCTATTATATGTGATAATTATAGTCATTATCGCAATGGGTCCCAATCGTCAACGGATTATTAGCATGTGACACAACTCGACACAATACGTATGTAATGTATTCATTGGATAATACACTTACAATATGAAACCTGTCATTTACCCCCCCCCCCACACACACACACACACACCGGTGTAAGGTGGGAAACATAAAACATATTTGACTGAGTTTGTATTTTCTCTTCGCCGCAAGCTTTCCCCGAATCCTATTTAAAATCGATAAGTATTTTATATGAAACGAGGCTTCGATTTGTAATGATTCGTGGCCATTTCTGCTGGACTTTATAAGAACTCTGCCTTTGTAGTGATGCATTTACTATTCGCGTCCCTATAAGAAGAGGTATCGATCAATCAATGGTATACTTAAGGGGTCAAATTAAAGATCTTAAATGGCGAATAATAGTGAATGTAATCCACGGTACAGCTTGTTCACTCAAATTGATTTTCGACCCGAATGGTATCAGTTACAAGAATTGATTCTAGAACAGTTTTGGTCTGATTTCCCTCTTCAGAAGCGAAGTGATCAAGTTACCATTCACTTTCATACCGTATCTAACATGAACGTTATTATGCCAACGACGGGCGTTATCGTTGCTGTATCACTGCCTTTGGCTGATTCACTTGCAAACATATTAGATAAAGATTAAAATCGACGAAGCAAATTAGTTGCCTGCCCCATCTTGCGGGAGTACTTACCGCGTCTGCAGGTTGCCTGACGGTCTGTAGCTTCTCGCCATTCGTAGCAGTAGTAGAACACAAAGCCATCACAGTCACCAAGACCGAGAGAAACAGCATCTTGGACGCCTGGTGTTGATATAAGTATTTGTCTCAGTGTTGTGGAGTAGCAGCGGATGATTTTCGTACTTTTCTCTACCTAACCCTGATAACTTAGTCGGGTTCCTGCTAGTACTTCGATGGCAGCGTCACGGCCTGAGACGAGCTTATAATGTCACCAACGTGAATCTGCTCATTTAAATAATGAAGGCGGCTGACATGGTCGAATAGCAAACTCGTCAATCAAATCAGCTGAGACGAGCGCCTTGAGTGAAGAGCCGAAGACGAACAGCCGAATAGTGAGAATCCACCCACTTATAGATATAGGCACGCCAGTGTGTGAATATGTGTGTGCTGTTACAAATGATGATGACGATGATGACGAAGAGCAGTTGCTATGATAACGGGCGTGTTTCAGCGCCTCTTTTTCAATTCGACAGCTTGACAGTATACTATTTAGTGACGTTATTTCTTGTCATTTTCTTTTTAAAAAAACAAAGTAATTCTAAACCAGCATAATTTGTAAAATTATGAAAAATTCTATCCATTGTTTTGCGAAGGGATCATTTTATAATGAGGATACGTTTATGGAGATTGGGGGTAGGAGTGATTGAATGCGAGGGAGGGACAATACCAAGTGGAACTGCGTTGTACGCAGATGCCGAAGAAAAGCAAATAACCCTGTAGACTGGGGTAGGGGGTCACAAAGAACACTTTATACACACTTAGCACATCGTGAATACCTCAATTTTATATATCTCCGCCCAACAGAATTATGCCATGCTCACTTTGATCAAGTATGAAGCAAATACTAGAGAATTAACCATGACTACGGTATTACTTGGACCTTAGTTTATTTGAGCAGTGTAAGACATCGTAGAATCAGCTGCGCCTCGATAACAGCACGACAAGAGCATACACTGATCTAGTGTTGATATTATCGTGGCTGTGTTTTTTCTTCTTTCGTAATAAGTCCGCCTACAATACTAATTCCCACCCAACTCTAAAAAAACGCACACGTAATGATCAATACTCCTCTCTCTTACGTAAACACCGGAACGTGATATAGTGCGACAGATGGATTTCAGGATTGTGCGAATATAAATAGTTTAATATGAAGATGAAGAGTTTGCCCCATATCTTTTTCTCATATTATATTCTATTTGCTTTGTGTAGCTCCAACAAGCGTGATTAGCTTTGGAAGAGATGGAGAGGGGGGAAAAGCTATGGGAAGGGGCGAGGGATGAAGACACACCCCTCGTCAATTCCAATAGAGATATTTATTCTTAGTCAATAAAATAAGGTTGTTATAAGACGGAGATCACACGTCTGTACTTTTGTTTGTACGTTTGTTGTTAAAGGCGTAATGCTGATCATCTCGACGTGTTATTTGACGCTTGCACTTAATTGATATTTGGATGCAAATATTTTATCGTGATAATTCATTTCCTGTAGTAGTTCGTATAACGAAACGCAGTTCGTGATACCATCAAGCTGATTTTTCGCCAATATCGCTGCTCGGTCATGCAAAATAGAACGCTCTGAATGCTTGCCGCAGTCACAATTCACCCCAATGCTTGTAAGTAGAGACGATGAACTAGAACGAGGACTGTTTGACTGTTCCGTGTGGAAAATGTAACACACATTCGCTATGGTTGTTGTGGGCGTCCTACTACAATCAATGCTGTCATTAATGCACTAACACGGATACAAATAGAATGAACAATTTGACGATTTTGTAGTTTGTTTTTCTGAAGCCACCGGGATGTTTAGTTCTTTTCACGTTTGCATGGATGGTGTGCCCGGATGATGAGTGAACACAATTTAGTTTACTTTAGAGAAGGGCACGTGCTGCTTTCGGTATTTATTTGAGTGTGTTTTGTTCTTGTTTTTTTCTTCCAATATGCAAATAGTACCATTTTCTTCCTATAGTATTATCTCAACGAATCGTTTTTTTTCTGAATGGGAATACTAATTCACTATTACAGAAAGTAACACATGATAGTATGTGATAAGTTTTTTCTACTCTACCTGTAGCAGCGCCCGTCAAATCTCTGTTTCGATCTTATGTCATTAAAAATTTTTAAAAATGCATAAAATATTTACATAAATGTGTTATTCAGCTGTTGATGATAATATATAAATATATCTTTCGACCTTTAATTAATCCTCAATTATTTGATTTCCTCTTTCATATTTCCGGAGTAATTGTAACAATTGAAAATTAATTATGTAATCCAATTTTATAAAATGCAGTAATCTCAATTTTGTGGAGTAATTGTAACAATTGAAAACTGTGTAAATTTCTATTAAATAAATTTTAGATAAATTTTATCGAACTACAGAAGAATTACCAGAATTTTTTTTAAGTATGAGAGAACACATTTCCGGTTTATATTAGTGCTTTCGTGAAATGTGTGGCACTTGAATATGTGTTCGTAACAGTTCAACGTTGAAGCATAAGCGATAGTAGATAACTGATACTTTTTTTTATTCAGATGATCCATGTAAAACCGATCTCTGCAGCTAACTGGGTGAAATTACGCGTACGGTAAAATTGTCGCGTATTTAACGCCTGCATAAAAAAACTAGGGAATAGAGTTGTGCAGTATTTCAATTAACATGAAATAAACAGTGAACTGAAGATGCCATGCAAGATGGTGCAAAGTTTGCTTTGAGCCACAACTGCGTTGAGAAATTTGTTGCTCTCAAGACATGCTATTATCCAAATAAGCAACCGATGTTTAAATATACTACGTGTGTTCACATTTACACATTGGCTTTGGTCACTTCATTTCAGGTATTTTCAGAACCTGGGCGATGATACATTGGTTAACGTGTTTGGTTCGTACCAGGGAGTAGGTGGACTCCCGGAGCCGACTGTTCACTCAGTGGTATAAATTCAAAAGTGCACATTCTTGGTTTGATAGTGAAATCTCCATCTGTTTAATACACTGAAACTTAAAATGCAGCAAAAGGAGCAAAGCCAAAATATAACTTTGAAGCCATGGGTTAATGGTGAACATGACCCTGTGGTAATTTCAAATCTACAAGTATACGTGTATGAATCCCTCCCAACCCAAATGAAGATACCAGTGGATGACATTGTGTGACAACCATGAGGGCTTACTTGGGCGTCCACACGTATACACACAGATTTAGTCCGAGAACACAGATTGTCAATTTTTAAACAACGCTGCCTTGACACGAATTATACATTCTATTCATTCTGTGTTGCAAGTGGATTGTAGAATCTATTTTTTTTCTCTTCACAGACTTCTGCTTCGCCAGACTATATCCCCGCCTGATCCGAGTTTATTAAAAGTAGTAACGTCGGATTTTACAACAAAGTAGCGCTAGTAATTACCCGTAATGAAATCTATAAACTTCTTTTGAATTTTATCTCGACATCAAAGTAAAGATTTGAGTTAGTCATTAATGCGGCATGAATGTAGTTTTCTAGACGACTCGTCACGCAGTCATGCGCAGTCATCGTTGCGCAAACTAACATCTATGACGAAACTAGTATTTAATCACATTTAGATCCTCGAAGATTATTCTTTTTCACGTGTGAGTTCCGCGTTCAAGTTGTAATTGGGAAAAAGAGCACAAAATGTTTGCCACATATAAAATCATATGTTATTTAGAATCCTTAACATGATACGTTTTCGCAAAAAGTTTATTCACGAACTTTGTTCTAAATGCCTTTTCTTTATATCGTTCGAGGACGTTTCGGGGGTCATTTTCCGATTGCAAAACGAGACACTGGAAATTCAAGACCTTATTCCGAAGGATAAACACCAATTGAGCGTAAAGGTTTAAAAGGAAACAAAAGTAATTTCTTTCCAGTATCCGGTACAACAAACAACTGAAAACTGATATAATTTGCGTCACAAATCTGTACGCTCTGTATGTAGCCTCGCTTTCGATAAAACCTACCGACATTGTAACTGTGAAACGTAACATACAAATATCTACTGAAAAATAACGTAATTCAAGTAAATATTTCTCAATAATTGGTCACTAATAATATTTGTTGCAACTTAAATGAATATCACTATACTTATCTGAAAAATGTTGTGACTATTTTTTCCCTTATTTTTATTGCTTAACTTGTTTTAAATGTGCTTATCAAATGCCATCAATAAGTGTATTATGGCCGGCAAAGTTTTGTTGTCACTAGTTTCAAGGACACGGACATAGCTCAGAATGTGGTATGTTGTGTCCTGTCGTAAGGTCACATACAACACACATTTAAGTAAAACTTTCGAACACTTGTTCTATTCTTCTACTTTACAGTATATCAATTTATAATCACTAGTATAGTACAAATAACTTCCAATGATGCACAAATAGTGTCATAATTAAAATTCAAATGTTCAGGAACACAACCCAAAACTATGAATGACAGACAGACCAAAGTCACAACATAGACCAAACTGAACTGACGGACATATCACAGCGTTGTAAAACCTTGGAAACAAATACATGTAAAAGCTTTTCCTGGATGTAATTTTTAAGTATTTAAAAGTGTTATAATATAACACTGAATTCAGCAGTCCAGACAGTTGGGTCGACGTTTTACATTTTGATTTCAATAGGGTGACAGGTTTGGTGCAATTATACGCACGCGCACATTAATATGACATGGACGAATGTCCTCTTTCACACGAAACATATTCAACATACATAGGTGCAACGCTGAGTACAAGAAAAATCATGTCTTGCTTATCAAATCGAGCTCTTTTATTTGGTGTTGCCAATAGCTTTAACATTGAGTTCTGCAGTTTATTCTGCAACCTGAATGTTAATAATAGTCGAATGTTACAAGTCTTATGTTTGTACAACCAAATAAATTCTTTGGCACTTTCTCATCGGAGATTGTCTTTTAATTTCTGTCTAATAATTCCTAATAAACAAACAGTTATAACAATGTGAATATATGACACAAAGTGGGAAAGTAAAATTCCGATGATAAATAATGTTTAGAAGGCATAAAATATACATTAAAAATACAATACCAGAGGGCAAGGGGTAAATTATTAAAGCGCGGTGGTCGTCGCGCAGCGCGTGTTCGAATTTCATGTAAATAAACAATGTATTTTACACGCGTTGTATACGGCGCGACGACTGCCGCCCTTTAAGTTATTCACTCCGATCTACACTTGAACTAAGTTGGCTAATAAACACAATTTACATAATTATTAAATATCATACCATGCATCTCATCACGATAACGAACCTGAAATAATCAAATCATTTATTATTAAGTGAAAATCGTTAAAAATAGAGCATTCCTTATTTTGTCTAAGGGGTCGATCATTTGGAATTTTGGGCATTCATTGAACATCATGAAACATTGATATACAGTTCGAATTCAAAATGGCCAACTAGAATCCATTTTGTTTTGACAAATAATGTTCCGAAGCCACACCCTTTACATGCCTGGGCCACTTACAGCCGTACTTAGTACATATTGAGGATATGTCTGCATGTGCATTCGTTTACCTATGTGATTAATAATGATGGACAATCGGCCATTCCGTTGATGAAAGCGCATAAAAATCCAGCATTTCTGCAATTTTGAAACCGGATCATGGTAATGCATGGACGAAGTTTGTTCATTGTTTTTGGCACATATACAAAACTTCAAAAGACATAGTAGTTTATAAATAAATAAACGCTGCTCGGACTGATAAATATGATATATAGAAGATAAAGAGCCATTGCTCGAAACGTCTAGCTATTTTTAATAGTTATTTAGGACTACGATTACCAAATATTATCTGCTATATTTCAAAAGACATAGACGCACATAGATTCGAAGTGGCTGATGGATGGCCATTTTTCTTCTCAAAAATTCTGTCTGGTCTCATATTTCTGGTATTCCTGGCACGATTATATTTGAAATGTTGCCATACAAAATACACATTATATCGAAAGTTACCTTATTAATGTAAAGAATATTACTGATACTGACGACATTTGTGTGGTGGACCACGTGGTACTCTTTCTACAGCACATAGTATTCATTGTCCGTGGACCAAATAATACAATATAATGCAATGGATTACAGGAATATTATATTCATTTTTTGTTCATAATACACATAAATATCATACCGTGTTACGGTGTATCTCATCACGAAAACTAACCTGAAATGCATTTATTAGTTGACAAATTGTTAAATTTTATAGCATCCCTTATTTTGTCTAAGGGGTCGATTATTTGAAATGATTGGGGTGGCTGAAAGATTTGATAGGGTAATGTAAGCCATTCGATGAAAAAAACAAACAAGAATACATGCAAGGTCTTGCGGGAGAAACCTTTCGGAATATTCATGAAAAATTAGAATAATCAGATAGGACTCTGCGAGAAAATACACTGGTCATGTTCATCAAGTCTCTCCCCGTCATTGTTAACGTGTTTGACCGCTAACAATGGATTCGTCATATGAAGTGCCACGGTGGTTATAACAATGCATCGCCTTTGAACTTTTTTGAAAACTTTGGTTAAAAACTATACGTCTCAACATTTCATATCATTTCAAGGGTGTCTAACTCCAAACCTTCTTCTAAAAAAATTATGTAATTACTTTTACGATTGAAAGTCTATATGTACATTAGTGGGTATCAATACTCGAATAACTGTGTCTGTTTCCTGGCGAAAGACATTTTGTTTTTAAATTCCCAATTTAACTGCTAAGTACAATATGATGCTATATTGACGAACGTCATAGCATAACATGATATTTCTGCAATTGTAGAACCGGATCTAGGTCATGAATTGCTCTGTCCAATTGTCAGCTATTATTAGAATGCTGTTTTGGAGCTATATCTGCGAAAATTCCTTGATCGATCACTTTCAAAATTCACATATAGATTATAAATAATGTCACACACGCACATGATTCGTTTTGCATGGTTGACAATTGCTGAATAACGATGATGGACAATCGGCCATTCCGTTGATGAAAGCGCATAAAAATCCAGCATTACTGCAATTTAGAAACCGGATCATGGTAATGCATGGACGAAGTTTGTTCATTGTTTTTGGCACATATATAGAACGCACATAGATTCGAAGTGGCTGATTGATGGCCATAACCTTATTACCAAACGCTTCAGCGTGGTATTAAGAATTTGTTTTCAGAGTTGGGTGATACCAAGGTGAGAAGTGGTTGCACATATGGGGGTAATTCCAGGAATTGCAATAGAGAGGGTTCAGGCCAAAATACAATATATAGTGTTTTCATGTTTCGTCTGATATTTCTGTGGTATTCTGCTGCTGTAACTAATGCAAGATTTGTTCTAAAATTCAGTGTATTGTGTGCACTCAAGGGTTATTCGTTTTTTGCTGAAAAGACCCCTATTTTTTAATGGCAGATTCGAACTACGTTCATTCCCACTGGGAAATATGCATTGTCGCTTGAATGAGAGCTAATTAAACACATCTTCCAGACCGGCGAAAGAGTATGTAACAGCCAATTGTAACAGCCTATCACGTGATTTTACTCTGAATGTCAACATGGAAAGAGGCTATTCCATTTTACGCAGGAATAGTTGGGAGTAGAATATGTGAAGGATTGTATAAACAGAGATGTGTATACTGAAAAAGTAATATCTATCCTTCTTTAGCATCGCTGAGCATTTCTTTTTTAGTATACTTGTTTAAAAATACTAAATTTGAATGATTTGCGATGTTTGTTTTTTATTAAAACGCCTCTAATAGTTGAATCCCGGGTTTGAAGGAGAATGTAACAGCACACCACGTGGTTCGTTTGAATACAATGGTGAAGGGTTGTCACGATAGGGCACCGTCCGATCTCGATGGAATGTTTCGAATCAGTCATACGTAGTTTAAATTAAGTTAAAAGTTTCTTTGTGCATTGGCAAACATGACGTCACAACTGCGGTACTCCACTGACGAAATGACTTTCGTCGACAGCGGTCGTTGATGAGCTGAACGCTACAACTTCGCTTGTGATGTTGCTTGTTAGCCGTGGATTGAATGAATCTTGATTTCCGGTAAAAATGTCGCTCATTTGGCGTTGGTAATCTTTATTTGGAACTGGGTAACGCCGCAACGTCGCCAGCAGAAACCTCTTGGTACTTTGATGTTGATGGTCTATGATAAAGCTCAGTCAACATACATTAAGTTCTCTCAATCGCATTATTCCATGTGGTGTACAGCGAATATTAGGGATTTCAGTCACTTGGTTAATGACATCAAAAACTACAAAATACGTGAGCATAAGTAAAAGCAAAAAAAAATTACTATGAATTCTAGCTCTATATCTTATGGTCATTTTCTGAAAAATGCAACCCATTGCGAATAGCCGTTTTGAAAACACGGGAGAATAAATATTGTAACATTTGAAAATCCTGGCAAGCGCCGTGAACGCGAGCGTGACCTCCAAATTTAACCCGGTGTTCTAAATCCAGAGAAGTTTGCTGCGTTTTCCCACAAAACTCAAGTAGGGGATGACAGCTATAGAATGAGAGGTGATAGGTGAGAATCGGCCGAAAATTGGCGAAACGGCAATAAAAACGAAAGTTTAACGGCAATTTTCGTATCGACTTACAACTTTCTGGCATATCTATCACTCATAATTTGAAAAATATATATATTTTAATAGACAAAAATCTAGGTTTTGTGAGTGTGATATCAATTTAAAGAGTGTGACAAGCCCATTTTAAAAGTGGTACCTCCAACCCGGTACTTTGTTTCCATGGACTTCATTTTTATTTACGAAGAGAATGTTTCACTCCTTCACTTTTATATACGGTAAAATACGTTTATTTTGTTTTTAACATGTCTAAAATGCAGCATAAATGCAAAGTAAAACGAATTGTAAATGTTAGAGCATTCACAGCTGTAGAATTGAGATGATTCATTGGTTATTTTGGCATAAAAATGGATCGATCAGGCACAGAGATTTCAAATTTTCCGGGCAGCTCCCAGTTATGTTTTCTTCTTTTTGCATACTTCTTTTCTAAGTTGCCAAAAATAAGCTGTATATTATGCTATCATGTTATATCTTAACATTTATATAAAGTTCATTTGTTGAAAATTTGGTGAAAATTCAATAAAAAGGGGGAAAGATTTAGCAGTTTAAGTTCAGCTCCAATTAAATAATTAGTGCTTATTCATCCAAAATGGTGCCGTTGTCTTTACTACTAGTTCTTTGTTGTGTCATCCTTTGTCCAAAATTAAGAGATGCTAATTGAAGCTACAAAGTACCTTATCTCGAGAACGGTTACCCTGATTTCATCAAATAAGGTGCATTGTATTGCTTTAGTAGAGATCTGTCCACCATGTAAACTACTCTATGATATGTGTATAATTTTCCCCAGAAATCCGTATTGATACAGTGTAACAATGTCGGCGCCGATGATAAATAAAATAAAACAAAATAAAAGGCATGATCATTTGAACACTGCTATTACAAGACTGGTAAGAGGTAATAAATTTGGGACGAAAGTATTCAAAAAAAGATTTTGGCTGTTGCCATGGTAGTGGTGGGTCAGGATTGTTTTCCCAATTAGTGATGGTACGACCTACCTGTCAAGTATGAACAAAATCAGCCAAGCCAAAAAAAAAAATCACAGAAGAGTTAGTTAAAAAGCCATACCTGGTGAACAGTTACTCTAAATTTGGGGTCAACTTTCTCAGTGATGAAAAAAGATATCAAAACTTCAAATAGTATCATTGTGCCCACACTCAAGCCGAGTACAATGAGCTATGTCTGAGGTGCTGTATCCTAAATTTGTAGGAGATACATTTAGCTCGAAGCTATCTAAAAATCATTTTTTTACTGTTGCTATGGCAACGACGGACCAACATTTTTTTGCAGATTTTTCCTAATAACTAGGGTGAAGGTGTGACCTACCTGCCATGTTTGAGCGAAATCGGCCAAGCCAAAAAAATCACAGAAGAACTAATACATGAACACACTGGAAATCACACACACAAATGATTTGAGGGGCAATCCTAGTGGAGCGGATCGCCAATACCATGTTCATTAGCATATTGACCGTGAAAATACCGAAAACATTATTGCATGGGTGATATGCAAATTAGTTTTAGTCAAAATAAGTAAGTGACTGCCTAGAAGTACCATTACTGTTGTTCAAATTTCATTTCACTCGACAAGTATATTCATGTACCCCAAAGGTAAAGTATCGCACTTCTAAATATTTATTTCTGCTATGTTTCGAAAACGCTACTCTTGAAAGGACTACTTTGTTTGCATATGGGGTGTAGAAATACCGATTTCATAGACGAATCAAAATTAACTGCAGTACATATGTAATAATGTAGTATACTTCATTTTTACTGAAAACGTTTTTCCCCTGAAATATATTCCAGTGAAAATGCCATTTACCTCATACTCTATTGAGACACAGCACAAAGAAAATCGGATTCACATGTTATGCTTGACAACGTTTCAGCGAAAATAAATTAAGTGAAATTCTATGTGACTTCATAAGAGTTGGAAATGAACAAAATATGTGACACCCGAGCCTACCACTCCATACACAATGTAAACTATACCTCCAAAACATTCTTTCACTTACGGTTTCACCAGTGTATTCTATTTGACTTCAGAAGAAATTGAAATAAACACATTATATGACAACGTACTTAATTATAATTTCAGCCTCTAGTTCAGCACTGATTAAATAAACTACCTCGTCTTCATGCCAACTTGAAGTTATCATTCATTGCCTACATCAGTGACTTCAAAATACATGTTTCAATTCCAGGAATTTCACTTGCTATTAATTGCATGGGACTGCCAGTCTTTCATGATTTTCTATTAATTGTAATATCAATTTTGCGATTACTCTGAACATGAAGCTGTAACCACAGACCGTCTAGGTGCTGTAATTAAATCATTGTATAAGCACTTGTTAGGCAGGCTTGAACTATGCACGTGAAGCCAGCTCAGAAGTATATCCAATCCATAGATTTCTCATTGTTTGATAACTATTTGCTGCAAATGCAACAAAAATCAATATAAAAATATTACCCACACAGCATTCTACAGGTTACTTGTTTATTATACATGTTTTCATTCTAAAGATAAATGAAATCCAAAAAGTTTACAACGTAATCAGCAAATGTTGTTATGTGGAGTCTGGCCATGTTTGTTTTTATTATTAGAGGACGCTTACGCGCGTAATCATTCCATATTTGAAATTCACATTTCCTTATATGGTAGGAGGAAATTACCATGTAAAATGCCGCAAAATTACTGCACGCTGTAACTTGTGGCGTTACGTTGACAGATGTATAATATTACAATATAATGCATTCACTTTTTTTATATAATACAAATACACAAAAATAGAAATATATCGAATGTTGACACGTCATACTGAGCACAATGAAATACACATCACATAACAATTATGTAAATTAACCGCTATGAATGAAAAACATTTGCAATATAATACAGCATTCATGGTCCCAAACACTCCATAGACCAATTGGTTTGAAAAACAATTATTATTAAATTATAATTAAGGGGACATATGCTAACTGTTGTGAATCATCATTAAATGCTGTGTAAAAAATGAAGTTGAAAAGTTGTTTTGCCATGACGATGCTTTAATAAATAAACAATATTATTAGCAACATTTAAAATAATATGAAGTCGTTATAAGTTTCGTTGAACATCATTGCTGTCGCTTGATCATGTTTATATATGTTCTTCATTTCCTGTAATGTCGATCCATGGCCCGAGTTTGAATATTTATCTGTTAAAATATGCACGGGTTTATTCATGTATTTTGTGAGTACTGCATCTGTATGTGTGCTAATGTGGGCTTACATGGTTAGTCTGTATGCTAATGTTGTTTATGTGTGTTATACATTTCTATCTTTTCAGTGCTATCTGATTTATCAGTAATCAATGGATGGATTTAAGAAACGATTGGCGTGGACTGACTAGACATACTGATTTAGTATTGATTTTACTTGACATGATCTACATGTGGTGGTGGTGGACTGACTATATTAGTGGTATTATTGCCAGGTATATTATATATATTTTTCTCATATATATATATAATTGTGTGTGTAAGTGATTGGATACGATGTGTTTATTGGGAGTTTAGTCAAAAAATATTCCTCACCCTCTCATAACTACAGTTGTTCTTGCTTGAGCTACAGCTACAGGCTTCACTTTATAAAGGTTCTGTCTTTCCTTTCCACGCAAACGTTTTTCTCATTTCCCGAATTTATGCCAAAACAGTACCTAAGTTTTGTTGGTTGAAATGGGATTGTCCAAGATTGAAAAAGAAAAGTAAAAAGAAAAATATATGATAATATACCCTAGTTTGCTGTCTCTCTCCTCATCTCTCCTCTTCTCTTCTCTCAGCTCTTTTCTAAAATATAATTGCTTGGTTTATGTCTGTAAGGATAACCCCTGCGAACAAATCAAGAATCATATCCGTCGTTAGCTTGACTTATCTGTCAATGAATAGTCACTAACAATGTTTGTTGCCAAGACAACGAGACCCAGACCAACCTGTAACCGATCATGGGAAACCCATCCTGAAAATGTCATGACAATTCGTTTGAAATGAAGAACCATTTCATTACCAGAATTGCCGTTTCTATGACAACCGGGCCTAGACCTCTCCCAAAATCTAATCAAAATCGGTACTTATATCAAGAATAACCCTCTTGAAAATGTTGTATAGTTGACATAGTCTCCGTTCGTTTGTTAGTGACTGTGTAAGTTATACACAGTGAAAGAATTAGATAGATTATAATTAAATGTTGGGGGAGTATTCAGCATGCTAAATGTAGATTGTTTCTTCATATGGTTGTGTTCTTTCAATGTGACACCTACTGTAGATGAGGTCATTCTCACATCGTAAAGAACTGTTAAATCCACTCATAACCCAGACATTTTTTAATCAAATTACAAAACAAAACATAATGTGTATTTTTCATATTTCTGAGAAATGGTAGAAGGCACAATAAAACAATAAAACCAACATGGCCCGTTTGAATCAAATCACTAAAGAAATGCATGTGAAATAGTAACCTGTACTAATGTACCAGGCATGTCTGAGAAAAAGTTAATGATATGTTCACATTTTGCAAATTTTATCGAAATCCAAGATTAACTGAAAATACTAACCCATTATATATTGTCTTTGTAGCAAATATAAACCAATTTCGTAAAAAAATATTTCTGAGAAACGAACACTTACGACTAGTCAGCCATTTTGAATCAAATCACGAAAGCAAATGACGTCACGAGTAACCTGCCACGTCTGATGTGAGTTTGAATGAAATTGTAACAGGTGTGCATGCGAAAAGCTGATGACAAAATTTAACCCATTATTTCATGTGTTTCTACTAAATTGAATTCAAGTTTGTAAAGATATCTCTAGGAAACGAGCAGAACACTTGTAAAAAAGAAAAACGTCAGACGATTATTTTGAATCAATTCAGAAAATAAAATCTACTATGGCCAATTTAAAAACCAAACTTAAATGAAATCGGTGAAGGCATGCATGTAAAACAGTTGACGATACATTCAAATGTTGAATTTTGGAGATACGAATGGCCGAAACTCAAAGGACAATCAACGTACACGTATGATGATAGAAGCACGAACTGGTGCACGCATGGATGAAAGGAGTGAACATAGTTTCTTTTTTGGACTTTGTTCGACGACGATTAAAAATCATTTCCAAAATTGCTGTGCCAATGGCAACTAGGTACCCTCTCATTTCTGAAGATTTCATAATAATATTTTGAAAATATTTTTGAGTTATCCTGCTGCCAGACAAACACGCAAATGTACGCGGGCACAAACACAAATGTAGTTTATTTTATTTTTATTTGTATTGATAATTTGTTTATGTAAATATCACTAGTGTGTGCGTGCAACACTTTCGACAGGCTCAAAACGAGATTATTACATATTACAAACTATTTGTCACAAATCGTCTGCTTGCATAGATCACGCACGATCTTTGTGAATGAAATATTCCTTGTTCATTGGTTAATTGAGAATTGACATTAAGAATGGACATATGCTATAACGGTGTGTTCATGTAACGAACGTGTTTACAGGTGGACAGATTTTCTGTTATTTAAACGACATTTAAATATTGCAATTATATGAATATTCAGGATCCACATATAAATAACATAACCATAGTTAATGTTCTCATGTCAAATGTATATATTTGAACGGTTTATAATACTACTCGTTCATTGGTGTATTGGCGTGTTCGCCTAGGTTTGCAATGAGCATTTTGGGTCGATAAAACCGCATTTCAACCTTTTGTATATGTGTGAACATTTCTATTAATACATCGTATAAGACTCAAAATAGAAATTATGACTGTTATCGAACACGGCACATGATGAGAGTGCTCGGGTAGAGCTGAATGTTTTGAACAAAGTTGGGAAACAATTAAATCAGCAGCAGATTTGAATTGAGGTTATCGTGGACGTCTTGTTTACTTCTATGGTTTTATGAACCTAGGATGATCCACCATTCATAACCATGTGGTAAGAATGTTATAGCAAACTCTATTACAAATATTGTGGGGGAAAAATCACAAATGCACAAGCTACTGGCATGGATGAAAATGCATTTCTGTCATGAAATGAAACATTATTGGATCAAATAGAGGTGTGATGAATAATTTGGATGACCAATAGACATTTTTATTACGTGTGATTTGATTGTACTGCTTGATATTGCGTTTTAGGGAAAGTTAACTTTTGAAACTTATTATAATACGGAGAGCTTAATACTTACGAAGGCTTTTCACGAATATAGTTATTTGAAACCAGAAGACAGGAATTTTTTTCTGTACTCTAGATTCAGCGTATAGAATTAAGCTTTAAGTTCATTCATCATATGAGTTTGACGGTGGCATCATATTTTATTATAATCAGGTCAGCAGAAGTGTACACGATTGGCTTGTTTAAATAGTATGAGACATTTACTATGATGGGATTGCTTAATAACACTTTAGAATGGGGTGTTTATATCAAAGTTATTAAATGATATTATGCGATGTTATATGAAATTGTGCGAATTAAAAATTATCACAGATTAGTTATGTCAAGAAATTCAAATTGAAAACTTATTTATTTATTTATATATTTATTTATTTTATTCATAAGATGATTAATAAATTACGCTAGTTGACCAAAAAAGTTAAACTAAAATCAAGTTCATTTTGTGGATAATAAAACCTGGCACGCGTAATCACATGTAGACGCATTTGAGTATAAATTACACCATCTATTGTATAATGTTTTTATATATGGTGTCTGTAAACGCAGCACGATTCTAACAATCGTTGTCTTTATATGGAGATATTTAGTTAAATTCACCGCAACAAATACACTTTCCTATGATGTATACTATTAAGCTGCTGTCGTGTTTACATTATAAAAACGTGTGACGCTACGTCAATATATTTCCGTACAGCGTCAATCTTTCCTGGAATTGTCGGGAGGCCGCTGTTAGTTATAGAGTAACTAGTAAAATCATATCAATGCCAATAATGAAATTCAAGCAGGAAATTCTTGCCAAATACCCTCAATTTTCTCTTTAAAAAAATAGATTTAATAAATGAGCAATTCAAGTTATTGCTACACTCCCGTGTCATTTATTGTTAGGGGGTGGTCGTGTCAAATGACGTCATTGATTCGCGCTTACATTGCTGCATATGTTAACTAATTAATGTTAAATGTTATGTATACATATACCTACATATATATATATAATGCCATATCAGAGTGAATAGCAAACAGTAGAGTAAAGCTATACTTTGAGAGACTGTTTTAAATTAAAAATGGCGTAATACCGAGTGTGTGAAATTGAATCAGATACGATATGCCTAACATACTTTATTACTTAATTGAGAAGATGCCTTTCAGCTGTTCATTCTTTATTCAATCCCCTGCTTTCATTCAATCAACGTCAAGATGCCCATTGAGTTATAAAACTATCAGACTCCAAAAGAAAACATTAAAGAAAACACTAATAACGCTAAACGGCATGCTCGACGTGATGACGACAATGGATATTTCTCAAAGATTGGGGGGGTTCGCCATGGGGCTGTCATTACTGTAGAGTTCCGTGTCTGTTCTCGTTTTGATTTCGTTGTAAATTGGGAACAGTGAAGGAGGATATGGTATAGAAATCACAGATTAATATGCGTATATAGTTCACGAACTTAATGTAGAGATACTCGATATGGCGATTTCCATTCATGTGAATATGACAGTCACATTTACAGAATAAATGGTTGCACCCTCCATATTGTGCTGTCTAAACACTGATCTCTCATTAAGCCAATAACGTTTGTAGCTGCTTCATTATTTCGTTGGAATGTAGCTTGGTTGTTTATTGAGACAAATAAAAGGAGATATTTTTTAAATCCATTGTTAATATAAGACAATAATTAAGGTATTTTCTTGACTGTGTCGCGGTATTTGTCACGGAGAGTTACTGAAGGTATTGATTGTTGACAGTTAATACTATTATTGAATATTTTCTTAACTCAAAAAAAAAATAGAAAAACAGCAAGAGATAATGATGTCTAAGCAAAATCTTATTATCGCGTCAATCATTCCTCTGTACTTTGATTGATGCAAATTTATATACGTATTTGTTCATTTCACGGTACACGTTGTCGGTGTCTTGGGATTGGCTTGCTTTGATATATCGACTGCGAGTAAGAGTTAAATATGTGATGCATGGCGCTGGGAAGGGGGGGGGGCTCTTTCCTACATTTCTAAATAGTGCAGATGGATTGGTTTCCTTTTTATAATTGTAGCCTGGGTGAACGAAACAAATTATTTGTTTTTACGTGTATTTACGTGTCATATTAGGTAGCAAGGTTTGACAACAAGTGTCATAAAGTTAAATAATATTCAATATATACGTGACTTTTGAGGACCTCACTGAAAATATGTTGCTATACGACTTTCGTGAACTGTCTTCGGTATGGCCATCATTGTATTTTTAAGTTATTTTGTGCATATATATGGGTGTTTTTGGTGATCATAATTTTAACCTTAAACATGTGCCACTATACAATGCATAATTTATATAATTAATATTCACAAGAAGTGAATTGGATATCGGCAAATATAACATTGTATACGATTCAGGATCTCTTTTTTGCAGCGAGTACGTTGGTAGATACATCTACACAAATAGTGTGTTGCATGGCAACGCCTGCGTCTGGCGAATCCATCTGACTACAAAAACCGACCAGCTGACGGTAAATACACTTCCCAGAATAAGAACATACAACTACGCAACACTTTCAAAATGAGTTTGTTATTGTTGCAATTATTTCAATAACGTGGTTAAGTTAATCATTACCGCTCATGACTAACGTGTGTGTGTGTGTGTAATATGGGGGGGGGGGGGGGTTAATTGTGTTAATTAAACTCAATTGACTCGGTTGTCGAACCCTTCATGACATAGTTGTGCGTTGTGTGGAGGTTTTCATTACGTTCATTAAATTCCGTTGGCTCGTTTGTCGATTTTACAGATCAAACCTCAATCATAGATTTGTTACGAAATGATGACGCGCATTGTTATCCGGCTATCAGGTGCAAACCGTCGAGGATGACGTCGCGGAAGGATGTGACGACACATTTACATCAGTGTTTGACCGCTGGGTCCGACACAAGGATAATTCATTTAGTGTAATGTCATCTGAATTATGCTTTTTGTATCTCTCTCACGAAACCGATGCACCTAATAGAAAATAGTTATGGAGTTGCAGTTCAATTTCGGCAATAATTTTTGCTGTGTTTTGTGTTCTGTTATGTTTTTGTCGGAACGCCTCATCGCATTTTGTAAATTCGTAGCTAGCAGGGTTTCAACCACTAAAATACACCAAATACATTTCTAACATGCCGTAATTTAAAGCACATTTTACAGTTTGGGGTGGACAGGGTTTTGAAAACAAACGTGTCGTTGTTCCATGTTTCCGCGACCGTGTAAAAGAGTGAACCAGATTCCAACGTTGCTCTGAGATGTAATCGTACTGAAAACCACGCACACCAGCTAGATCCCGCAAATAGTTTATTGAATTTTTGATTAATGCTCATTGCCGTTCTTAAATACTGAGACCTAAATCAGGAAATATGTTAACAGGTCTGCGAGCAAAGAATTACGACGTCGATTACTTTTGGCGGCACATTGACGCGGTTGACATTCCAAATCGGAGGAGTTGTGTTGTACCATTAACACACAATACAACACATATCTCCCACTTTTCATTTTGTTCCTCACGCACGTACACCTGCGGCTTATTTTTTCGTTTTTTTTTTTTAATATCGCTGACAGAAATGTAAACAACGCACTTTCCATTGCTAAGGAAGTCACGTGGTCTTACAGATCGTTCCTGTTTATGCATATTCTACGTTCTTTGTTGCGTGTAGTGATATTTCTACTTAATATGATTCAAAATAACGTCAAGGGATATTGGGTATATTTACGATTGTAGCAATAGAGAGAGCAGGGATGAGAATTCAATGAACGGAAACGAGAATCGATTGGATAAATAAATGAAAGTAAAAAATTAGAGAAAGGGGAGACAGAATCTTGAACTGTTGTTATGTTTTGTGTTGATTGTATACATTTCCTGTGAAAAGCAAGCAACCATACAAAGTATTTTCATTGCGAATAATAAAATCTTACATTAGTGACAGAATAACAATTAATCGGAGATTCGAATATGTGTTGATTTTCACCAGGGTTTTACCATGGAAGGTACTAATTATAAAATTAGTACCTTCCATGGTTTTACTGTTTAGTATACAGACTAGAGCACTGAAATGAAAAATGTACATGAGTTATTTTTTTTATTATTATTTTTACGTATTTACTTATAAAACATAATATCTTTGTCAAAATTCTATAAGGTATTATATTTTCCTCTTTTTTCTGGGTCTGGTCTCTGTGTATTGAATGGGTGTACAACATCATGAGGATTTTGCTCTCTCATCTCCAGTCATAAAAATGTAGTCGTCTCTAATTATTAATTATATCCATTCTCGTCAATATATAAGTACAACTTAAATGGCGGTGGTCATCGCGCTGCGCGTGTGCGACATTTGTGTTGATAAACATTGATTTTCCCACAATCCAATGCGCTCTTCCAATGGAAATCCCAAGTATAACGTTTGACCTGGGCGCGTCTTGCAAAAATGCCTATTTAAAGCTTGATAACGTCTGGTTTATACTCGTTGATCTGCGCAACAGTGAAGTTCGCGATCTTTGTTTTTATCATGATCACCCATAATTCTCGCGCATGCGTGGCGCCACGACTATCGCTCTTTAAAATTGGCACACGTGGAGTAGAACCATGGGGCCGAAGGGAGAAAACCACTTCCTCGTGTTAGTAGTGATTCTAACCCATGGACCGCAAAACTTCATTGCCGAATCAACAAAATTGTTACATAATTCAAAGTCATTATTAGAGTATATATATATATATATATATATATATATATATATATATATATATATATATATATATATATATATATATATATATATATATATATATATATTTCTGTTTCGCATATCGCATTGAATAAAAGATGATGATAATATAATTATATATTGCCACAATATTTTCTCTTAGGTTGACGTCAGCGGAGTTGTGTATTAATCCTAGCCGCTGGCGATGATTGCTGCTACTATTACAAATTCCTGCTAACGTCCACAGCCCTAAAACACTGAAACGGAGTTTTCAACTATTGCTGAAATAACACCAAATACATAAATATCATTGCGCGTGTCTCTATGCTAATTTTTGTTGACGCCGCTGTGTTCTATTTCATGTGAACGCCCTGCGTACGTAGTGTGGCGATTCTGCTCGTTCGTAATTTTTGCTCCAATTAGCTAGGATTTTTTTTAATTTTGTTTAAGGGACTGAATAACAATACGCTCATGAGCTTGATAAATTGAACAATTGTTACCACAATTCGTAGTTATCGACCGTATATTAACCTAGAACTTCGGCAATTCCTCCAGACAGCGCGTACAATAAAAAAAAAGTTCGGTAGTATGTGACATCAAACTATGTGATATGCATTTTCGCTATCTTCTTCCCATAAGTCATTGCGCTTTACGCAAAGTAACGCGTGTCAAACTATTCGGAGTTCGAAATTTTCGTTCTGCCCTGCATTACGTCACACGGTGGAAATATGCACGTTATGCATATATGCATCGACCTCCGCTGCGCGGCGTACTGTCTGAGTGCATACTTTGAGGTATTCTCATAATAACCTTATTATTATACATCTTTTTTTCCAAGGATACACCATGGGAATGCCGAAATCCAAAATGTTCAGAACAGAATCAGCGAACTGTGCTGAGTCCGGTCAAACTCTGCTGGCAGGCATGTTTGTTTTTATTATTAGAGGACGCTTACGCGCGTAATCATTCCATATTTGGAATTCGCATTTCCTAAAATGGCAGGATGAAAATACCCCGTAAAATCCGCAAAATTACGTCACGCTGTAACTTATGGCGTTACGGTGACAGATGTATAATAATAAACATTACTCATGTTTCGCAATTATAAATTATAATATCGTGATATTAATCCTTAATCCTAAGTATGTTCATTATTAATTTATTTTACAAACATTGATATATATACCACTTATTATATTTTCAGGTAATAATAATAATAATAATTACGCAACTGTAATCTGCTGTCGATACAGTAAGGTAAAAATAGTGCAAAGTAAAATATAAGTAATACAACTAAAAATAACTGCAAATTTAAAAAGAAAGTAATCGAAAGTAATAATTGGTAAAAAACATTTGCTTAGTTATGCGGGTGATTTGTTTATTTTTTTGGGAATTAGTTTGTTAAAATGTTTGACATTGTATTGAAGTTGTCCCACGCTGTGAGAATTCTTGGTGTCAAACACAAATTACAGAATGTATTTAGACTAAAATTATAAACATTGGTGTACAGCACTTGTCAAAAAATGACATTTATAAACATAAAAAACACTCCTTGAATACGAAACAATTTTGATGAATTTTGCTCAGAACTTCTTTTCAAAATGTATGGCGTGATAATAAATACTTTTCAAAATGTGTTTCTAATGAAACCAGTTTTCAAAATATGGGACTAGTGGTGGTACCTTTAAAAATGGTGTAATAACGAAAGCACTTTTTAAAATGTAAAGTACTTTTCAAAATCTAGTGTTACAGAACACCGGACTGTAAACCATTTGTCTTTAACTGATGTTTTGAGCATAATCACTGGGTTTTAAGCTCACTAATTTGCCAGGACAACAATGAGTTATATTATAAATATACATATTTACGAGGATTTCATTTAAATTAACATATTATAATTATCAACGAAAATATTCAAATTTTAACCCAATAAAAATGAATACATTTACTGTATACGTTATAAACTTTTCTACTTCTGCAGAATATACATACTGTAAGCGGTTTTTAGGTGGAAACACACACACACAGGTATTTTGCTCCCAAATGGATAAAAATGGTATATTCTTAAACAGTAGTGTTAGAATATTAACCATCTGTGATTTTATATACAAAAAACTTTATGTTTAATTATAAAACAACCAAATAAAGTGATTTTTAAAGCTGGGGCAAAAAATTACATAAAAAAACGTGGAAATACATTTACTGTATATATTTTATACGCAACAAACCATGTTAAATATGGAGTAGAGTTTAACACTTAGTTTTACTTTTTTCACAAAAATTAATGTTAACTTATGCTAATTAATGCTATATTGTTTTATCAAATATATATTTTTACGTTTCAGCTAGATTCTAATACCGCGTATGTGTGATTTACGACCATCTGTGCTATCTACAAGTCATTGTACCGCTAGTTGAATGGGGATAAGAATGAGAACCAAGAATATTATGAGTAGGATGGACGGAGTGGTCGAGGTCAAAGGCAGGGGATATTAGTTCCCTGGTTCAATGTGAACTTGTTCGTCGACCCTGATTTATTCAAATTGTTCTACCCCGATCTAAAGATTACATCATTTTCAAATAACACACTTTAGCTTGCATACGTATTGTTGATTCGAAGACAACTGGAATGTACATATCACAGTATGAGACTTTTTCATACAAATAATAAAATATATATTCGGTTTCTGAGTACAATGTACAAAATACCGTCTCAGACTAGTCTTTTCTATTTTTAGTAAAATAGCCTGTTATCATAAAGGCAGGTTATTTTGTTTAATGACGCGGAAAAGACATCTTTGTCACATTTATCATTTTGATGGAAACAGGCAGATTTTCACCATCACTGAGGGATAGGTTTCCGTCGTACTGGCAGATTCCATGATCACAGTTTGTGTTCAAGACCTCACTTGGTTGGATTTCCGGGACAGGAAGTGTGGGTTGTTTAATCACTCAGTAATCTATTTGTTGGGAGGGATTAGTGATGACGAATGCATATTAAGATTCTTATTAAATGTAATACAAAAGCAATTGTACAATTTGTCGTGCTTATGTAATATGTAAATAATATATAGCTGTGCACTGAGCTCCGTCGATATATTTTAGTAGGATTATTTAGATGTCCAATTTTTAGCTTAATGGCAATTTGATCTTCGCTGCTCAAAGGCGAATATTTGTCGATGAGATTTAGTCAATTTAGTTCAAGAAATTAATCTAAAGTTGTCTCTTCCTGTAATGGCGCATTTTTAAATTTCGTGAATATATCTGGGTTTTAATAGCCTCAGCAGAGTGCTGAGAATGACATGGGGTGTGACGACGACATAGTGTGACGTCACGATAACGGATGAAACTCAGCAATGGGATTGGTCAATTTATTCTCTGTAGTGAGTACGCGCATGCGTAAGACAGGGTCGGTAAAATACATTTTAATAACTTTTCTTCTAGAAAGAAAAATGTCACATAATTCGGCTTTGCTGAATAGAACGATAATTATTGTTTGGAGAGATTGCCAGCAATACATATGACGTAAATTTAACCGGCTTGAGTCACACGTGACGTAAGAAGCCACCGTACGTGCGTCAGAATAACACGGCACGAAATGATAGTAAAAGGTATATAATAACCGTACATTCGTTTGAATGAAAATATCAATGAATTACTATAATATGTGCATTAACAAATCAAACCCCCGACCTATGATAGTGTGTCGCAGATCAATATTATTGGTCTTACTTTAAATTGTGTTAATAATTTCATTCATTTCCGCAGGCTTTGCACGACACAGTATTTATCAATATGACAGTTCTCGTCCTTCTGAAAAATCGATTTATTCAACGCCAGTTTCAAACTAGCTATTTTGTTCAAAGTTTTTATTTCTGTTTTTAGCTTTCTGTCTTATAGGATGAGATAACTCAATGTCTGGCCACGCCATATGACGTGGGTCGGCGTGGACGGGTTACACGATCTCTGTACGTAATAAACTCATCCAAACCATGGACGTCCATGTCCAAACGAGGTAGAATCAAATCAAATGGAATGCTCAGAAAAAAATGCACAGAAGTTTTGTAATATAGAATTCTCATTCTATTATTCAGATTTTTTATTTTGTAATTGCTATTTTGTCGTTATTTTGGTTATTTTTGTGCCGTCTATAAGGTGTCCCGTCATGTCGTGTGTGCGTCTTTATAGAAGTGAGACTATCGCGTGAGGGCGCACCACCACAATGACATGTCAAGGGCACTATTCTGTATTTACGGAGACAAAGAAAACAGCAAACACATCGAAGTGAATAGGGTGAATAAAAGTGATGGCGTATCTTTGATCATAACACTTGCGCTGCGCATACAGTGGGAATAATGAGTTCATTAACTTCTTAACAAAATAGTGTAAATAATTGAACGGTACTAGTGCACGATTCTCACGGATTCCATCTCATGCACTTAACTTCCGTGACCCTCAAACAGCCAACACATATCGAACAGACTTGACGTTATACTTCTTGTCACCATCGCTCAAATGCTACATGAAATCCCAGATGCATTTGACGTGGCCTTGAACATCTAGGCTGTAGTGGTAATGCGTGAATGTAATTGACGGTTGATTACATACATTTTTTTTTAAATGCGAGCATGAATTGATGTGAGTGAGATTTTAGCTATGTTTGAAATCTCACGGAAACATGATATTTGACTCAAGTGCGCCCTCTATATGAGTTTCTTTTCTGATAGTATACTCGTAGTATTTCTCAATAGTGTAAAAGCATTATTTTCGCTCTTTTTTCTATTTGATTATATTTTCTGGGTTAAAAAATTCTCAGTGAAACAAAGCGTCATACTGTTATTGTACATGTTGACGTGGTTTTAATTTAGCACAGTTTACTTATCGGCGAAGACACTGAAATTGAATTGCAGTGAATAAAAAAAATGTGTTTTTAAGAATTAACTTGAATTTATATATGACGTTGAGGGCGCAAGTCTCTTATCTTTGGCATTGTACACCCATGGTCATGATTCCTCAGCTCCTGAGAGCGAGGTTATTTGTAGATATGTTGGCGATCGCCACTTTGTCTGCGGAAGTACTATGGGAGATTGCATGATGGGAGTGAAAAGTCTTTGGATCTGTAAAATAATTTTAGAAAAGTGAAAACTAAAGCGACTGTGAAATAAAGGTTGGTTTTAAATATTAAATATCATGAAATTTGGATGTAATAATTAAAGGAAATTGAACTGGTATGAAAGGGCAGTAAATTTAGCCGGAATGCAAGGTCAGAATCTGGGGTCAAAATACATCCATCAAGGTTGTTGCAAAGTGTCAACAACTGGAAAGGTGAAAGACTTCGTTTGCAGTTTGTGTGAATGGCCGGGGAGAAAAAATCATGCAAATTCTGTGCTTCAGTAACAATATTTGCTACTTGTTTGTGCAATGGAAATTAATACAAGAAATTCTGCCAAAAGACATGTCCTTCTAGTAAACAAAACAACCTTGGGACGTTTATCTTGAGAAATTGAGAAGACAAAAATCCCTTGGGACAGTCTATGTGAAACAATGGACATGCTTCGCCAGGGTATCAAGGTTATTTTGATTATTTGAAGATAGAAACTGCTGCTTTATGGAAGAGCAAAGTTCAATGTCATTGGCACAGTAATGACGTTTTTAGAGAGGTGACTCGTTAGAAGTATTCGCCGTGACTCCAGACTTTTCATTCGGGTTTATACAACACTTACTTGTTACTATCAAGAAGGTTTAATGTCTTGTTTGTATTTGCACAATGTGAATGAGGGGTTTATTGTCAAAATATATACAGGTGCTTGTATGCCTATTGAAACTATACAAAATTCGACCAATGCACATCTGTTTCATGTGTTAAAAGAACGTTGCGATATTCTCATGGAATTGTTAAAGGGCTGCAGTCGTCGTGCCGCGTCCTGTTCGATATGGGACTTACAGCGACATATACAACGCGTGTAAAATACATGTACATTGTTTATTTACATGAAATTCGAACTCGCGCTGCGCGACGACCACCGCGCTTTAAATCTTGGTATCATTTCCAACTGTCACCAAACTGTACGTTTTGACGACTCGTATGTACTTCTGGGACTTGTAATAATTTTCTGGGAACTGTACAGCAAATCGCATATTTTCCTTATTAATATTTCATAGTTTTTCTAAATTTCAGTTTTTATTGATCATAATTATTTACAGTAATAACATATTTCTCCGATTGTGTGATATGACAGCTTTGCCCACACACAATAAGACAGGATGATATGTACGAATATGTGTGAGTATGTTTCATGGATTAATAGGCCACTTCTTTGCTTCAATTCCAACTACATCTCTGGAAATATCACTTGCTGTTTATCATCCACATTTTGATATCCCCACAATGTGTCGATTGCGTATCTGGAAATTCTAACTACTATTTCGCAAAATTTGACCAGCCTTGCTTCTACCAGTCATTTAAGTCAACTCCCATATTTTCCTTCACAGTGAAGGTTAATGCAGATATATTGTAAATTACACAGAGGTAACATTACAATACATTTCCCTTCACATTCCCTTGTATTACATAACAATCTTTGAGCTGAGGCAGTTATGGTTCTACAACCATCACCAGTTCTCTTGTTGTACAATGTAATTATATAGACTGGGAGATCGGCAATACAGCCACTAAACCTAAATAGCATGAGAGTTATACAAACAAAAAGCCACATGTAATAACAAAAATAAAATCTCTAATCTCTTGTCGCATCTTTCTTTCAAAGATTATGGTGTATTCGAAATAAATATTAATAAGTTTATTACACTACCGAACCATCAGCGGGTTTAGTATGCTGAATAAAAAAGTATTACAAGACTAGGACGATTCTAAATACAATACAAGACAATACAATAATAGAAAATAAGAATAAAATAAAGACTGAGTTAAAAAAACAAATGTTAAAAACAATTACTAGAATGAACACAATTAAAACAAAAAATGATCTAAATAAAGTACTAGTAATCTCAACAACCCCCCCTCCCATAGGTGAAGTAATTACAAATGTTTATTGACAGTGGCGGATCCAGCAAAATGTATTGGGGGGGGGGTCCGCCCCCCCCCTCTGGATCCGCCACACCGTGGTACTCAAACAAACACATTGGCGCCATAAAGAAGATGACAAGTATACAGATAAGGTACTCTTGGTACAACAAAGGCATTCCCAGAGGCGGCGGCCAGAAATTTTGCAAGGAGGGGCGAGATCTGCTCACCAACGCTATTTCCTGCACTTTGAGGGGCAAATTTTGATGACACAAAACGGTTTAAGCTTGATTTTGGAGGGGCGACACCCCAAAAATTTTTCAAGGGGCAACCGACTCCTCTGTCCTTGAACTTGAAGTTTTCGTTATAGTTTTGCGAGTAAACATGATTCTTTACGTTATGTACCCTTGACAGTATTCATACATTTTAGATTCGGCTATAATTTTACCGTCCTACCGGGTTGTAAATCGTCGGTCCATAAAATATATGTATGTTACTTTTCAAAAAAGCAGGTACAACCATACAAACTTAGGGTTCCCTAATAGTATTGGCCTGTGAGAGTAATTATCGGTTTCGGCATAGATCCTCCAGTAGAGGGTCTATGGTTTCGGGGATAAGGACAAGGACGTATTCATTCCGTCCACTAAAACTACGCCCTCTGGTGACAAACTTTCATGCATTCAGCCAAGGTGTTAAAAGGTTAGTGCTGTACTGTAGTGCACCGGTACTCAGTTTAATTTTAATCATCAATCAAATATTTTCATAAACCTGTATTTTCTGTCTCTTCAACCATTTTCAGAAGCAGCACTTTATGCAAATCTTATCTAATTTGCATACAAGGCGGAAGTGCCAACATGGCGACCTCCATACAGGAGCACATTGCGGAAGCTACTCGAGAAAAACTACAGGAATACGAAACATTACGAGGTAACAGTCACTTGAGTGATTATTTGCATATGCAGCATAATGTCAAGATCACGCGCGTCTCAAAATTTGCTTTGAGTCGTTTGTATTTATTCCGAAAAATCGATAAATTGTTACTTAGTTGTGTGACGTGTAGTATTGGTCGTACCCTCCGTATCACGTGGTCGGTGACGACGTTAGTGCAAATTTAGTGAATTGCAGAGATTTGAAAACTAAGAAAGGAAAACTGTGATAGAAAATCTGTCTCAATATCATATTTCACACTCCACCGATACGGTATGAGCATTTAGGTAAATGAAATGTGTAGGAGCCGCGTTAAATCAACCGGGCGGTGGCCTTTCGGTCGGGCTTGTACTAGATTTAGGTCCATGATCATCACAAACGCGCTATGTATGGTTTATCGCAAGACATTTTTGGGCGAATACCTGTTAGTGGTGGAGTAGAGCGAACGTCAGTGCGCGGTGTTGGTGATGAGAAATCGGACTTTGGGTTTGTATTTGGTAGTATTTGCGAATTTATAAATCTTAAAATATTTATAAACTTTCACCAATTTACCGTTGACTTAAATATTTGACGTGTGTTGACTGCTTTTGCACATTGTATAGCATAGTATAGTCGGGGTAATTCACGAATCACAAATCACGAGTCAATAAATGCCAGACGTAGATGTGTGGATTAAAAACAGTAATAATAATTATTTAATAGCAATAGTGAGGCATTGGTGTAAACAAGTCTTACCATAAAAAAGTCATTTTTAATTACATACATGTACAACACAAGTGTAGACAATACTTGTGATTAAGTGATTAAGACTAGTGATGGTGGTAGGTGAGGGGTCTGTGTAGTACAGGTTTATTTTAATCATTATGAAAAAAATATTTATTATAAAAGTTGTCTTAAAAATGGCGGCTGTGTATCCCTGTTCTTCACAAACGAGAGCAATTGCTTCGCAAAAATAGGTGAACCACATTTTATCATGAATTAGTTTAACTGTAATTTGTTGATTTGTTAATTTATGATTCGTAATTTGTTGAATCATGAATTTCCTTAACCCAGTTTTTTTGTCATGAGTGGTACTGTCTGTACAGTGGACACTACACATTCATGCAGCAAGTTAAGGTATTGTGTACAAGTTACCGACACATTTACTGTATTTATTCTGTTAGTGTAAAAATTACATACTGGAAAAAAAAATGTATCTTGAAAAATTGCAGATTGTATGTGCACAGATTCCAAAATATTGTTGCAGGAGCATTTCATAGAAGGCAGCTTCAAGCCTGTTACTCTATGACTCATTAGTTGTCTACTTTTCTAAATACTCTGGGCTTTAACTATCCCTTAGCTGGTCTCCAATGGCGAATTTCATTCAGATCAGGCTACAATAAATTGTGACTTTTGCCACCAATGGCTAGGAGCAATTTCAAATCATGAATTATTCCCAAAATATTGTCATCATTTAAGTCAACACCCATAGAAATGTGTACATTACATAAGCAATTGTCCAATTTCTCACTTCTCCTCATTTGCAAAGTGGCTAAACCAGTTTGGCATTGGTAAAGAAAAACAACGTAGCATTAGCCAATGCGACTAAAACTATTTTATGAAAGAAAACAATTTAGCAACCTACTTTCTAGATTGAGTCTTTCAGTCGTGTAATGTTAAGTCGCCAATTCTCAATGTTTGGGATTATGTCTCAAGATTGTAGGCAAACTTTTTTATTTTCATCTATTTTAATATATTGAACAAGATTATTTTTTTTTTTTCATTTTGATTTTAATCCTAAAGTGAATTGAATCTGAGATTTGGTTTGCACACAATATGCAACTTGAAAGAAGTACCTGTGAAATGCCTGCTACTTTATCACCCAAAATCATTATTTGGTACATCAATATTATTATTTTTTATGTTTCTAAGCACAAAATAAATTGTTAAAGTGAAAAAAAGTTTCAAACTATGCCAATATAATCAATATAATTTTTATGTAATTTAAAATTAGGCTTCTCATTTGCATACACAAATACTCCTGGTGATGTTCATTGTGATCAAAGCGATATTCAGGATGACAAAATAGTTGAAACACTTGCCACACATCTCTCTAAACAGGAAACATGTTGGTGCACATTTCCCAGACACTAAAAAAAATATTCATTCTCAGTAATAATCTTAATTCTTGCACCCAGTTCATTTTAAAAACACTAAGTGTTAAATGTATCTTTTTTTAATTCACAATCCATGGTAACGATAAACTTGTCTCATCTTTCTGGAGAAATAAGAGTGCCTAGCTTTTTTTATTATTCGTCTCAGGCACAAGTTATTTTTCGGGTGATTTGTGACATCAAATTCTTGCTGAACCTTCCAATGCTAAATCATACATGCTAAATGTTACATTGTTATTTAATTTGCGTACAAAATAAATTCTGTTTGTACATGTACGCAATTACTTTTTTACTACCATGAATTAATTAATTGAGTTTTTACGGTAAACACCACTCATTTTTTTACATACGTACATGTACATATTTTAGTGCATTTAAAAGTAACTTTTTACATTTGGAAGAGCACAATATTTCACATGCATGACTTACTGTGGCACTTAACCATATCCCAGGAAAGTCTGTGGAAAACTGCTCTTGGTATGTTAGGCTTTACTGCTCCAGCTAGCTGACTAGTTTAATTATCGATTAAACTACCTGCTATGATATCACAGATGGTCAAGCATTTACAAAATGTTGTACTCAACCTGAATTTTGGCACTTGTAAGAATGTACAAATGTAAGAGTGTGTGTAGATTCTTTTTTTTTCGATTTCATTATATTAGATGCGAATGCGAATGTAGATATCTTCTCAAGTTCATAGCCAGGAAATAAAAAAAGTGTCTGTTTAAAAACTATAGCAAAATGAAAGATAGCATTAGATAATTGTAACCACAGACTTGTGATCAATTTGTTATAATAATAATAATATCTTTATTTCATACTGTGGCCTTTGGCCTTATTTACAGATACAAATAAATACATAATAAATTTGTTTGGAATGGTCGCAGAAATAAGTAAAGAAAAACAAATATAAAATCATAATACATAAATTTGAATAATTTAAGTGTTCTCTCCAAACATAAGTTGTTGTTCTTGAAAGCTATAAAATATAAATTTACTGAGGTTTAATTTTATATATGTGGTTTGATTCTGAACTTTATCTCTGTAGGTGGGGAGTAGTAATACTGTGAAATAAACTTCAACCTTAGTTATGTTTGGGACATACTAATGTAAAATGGCATCCGTCCTCAATTACATTACAGCCAACTCCTGCTGCTTCCAATAATTTAAATACTGTTAATGACTAGGAGTTTGGCCATGGCCTTAATATCATAGAGAGTGATTCTGATCAATTTGTTGTTCATTATTAGTCCCCGTTCGAACGAAGTACGAGAACGGGGACTTATAATTTGGTCTCTGTCTGTGTGTCTGTCCGGAGTCATATCTCAGAATCCCTTGGACCGATTCCGTTCATTCTTTGCATGTGCCCAGTACTTTATGTGGGACATATGCACATGCAATGGTTTAGTGATTTGATTCAAAATGGCCGACTGGCAGCCATCTTGTTTTTTGATTATGTTCTATTTTGGACATGCTTTGTCAGTTTTCATTCAAACTTGGTACATAAATCATATTAGTATATATGTCCCGGACCGTCCGTGAGTTCCTGAGTCTATCGGTTCGTGTGTCCGTCCGTCCGTGCTTCAGTCTGTCCAGAGTCATATTTCAGAATCTTGTGGACCGATTCCGTTCATTCTTTGCATGTGCCTAGTACCTTATGTAGGACGTATGCACATGCAGTGGTTTAGTGATTCGATTTAAAATGGCAGACTGGCAGCCATCTAGTTTTTTGAAAATGTTGTATTTTGGACATGCTTTGTCAGTTGTCATTCAAACTTGGTACATAGATTATACATGTTAGGATACCTGTCCACGACTATTTATTTCGCAATTGGATTAAAGATGGTTGACTGGTAGGCATCTTGTTTTTTTTTATGCGGTATCTTGGACGTGCACTGTCAGTTTTCATTCAAATTTGGCACATACATGTACTTTATAAAAGTTAGGATGCATGTCCATGACAATTTGTTTCAAAATCTGGTCAATGATGCCCGATTGACAGCCATCTGACTTTTTGCCTTACTACTATATTTCCACAATTTACCGTTAAAGTCCTAATATAAACCGCATACGTAATAGTAACCGCACCCCCAATTCCGGCTTCGGGGTTAAAGAGTTCTTAACAAAAATTGAAAACTTGAAAAGTACCAATTACTAACCGCACCCCCAATTCAACAAGACCGTGACTGACTTCATTGTTTCAACCAGCTGTTCCAAAACGGCATTGTTCCTAATCCTATTCATTTTTTTCGACAACATGGCTAAAAATATTCACAATATTTATTGTTCAGCAGTGATAAGATGTCAGACAGGCAATGAAACTGCTTTTGTTCTGGCAGCGACCTCTGTCAATACTCTTTCTGAATACGTCTGTGTTTCGTAAGTTTTAGACAATGAGCTTTTATCACCGTAAAAGTGTTAAATTATTCTTCAATGCTCAGTTTATCTTTCGAAAACAAATAATTTCTTGATTTTAAAAAAAAATCATGCCGTTTTTCCATGGAAATCAAAGCCAAAAGATCGCACTACATTATCGGTAAATTTCTTCCGTGTTGCGTTCACCATGAGGTCGCTGAACTGTCATTAACATATTTAAATGAGCTATGTAATTTAGACACGTGGGCACCATCCAGCATTTTGATTGGTTAATTAGCGACTTGACCTATCCGGTCAATAATACGTCACGTGAGCATTCAAAAACATGGCGGATATCGTATCCGCTGTTTACATGTGACTGAAATCAATCAAGTTGAATTTTACTTGCATTTCATAACAATTCAACGGATTTATTTTTCGTGCATTATTGTAATCACTACTGAATAATAATCACCAATATCAACACTTCGAAAACAAGTAAGTGATTCACTTGTGACCCGCAGCATGGCCGGATCGAGCTACCGTTATGTGATCATTTGCTACTAAGCAGTGCATTCGTGTTTTTATTTGAAACTTCTGTTAGAATATACTTTTCGTTACCAAGAAAATTAAAAAAATAAATGCATATTACATTGAAAATACTGAGTATTTTTTGTATCATGTGGACATTTTTTTTGATTGACTGTAATTTTTCAACATTTCGTAACGCCTATTTTAGAACCAAAATAAGGCCTTTCACTCTTCCCCAACGCCTATTCAAGAGATTGTACGGTGTATTGTTTGTTTTGTGCATGTGTTGTGGACAAAAAATGACCACGCCCATTTAGTGATTGCAATATGTACGTAATAGAAACCGCACCCCGAACTTGAGCTTTTGATCCCAATTTTTAAATTGATACATTGTAATATAAACCGCGGTTTATAATAGGACTTTAACGGTACACTTGGATTGAATATGGTAATTTATGGCATTTTATATGATACTTGATTGTGAAATGGTATATTATGGCTTCAGATTTAAAATTTTATGGTAATATATGGTGTCAGAGTTCACTAAAGCATGTGTTACTATACCATCAAGATTTCATTAAAATTTGATACACAGGTGCAAATCTGTTTAGACTAATGACATATTTTTGCTTCTATCTGTCCAGATGTTGTTGTTTATCATATTTATACTTAGTTTTTCTTTAGCCAAAATATATCAGTGGTCAAACTGTAGAAATGTTCATTTCTTTTGATAAACAAATTCTTCTAGCGCCGCTAGTCTATAAACAAATGAAGATCATTAACATTTTCAAAATGACAGCTGTTTTAGCCCATAAAAAGGTTACTACACAGGCAGTACATGTAAATGCTAAATCTGTTGACATCATTTTGAGTTTCAAAATTATTCAGAGTTTAACAGAATTTGATCGTCGCATTTAGGTAATTATATTTTCTCAAATAAAAACCTGAAGCCATATTTTACCATAACATGGTATTATATGGTCCAATGATTTCCTTTCCCAAGCCATAAAAACCCATATTATCTGGCTGAGTACTTATTCCTTCTGAAACCATAAAGTACCATATCTTTAATTATTACTGTAGCCATATAATGCCATAAGATAAATGCCCTACGTTCTGCACAATCTGAACGCATAAAATACCATATAATTGATTTTAGACTGGAAACACCCCAAGCCATACAAAACCATATTTTGGGGGGTAACATTTTTTTTGGACCCCCCCCCCCCAATTCAAATTCTCAAGTAGCATAGTTACTTGATATTGATATTAGCATATTTTTGTAACCCTCCTCTAATCGTACAATTTAATTTATGTGTCTGAATTTCATGAAATGAGAAGACAATATTCTATTCTAAATGGAAAACCAAGTTTAATGTCAATTTGATTACTTAAAAGGCAGTACTTGACAATTGAAATTGGTTGAAATTACACAAAAAGTCTTGGCTAGTTAGTGTGAAATGTATGCTGGGAAAATAGGTGTCCATTTTTCACATGGTATTTTATGGCGTCGGTAAGAAGAGGGATAGGGGAATTGCGTCAGTAATGACTCGGGCCAGATTTCAAATGCTAATGCGTTATTTTCATTTAGCTGATCCAGTAAATGACCCACGGCGGGATCCTGACATTGAACGTCGCCGTCAACGATCAGAGGCCGACCCGTTGTATAAAATCAACCCGTGGCTGAAACCTGTACTCGAAAATTGTCGGCGATACTACGAGATAGGACAGGAAATTTCGATTGATGAGGGTATGATTAGATTCAAGGGACGGTCCAAGTTTAAGCAGAGATTGCCCCACAAACCCGACCATGATGGCTTCAAAATATGGCAGGTGTGCGACTCGACAACGTCTTACATTGCAAACTTTGAACCATATTTGTGGGTGAAATATAAAACTACAATTGAGGGGGGAAAGAAAGAAACTGGGACAATCAAGAAGACAACACACCGGTTGCTACAGCCCTTCACAGAAAAAAACCATATTCTTTTCTGTGATTCGCTTTTTACGTCAGTTAACACAGCCCTTGAATTACAAGACAAGAAAGTGTACATGGTCGGTAGTTTTAGCAGACGAAATCGGAAAACCATGCCGTCGCAATTAATTACTGAGGGGAAAAGCAAGAAGCTGAAATTGAAAATTGGTGAAATGAAAGCAGCAACTAAACCGGACGACACTATCAATATTACTGCATACCAGGATGACAGCACGCAAATATTGATTTTAAATACAGTCTATCCCCCACTGGCTACAGCGGCAGAAGCAGTAGATGACGAGAGACACGTGCCTGTATCGTTACAATATACGTTGCCGTGTGATGGTAGCCCCGATCAAGTCGTTGCAGTTACGTTCTCGTTCGTTTGAGTCTCAGTTTGAGTCGTTAAATATAAGTTGTAAGTGTGGACTTACTTGTACGGTCAATTCAGTTAATATATGTTAGAGCTTGAATATAACATCAGTCAAGTCACGGAAAGTACGTTGTAATATGTTACACATGTAACAGTCGTTGAATATACGTTGTAATTTGAAATGTACGCTGACGGGTCGAGTACGTCAAACACTTTTTCCCCCGTACATGTCCCAAATATCCCCATACTTTTTTTTTCTTCTTACTTCGAACTTGCATTCATGTACTTGCTTGTAATGTGTTTTCAATTAAGCAATATTTATTTCAATGTTTAACATGTGTTTATTGAGACTGTACAAAGGGCAAAACAATTACATCGTTACTTAACGACAGTAAAAAATGTGTATTGAAATAAAACGGTGATTTTTTTTATACGAGAAATTGTTGTCCATGGTGGTAATGAAGTGTGTATGCGAACAGATTGCAAAAAATGTAAAAACTGAGGTCGATACAGTCTGTTAACTATGGCCTATTTTTGCAAAAATGTCTGGCAGGATAGCATGCACAGATGCTGGCTACTGGAGTGCATTTAATCATGACCGTTTTTCACCGACTTAACCTGATAGCATGAAACTCCCCTGACCGGAAAAGGGATATGCTATGCAATGTTGAGTTTCAATTTAATTAACGAGCTCATTTGCATATTTAATGAATTTTAAATTTTTGTTTATCTTGTGGACTAATTGTCTGAACGAGACTAAACTTGGTATAGACTTACTTGATCTGTCATTATAAGATGTGTGCTATGCACTATTGAGTTTCAACTTAATTAATGGCCTCATTTGCATATTTATTGTTTAATTTTTGTTGATATCTTGTGAATTATTATATTATAACTTCCTTCCCGATTTTATACATATACAGTACAAACTTGTTTAATGTGTCATCAATCTGACTGTAAGTAGAAGAAGCATCTAAAAGTGTCAAATTATGTCAAATTACCTGTGTGCAATAAATACATGGCGATGTTCAAAACAAGTTTACTTGGTTTGGTGACGACCTTATCTTTCACAATTTGAATCTTTCTGCAAAGTGCGGGGAACAAATAAGTGATTCAGTGTCGAACAAAATTGTCTGCCTGAGAGCAGGCACTGATCCATCAATTGCCCTTTTCAGACTATGTTTTTGGCTTAGGGAATCATAAAAAAACACCATTCATTTTATTATTTTTGCTGAATGCGAGAATCACTCTTATATTTGCAGTAAGCACACCATTTAACTCCCATTGTACACAGTAGCTTCAAGTTAACAAGTATCACAGATATTGATATTGTTGCCACCATATTGAACTGAAAGCTTGACCTGTGTCACATGACTCAACTGGTAGCAAAATGTCATGAATCATGGTCATTTTCAGAGCCATCAAAATCGCTGAGACTGACCGCGTCGCTCGTTTTTTCACAGCAAGGTCGCGCGTCCAGTAAAAAAACGGTTGAAGTGAGTTGCGTGTTTGGCATGAGTGAAAAGTCCTTACACTCGGCTACCGGTGCTTCACGTACCGGGACATCGAGTAGGAGGCCCGACAGTAGAGGTACCGATATTTTTTCAGTCTTCCTGGCAGGCCGGGATCAGACGCAGTCGGAACAAGCTTTCTCCACTGCGGTCCCCGTTGGGCAAGCAGGGAGAAACACGAAAGCATGTTTGCATTCAAACACATCTCTTCCGGGAAACCCCGTTTCCAGCCGCGGCTCTCTCACTAATTTCGGTCAGGCCGAGGATCAGGCTAATTGCACCGGGCCTCCTCTGGAGCCTCGGGCACTGAATGCCAACAGGGTGCTCGCAGCCAAGCCTCCGATCTCGGGGCAGGGCTTTCAGGGCAGGGCACATGTTGACCCCCTACTTTCAGCCAGCCAGGGTTCGTCGCGCGGTAATGGTACAGTAACGAATTTACCTTTGCGTCCGGTCTCCGCTGTGGGTTTTTGACTCCCTTCTTACCGACCCACGGGCGTCCCCAGAGGGAGCCGACGACCTGTCATGAGACGCACAGTCGAACACGCTCTCTCTCACATATTGTGAAAAGGAGACACAGTTCACTCACGTCGGATACAGCCGGTGCCTCGGGCGGCCCCTCAGTCTTCCATCCATAACGACTTGGTGAGCCACGCTTTTGGGGTGATATGGAGTTCAATCAACCTTAGTGATACGATGTAAAGACCCCCATCCCCCTGATCCTAAGGCGACCACTTTCAGATGCTTCAACGCTTATGGGATCACGGGCGTCTGGATCCAAAGCAACCCCGTCGGCACGTCTCTCCCTGTCCGTCCGAGTGGGACACGGGACGCGCGTGTTGATGGGCGGATGTTGGACAGCCGCGGAGGAGGTGACGCTTAAGGCCCCCGGGTGTGGTAAAATCTTATGCAACACTTTCTGCTGGACCAATCGCTACCCGGTCGGTGTGGTTTCTGGATCAGTCCCCAAAGTGTGGGATGAGACCAAAATACCCCCAACCGGATCCCAAAGCTCCTTCCCCCAGACCCCGGTACCATGAATTTCCGTTGGGCAGACTGGGTAAAGGGGGACAGCCGCATTCCATGGGCATTCTCGCCACCTCAATCTGAGACTATCCATCACACCCGAAGTTGCTTGAGCGCATTGTGCGCGCACAGGACTCTGAGACCTCGGAGGCAGAACGCACCAGCCTCCTAGACCAGGCGACACATATATTGGGGGGGAGGCATGTGTTCGGCGAGTGGCCAGGTCATAACTTAGTGACGACTTCCGGCCTTGGGGAACTCACCTCATGGAAGAAGAAAGCACACCCCTCGCAACTGCCGAACCCATGGCCTCATATCCTTGTTGTACACAGATTGCGCCGGTGTAGTCTGGTTTGGAGACATCAGGTGACCGATCCCTGGACCTTTCCAGGTGGTGACATCCTGTTACAGGATACCGCTGAAATCTCCATCTCCCCCGTCAGTGTCTCCCCTATTGGGCACTGGGAAAAGGCGCCATACACAGGGTAGATCAGCTGGAGCTAAGTCCAGGCTTCTACCCAAATGTGTTCGTAGTACCAAATCTACAAGTGGCGGGCGTCCAGTTTTGGACCTAGGCAGACTGAATCAGTACGTGGTCCTCGATCGATTCCACATGGAGACGCCATTCAGGGTTCTTCGGTTCTTCTCTCCATCCACTGTTTCGACTGGCTAGCCCCACTAGACTTAAGCGGGGCCTACCTGCACATACTGATGCACCCAGCGAGTTGCATCTCCTTCGAATCGCCCAGCTGGGCCAAGTATTCGAATTTCTCGGACCAAGTGAAGGATGCCCTGCCCTTGTGGTCGTCACTGGCCAACCTCGGACAGGGGGCTCCCCTTGGACCCACTTGCCCCAGATATGACTCTGGTAACAGATGCCTCCTCCCAAGGTTGGGGGCGGCGCATCTATTGGACAAATAAGCCCAAGGATATGGCCCCCGCATTAGTTTCGGGACTACCGTATCAACAGACTCAAACTGAATGCAGTATATATACTGTGGAATACTTTATTTCGCTGGAATTAATTTTCGTTGAAAAGGCTTTTTGGGTGTTTTGCTTGGAATTTATTTTCACTGATTTTTCATGAGTTTAATGTGAAATATAGGGAAAAAAGTATCTTCGCTGGATTTTATTTTCATGAAATCATTCCTTCAGCGAAAATGGCGAAAATAAATTCCAAGCGAAAATAAAGTATTCTACAGTATATACCCAGTGGGTAGCCTCCAGGCTGTTTCGGCTATGGGACGGTCCAAGGTTAGACCGATTTACCTCACCCTAGAATGCTCAGCTCTCGACTTACGTAACACTCCTGCCGTCTCCAGGAGCCTGGGCCAGGGTTCCTTTGCTAACCCCGTGGACCCACTTAGTTGTGTACGCCACGCCTTTCCTTCCTTCCCGCTAGTTCACCGAGCACCGGAGAAAACTTGCACACCTGCATATTATCATTGGTCGCACCCAATTGGCCAAGCAAGGCCTAGTTTCCACTTCTGTCGGGAATGCTAGTCGAAACACCAGTAGTGCTTCCGGACCAACCAGACGGCGCACTACCAACGAGCCCAGCAGCTATCACTTACACGCATAGAGGCTCTCAGTAGACCCGCACATACGAAAGCTTTATCTGAGCGGGCTGCCAACATCCTGGACAGGGTCAAATGGGATTACACCAACGCGGCCTACATTTCTAGGCTGCAAGCATACACTGATTGGTGTAGAGGAAGGGAGATTGATTCATACCATCCCTCTATTGGCCAGGTAGCAGGCTCCTTTGTCCACCTGTTTGACGAAGTGGGTTTGTCCTACGCAGCGACCGTTGGCTACAGGTCGGCCTTGTCCCCCACCATTGAGAACGTACGGGAACAAGACTAGCCGATTGTCGAGGTATGTAAATGTGTCGAAATGGACATAGTGCGAGTGGTTAGTGCTAGTAGCACTAATCCGAAAAAGTACTAGATCTAGTGCTAAAATGGCACTAGATCTAGTACTAAAATGGCACTAGATCTAGTGCTAAAACGGCACTAGATCTAGTACTAAAATGTACATAGTGCGAGTGGCATTGATATCGCGTTGTCAACGACGTCGAGACATCTCGTAATTGTCTGAAAATAAATTAATATTTACGTAAAGTTGTTGTATCTTTCATTTATTGGAAATGTGCTACAGTGGGGAAATTGAGTATGTACATGAATGTCATTGTCCACGTGAATCGTAACTAATAGACCTTTGAAACAACGCGATCGGCCGGGAAACTAGCTCCATGGTCAGTGAAACTGCAGGTCGAACTTCGCAATTTTTACAAATTGTGAATAGATACACTGTATGAAATGGTATTGTGTGGAAGTTTGTGTTTTCAACTTCGGCGTATGTAAACTTGTAACTTGTATGTAAATGGTGGAATAAAGCGTTGATTTTTTTTTTTAAATCGCTGACGTGCCGTTTTATTTCTGGTCGGCGCCACACTCAATGAAAATAGATCTTCGTAAATGAAATTATGATGGCATATATGAACTAAATAAAAAATGTGTATACTGCTAGTCTAAGTCCCGGGTCCCTGTAAAGCTCGGCGGATTTTGTGTGTACGGCGACCTGTGAATGGGCATGTTGCTCAGTACCGCTGGGAACCATACAGAAAATGAATCGTTGTCTGGTTGTCATGACATTGACCTTTGCGGACATAATCAACCAATGGTAAAAGTGGATTCACGCAATTCTGTTGTTACATTGTACCACGGCGGTACTAACGGGAAAAAAGCCACGACGCTATTGTTTTAGCTTTACCCTGTGATCGTTTGTCAATATTCGTTCACAAACATTGGTCACGTTAGCTCTTAGCCCCTTTTTACAATGGATTACGCTAATCTCAAGCATTCAGTAATATTCGGAGCATGGAGGTACTAACGGAAGGGTCCACAACGCATCTCAAGTGACCATTTAAGCCTGGCTTATTTCCTTTTTTTCAACCCAAGTTAATCCTGATATGGACATTGTGTAGCTCATCTTTGATGTCGATGATAGTTTGCGATTGCTTACACAAGTAACCAGTTAGCGGAATATGATATACCTCGCCGATTTTTTAACGTGACCATATTATATATGTCTAGACACTTTCTCTGCAATGATATTTGTTAGGAGTCCTTAGGATTTTTTGTTGTAGACTCTCGAAATCTTGTACTTGTTACAGTTGCTAATAATTAAAACATGTAAAATCTGTGAAGTAACAAGTTCGTCTGTTGAATTTCCGGTTGTGAAATGCGTATTTTATTAAACCCTTCACAGCTTTATTCAAGAGCGTGTTTGGAGTGTGAATGGATAAGCTTCGTTTGGACAAAGAGCAGTTATCACTGTAAACAATGTTAAATTATTCTTCTAATGCTCAGTTCATCTTTTGAAAATAACTATTTTTAGGTTTGAAAAAAAAAATCATGCCATTTCCCTATCAAAATCCAAGCCAAAAGATCGTACTACAACACGCAACATCGGTAAATCTCTTCCGCGTTGCGTTCAATAACGTTAACATATTTAAATAAGCTATGGTGATTTGAACACGTTGGCATCATTCAGCATTTTGATTGGTTAATTAGCGATTTAACCTCAACTCATGCAAGAGAAACATGGCGGATACCCTACAGCATCGGGCGTTTGTATGCGATCGGAATCATTTGCTTACGATGAAACTAAATTGAATTTTATTTGAATTTCATAACAATTCAACGAATTTATTTTTTGTGCGTTATTATAATCACTACTGAGTAATAATCAACAATTGTCAAACGCAGCATGATCGGATTACGCAACTGTGATCGTTTGCTACTACGCAATGCAGTTGTGTTTGTTTTTATATGAAACTTCGTTTAAAATATTCTTTCGTTACCAATAAAATAAAAACAAATGTATTTGAAAAATGACACTGGGCGACACTGTAATGACATTTCAGGCAGTCTACTTTTTAATTCAGCAAGAATTATTAATTATTGTTAATTCTGCAATAGTTTCTCTCGTCTTGGGTGGCCCAACTAACGGCGTTGAAAGTCTGCATAGTAGGATATTTCAATGAAAATAAGTCCCCCCCCAAAAATATTTGATGATTATTTTTTTAAATTTTGCACCCCAAATAAGCGCCCACCAGCCGTGAAATCCCCAGGACGATTTTTCTGATGAGCGAATTTACAGCAGAATCCGGTATTATATAAAGAAAGTATTATTATGGACATCTCACAGATATATTGCCGATGTTTTATACTGTTTGTAGTTTGCATATGAAGTGGTTGTTGATGCCCCTCCTATTATTCGACGTCGTTGACAATGCGATAACAATGCCACTCGCACTGTGCACATTTTAGCACTAGATCTAGTGCCATTTTTGCACTAGATCTAGTGCCATTTTTACCACTAGATCTAGTACTTTTTCGGATTAGTGCTACTAGCACTAACCACTCGCACTACGCCCATCTCAACACATTTACATACATGGATTGTCCTATTATTAGGAGACTATTTACTGCTTTCCAGACGCCGAGAACCCATACAAGGAAACCACCCAACTGGGACTTGTTGGCTGTGTTGTCCGCTCTAAGCAGACCACCCTTTGAGCCTCTTCGATCAGCACCACTCAAATTGTTGTTGTGGAAAATAGTCTTCCTACTGGCCCTTGCCTCAGGTAGGCGTCAGCCAGAGCTGGGGCATTGTCCTTCTCGGATGATGTACCACCGTTAGGGACAATCAAGTTGTGCTAAAGACATGAATCAGGTTTCTCACCTAGAACCAAATCCCAGGACACAATCCTCACTCGATCGTCATCCCCTGCTGTCAAATTTTGTCTGCTCGGAGGGTCAGAAGGAATTGCTTCTCTGCCTGGTTTGAGCACGGAGTTGCTACCAAACCGTACTAAGGATTCAGGACTGGGTGCCAGGCACATGTCTTTGTGTTACAGCCCAGGCAGGCAGGATAGGCCAGCCTCCCCAACTTCCATAACCAGGTAGTTTACTGCAACTGTATTAGAGGTCTATAATACTTTAACTTCCTCAACACAGAGCTTGCAGAGACACCAAGTACGAGCGCATGAGGTCTGTGCGATTGCCAACTCACTAGTGCTAGCGTCAGGTGCCCCCCCCCCCCCCCCCCGAGCATACATGGAAGGCAGACTTCTGGAAAACGCACCTAACAGACACCAAATCCATTGAGGAAGGTCTCTTTAGGTTGGGTCCCGTTTTAGCCGGGTCAGTCTTGGTTTGATGACCCAGCCCGAACGCCCACAAGAGTCCCTGCGCATAGGCAATAAGTCAATCTCGGCATTTTATGCAGACAGATTTCTCTACCATCAGCACTCCCAGGGCCCGCTTTGCGGCCTATGCCCTCATGCAGAACTGTTTCGGTCTTTACTTCGACAGCTTACTACCCCCAGAATTGGGTTGGGGTCTAGCTTTCTCGGGCACACCGAACCCTGTCACTGTTGCAGCATTTTGGCTTTTTGCTCCGGGAACAGCACAGGCAAGGTAAGACACCACCTTTTATTGGGTCTTAACTAAGGTGTTGAGTTTATTGTAGTTTGTTTCATCCCAGACTGGGAAAAGACTTTCATCATTTTCTGTTTGCTCGGAAAACAGTTCAAAATAGTCATTTTGACTGACCGGAGTCCATGGTGGGTAATTGAACGTAGTGAATTTAGGCAGAGGGTTCTCCGAACCCGCCTATTCACATAGTTCATACCCACCATAGACCCCCCCCCCCCCAAACAACCCCACTCTTTCGGTAGCGTTGGTCTAAGTCCTTGAGGCGGAGAGAAAGGAACCAGAGTGATTGTACAGCTGTTAATGGCGCTGCCATATGGCCTAGGTCACGTGGTTCGTGACGTAAGGGAAAGAGAATTTTGGGGTCATGGGGCTTCCCCTGACCTGGATTCTATCTCTCAGTCATTGGCAGAATTGCTGATTAATGCCTACAGTTCAAAATAGTCATTTTGACTGACCGGAGTCTATGGTGGGTATGAACTATGTGAATAGGCAGGTTCGGAGAACCCTCTGCCTAATTTTATTTCCCAAATTGGATTCAAAATGTCTGACTGGTGGCCATTTTTCTTTTTATGAATGCGGTTCTAGAGCCGTATCTCTGACATCATTTGACTGATTATGTTTAATTTTTGACTCCCATGTGCGAAGCACAAAATGGGAGTCTTTGCAGTTAGTGTGTCTGTATGTGTGTATGTGTGTATGTGTGTATGTGTGTATGTGTGTCCGACTGTTCCACTGCTATCTCAAGAACCATACATTGGTTTTTGATGAAACTTGGTGCATAGATGCTCTGGGCCAATGCGCAGATTTGATTAGGTTTTGGTAAAAATCCATGCTCGTTAATTACCTAATTTGCATGATAATTAGCTAATTTTTAGCTGTTCTATGACTGTTCCACTGATATCTAAAGAACCACTCATTGGATTTTGATGAAACTTGGTACATAGATGCTCTGAACATATGCGCAGATTTGATTAATTTTTGGTAAAAATCCGTGCATATTAATTACCTAATTTGCATGATAATTAGCTATTTTTTAGTGGTTCCATGACTGTTCCACTGATATCTAAACAACCACTCATTGGATTTTGATGAAACTTGGTACATAGATGCTCTGAACTAATGCTAGGTTTTGATTAGTTTTTGGTAATAATCCGTGGATACTAATTACCTAATTTGCATAATGATTAGTCAATTTTCGGTTTTTCCACTGATATCTCAAGTACTAATCATCACATTTCAATGAAACTTGGTACATAGATGTCATACGACACTGCACAGACCTGATAGTTTTTATGGTAATATCAGTACATATTAATTACCTAATTTGCATAATTAATTAATTTTCAGCATTTGATATAAGTAGTTAGCATTACATTTCAATGAAACTTGGTACTTACATACTCAAGGACTATGCAGAGATTGATTGTTTTCGATAAATATTTGTGCATATTAATCACCTAATTTGCATAATTAGTTAATTTTCAGCTTTTCCACGGGTATCTCAAGTACTAATCATCGCATTTCAATGAAACTTGGTACATAGATCCTTTAGGACTATGCAGAGACCTGATTAGTTTTAGGGTAAATAATTGTGCATATTAATTACCTAATTTGCATAATTAATTTTCAGCTTTTCTACTGATATCTAAAGTACTAATCATCATATTTCAATGAATCTAGAATTATGCAGACCCAATTAGTTTCCGGTAAATATTTGTGCATATTAATCACCTAATTTGCATAATTAACCAACTTTCACACTGATATCTCAGGTACTATACATCACATATCAATGAATGTACATGGATGCTGTAGGACAATAGACAGACCTGAATAATTGTGGGTTAAAATCTGTACATATTAATTACCTAATTTGCATAATTAACCAATTTTAATCTTTCACACTGATATCTAAAGTACCGTAAAAACTCCAAAATTTCGACTGGTTTTAAATAATTTGTGTTAGAAATGTGACGTGTTTTTAGAGTCAAAATTAAGGTGCATTTTCGGACGGTCGAATTTTTCAGAATAGAAATCAGCAAAAAAAAATGGGGATGATAGACAGTGTGCTTCATTAGTTTTTAAAAAATGCAATGTCCGTCAATTGACGTAAACTTCCTCATGTTTCACGGTAAAAGCAAAGGTCGTGGCCGAGTTGTAACTCAAAATCTAAACAAAGTCATCAATCAGTGAGTATTATGACAAGCAAAACAAAACATCAAGACGCGGAGAAGAGGTCAGCACAAAACTAATAGGTCAAAAGACAAAGCTGTCTCGCACTACCTAGGAAAACTTGTGAATGTTCGAAGTACAGGTACCCATTGGACAAAAGATACATGGAAGTTTAGCAAACTATCTCCCCGACCCAGTGCAATGTATCCGGTTAGAATCAAAGCTCACGTGTCCCTTATTTGAGCACCGTACCGGTGATTTGAGGGACCAAATTCTGCCGTAAATTCGCCCTTGGATTAAAAAATATAATGAGATTTAAGAAAATAAAATGGGACTTTTAAGGTGTATTTTGGCGTCATTTTTCGGACATTTCAATCAATCCTGCCGGCTAAAATAGAGTCTAAGTTTTACCGTAGTCATTGACGTCTGTCTATTCAAGAGTACACGTGTATGATTTTTATCGTGACTAGCGTGAGCGGGTAAGCTTCCTTTCGAGAATGAGCTGTTATCACTGTGAACAATGTTAAATTATTCTTCAGATGACCAGTTTATTTTTTAAAAACAACTAATTTTTTTATTTAAAAAAAATCATGCCGTTTTCGCATCATCCAGCTTTTTGATTGGTTAATTAGCGATTTGACCTATTTGACCTAAGAGAACATGGCGGATATCCTACAGCATCAAACGTTTATACGAGACCGGAATCATTCGCTTACGATGAAGCTAAGTTGACTTTTATTTGTATTTCATAACCATTCAACAAATTTATTTTGTGTACATTATTATAATCACTACTGAGTACAGTAATAATCAACAATTCAGAAACGCAGCATGCCGAGATTTTTGTGTTCGTTTTTATTTGAAACTTCGTTTATTTAGAATATATTTTCGTTACCAATAAAATAAAAATCTCTCAGTCAATCAGAAACCCGGATTCATGCCTTTGAGGAAGGTCCCGTTTGAACGCTCACATCGTTTTTTTTTTCGTTTGGGGGAAAACTAAAACTGGTCGCAATTTTCGAATAAGAATGAGTCGGCAATTTTTAGTGGAGTCGAAAATTTGGAGGTAAATAAAACACCGAAACCCGGCAAATAAATAGGCGGTCAAATTTTTAGAGGGGTCGAAATTTTGGAGTTTTCGCGGTGTTAATTATTCCATTTCAATGAAACTTAGTACAAAGATGCTCTAGGACAATGTACAAACCTAATTAGTTTGGGGTAAAAATCTGTTCATATTAATTCCCTAATAAGCATAATAATTCATAATTTTTTGGTTCTGTTACATTGCGCAGACCTCATTAGTTTTACACTCAAATCTGGTCATATTAATTTTCTGATTTGCATAATTAGTTTTCAGCTAAGTAATTTCGAATTATATTTAATGTGTCTCCAATACTCTCAGCACATGGGAGTTCTTTCTAAGCTTTCTTTGATTATATATTCATTCTATATCATGATTTACAGATGTATTCAAAATGGCTGACCAGTGGCCATTTTTTTGAATAAATGCTGTTTTGGAGCCATATCTCTCAATATGAACAAGTACTCATTTGACACTCAGATAAGATGAATGAATGTAAATATATCAATGTTGAAAAAATCATCATAGTCAAGCATCAATTTCTGGATCCATATTAATATTTTTGAACTATATTACTATAAACAAAACTATATATGTTGAATTTGATAACTATGCAAGCATGCATGGTTTGTTATCATTATTTTCATGGCACACATCACATTCACTGACACAGCTGTTACATTGAATGCATCAATAATAGTAATGTATCAAAACAACATTGTAAAGATTTGTCAGTACCCTACTGCAGCTAACAAATAATATAACCCCATGAAAAAAAACTGGTAGTCTGTGGACATGAGCCCTGATATCGCCGTGTTTTGCAGATTGGATTTGAAATAGTTAACTGGTGGCCATTTCATGTCAATAAATGTTGTTCCAGAGTCATGTCTGACCAATCATGTTCAAACTTCACACATGCTTCATTCATTTTTTTCACTATCCAATTCAAGATGGCCAAATAGCACCCGTTTTAAAGCTTAATAATCAATCAAAAATTTTACTCTGAAACTGGATCTTAATCATGTACAGACAAATGTTGTTTGAAATTAGTGCACAAGTTGAACATTACCTACATGCATGTTAGTTTTTTAAGCTGGATTCAAAATGGCTGACTTTTGTTTACTATTGCTTGACAAGACTTTTTGTCACATCATTTTGCCCAATGTACATGTAGTATTGTTTCATTTGAACAAACTCTTAATCAAAACTCAATCAATTTGAAAATTAATTATATTCCTGATAGGAATTTGGTTACCGAATATTTTTACTTTCCTTTTTTTTGTCCATAATACTGTACATTGCTTAGTGATAGATATGAATGTTGAATTCTTACTAGAGAACAATCTACTAGTGACTTATTTTTTAATGTGATGATCTGGATTATGGCAGTCATATACTAAATGGTTATATGAATTTGATTATTTATTAGGTAATCTAGTTGGTGATTTGCCATTCTGGGATTTGGTCGTGATCACAGCAGCCGATGAAGCCCAAGCCAGTGCTTATAAACTACAGATATATGACAAACTGAGCAAGAGAGAAATCCCTGATGGTATAACCTATCACGTCTTTTCTGATCCAGTAGGCCCCAAGATTGGTAAGGTCCTTTGAAGTATTTAAGTTGCACCCTCTCACAATTGTTACCTTCAGTAGCAGGCTGTTAGCCAGGAATTTACAACTGCCACTCCAAAACAATTCAACTTTATGAAAATGTACATGTAGATGGTTTTGAATATATTTTGGCAAAATTATCAAAGAACAAATAGGAAATAACAGAATAATGGGAAAAAGTTGCTAGTCCAAAAACAAAGTTGCCAGTCTGTTTGGTGGGTGGACTGGTGGCTGGCTAAAACCCTGTTCAGTGGGGATGTGTTTGTGACGTGTTGTTTTATGTCAATGAAAATCGTGAAATTTTGTAGTAGCTGTAAAATCCATAAATAATTAAACTTAAACAATTTTTGCAGTATGTGCAAATTACAATCTCAGAATGATTGATAAATGTAGCTTGAGTTCTGTTCTGTTCTTAATTTCATTGTGAAAGAAGAACCTTATAACATGTACACTGACCTAGGTTGATACTCTTCAATTGCACTTTAACTAGTCATAACATTTCTATCACAATATTTTCAATGATTCGAGTCTATGACGTTGACAATTATATAAATAGCATTTTTTAGTAAGGGCGCATATTTATTTTTCCATCATGCCTTGTACCAAAGATGCATGGGGAAAACTCCAAGTTGACTCATAGATATTGAATTACTTTGTTCAATAGTACTTGTATTAAGGATCTCACCCATTCACTTGCTGTTTAATTTTCAGGAAATGGAGGTTCAACTTTGGCAGCCTTGGCCGAACTGGAGAAACTACACAAAGATCTGCTGTGTAATTACAAAATACTCTTGATAAATGCTGGCGGAATGAGTCAACGTCTTCCTCATGCCAGCCTTCTTGGGAAAATATTTACAGCTATGCCAGTAGGGAATCCCATCTATCAAATGATAGACCTTAAACTCGCCATGTATATAGATCTGCCATCACGTATGAAACCAGGTATATTTGTATGCTCCGCAGACACTATAGAGCTGTATGATGTGCGGGGTGACGAACTGCAGTGGTCGTTTAAAGAGCCTGGTTTGACGGCCTTAGCACATCCGTCAGCGATTGAAATTGGTACTGGGCATGGAGTGTTTGTATTGCCAAAACAGGAGAATTATAAGCATGTGAAAGCTTATATGACAGAGTGCTTGGAATTTCTACATAAACCATCTATTGCAGTGATGCGAAAGAAAGGTGCTGTCATCCCCGACAAAATGGCCTCAGATTGTAACACCAGTAATCTTACAGGAGCGAATGGAGGCGACTGCCAGCCAGAGGTCGTATACACTGACAGTGCCTTTTACATCGACGCTCCCACCATTAAGAAACTGGCAGAGTACTATCGCCAAGTTCAACCTCTTCAATGCGAGATTGACGCCTATGGAGATTTCTTACAGGCACTGGGACCAAACGCTAGCATGGACTACACCAATAATGTTGACAATGTGGTAAAAGTAACTGATGAGCTCATCGCCAAGCGTCAAGAGATATTCAATCTTTTGAAAGGAACTCAGTTGAATGTGATAGCCATGAATGAATCAAATTTCTATCACCTGGGCACCACCACTGAGTATTTACACCACTTTTGTTGCAACCCCTCCTTCACGGATGAACTCGGCAGTACCAACGATGTGTTCAACTTGCGTATGGGGAAGAGTAAGAATGCAGATGAGCCAGCAGCAAAGATGCCTCGAATATCCGATGGAAAGGGATGCACCATGCATTCAGCTATTAAAGACAGTCTTGAGGATTCCCACCCATTTGTTGTAGAGTATTGTAATTTTAGTGCTCAGGCAGATATTCACATTGGTAGAAATTGTATCGTAAGCATGTGTTGTGTGAGTGGAAAGAAACGAATATCCATTCCTGATAATACCTTTCTTCACACTGCTTGTGTACGTCTTGAAAAAGACGCCAGATATGTCACAATAGTACTTAATATCCATGATAACCTTAAAACCAAGGTTGGCCAGGCAAGTATAGGTGATCTAGTATTCTTAGGTAAACCCCTTAGTGAGTTGTTCACTAATTTCTCATCGGATGAGGCAAAGTGTCTCTTTCCAGCACGTATGGAGGAGTATAGTATTTGGGATGCAAAGCTTTTCCCAGTGTCAGACAACATGGATAACGCCTTATTTGCGGCCCTTGATATGGCCACTATCGTCAAACAGAAGGGGCAGTTTGACGATCTCTCTAGTTTTCATGTTGGTCGTATATCTATCTCTGATATTTTACTGAAGAAAGATATTCAGACCATGCTGTTTTATAGAGACAATCTCTATAAAGTTATACAAAGAGGTAAAAAATAAGTTTAGAACCTGCTTTGTAAGGTATATTTTCACTTTTGTCGCTCTTATAGTAGTGTAAAAGTCAACTTGATTATTGTTCTTAATTGTTACATCTTGTTCAGTATTCTTCTAAGAACAATTTGATACTGAGCAACTGTTGTTACCTCCTTGAAGTCATATTACATACCTAATTTGGTTCATTTTGACATGAAAGGACATTGCTCAGATGATTAAATTTAAATATACAAGGTCAGTGAGGTCACTGAGCAAGTTGCACACAAACAGGCGTTAGGGGGATTAACTGACCAGCTATTAATGATGCAATATTTGAAGGGGAAAATCTCTGTAGTAATATTCCAATACAGAAATATTTTGACAGTATAAATGCATGTGGAAAACAAGTTTGTGTCATTAGTTTGGCATCTCCAAATAAGATTTCAATTTGAGATCATTCCTGCTATGTATTTTTAACACCATGGTGCACTGTAATGTCACGTGCATGTATGTGTTCTCAGTTTCTATAGTAGAAGATCTCATTTTTATTTAGGAATTCTTTTCTTCTTCTGAAATAATCTAATATTCTTTGTACAACTATCAGGCGTTTTAGCTCTGATTTGTTAGTGTATAGGGTTAGGGTTAAAATTCCCTTGTTTAATATGAATTATCACCAATACGTTGTTAAATTGGGGAGAAAAAACGCCATACTTTGAAAATGCAAATTAGTACTTTCTGCTTGAAGCCGTGCAGCAGATGCATTAGGATTGTCTGAATTGTTAGTCTCCAGATTGTTCGAGTGAAATAGTTAATACATGTATAACTTGCATGTTTCAAGCATCATTTAATTACACTTGTGTAGGTCTTTCATAGTCTGACACTTTGTCTAATTAAACAGTGACTTCCATTAATACTAACATTTTAAACTGAAATACCCTAACAACTACAGTTTTGGTTGATGTTTGGATCTATCATAAGAGGGTCAAAATAAGGGGAGAGCCATAGAGCTGCTACAATAGACTACTTTGGTGTGACAGTGCCATCAGTAAGTTCTGTGTGAGAATGGGGGCTGATTTCTAGCTCACTGAATCTATTTTCCGTTTTCCCTGATCCCCTGCTATTGAATGCTTACATGGCAAAACCAACCCGCTTTATATAAAGGAAATTGGAAAGTTTTGATGCCAACGTGTGCAAGTTTCTAGAGTAATGTCAGAACTCAAAACTTGTCTATTATTTCTCAAATTTCCCTCTCGCCTACATGGCTCAGTACATATGTCATCATTACTGTACTTTCTTTCTGAAGATTAACCTGCATAGTAGTATGCTTTTCATTATAGTCATCACTATACATTCTACATTTGAATCTTTATTTTTCCATCCTAATCTAATTTGAACTAACTGAAATGTTAGGTTCCTAAGTCATTTCAGCTAAAAGCATGCTTCACTTGATTTCACTTGTATCTACCAGTATTGTAATTATGGTGTAAACGACACCTCCAATATTAAATATCCTCAAGTGATCAACTCTGTACTCGTTGCTTTCATGTGCCACATTTCATGCTGAATATTGCAAAACAGTGTATTGAACTGAGTCGGCGAAATGTTGTACAACTGAAGACATGTGCACAAAGGTCTTGTACAGCTGACTGGGTCAATACTTGTATGTGCACCAAGGGCTTGTTGCATTGTCTGTTATATATCTGTCAATAGTGGCTCACAACTTGTGTAGTCTATCCTATGATATTCCTGAAATTATGTTTAATAACAAAATACAGAAGATGTGTATTACTCGTGCAATGACAACTATTCTGTCTTCAGAGGTATTTAGGATTTAGTTAAACTGAGGTAAAATTTTGATGGATTGTTCTCGCATGAAATGCAGCTATTTAACTTTTTTATCAAGATATTCTGTTCTTGTGTTCTGTAAGTACTCTTAAAGCAATAGTCATAAAACTGCATTCACATGATAAAGGTCCCATGTGATATGTACAATGTGTTGAAAAAGGTTGTTTGCTCAAACCAGACTTTAAAGAGTTACTGTACCCTTCAATCCATGAATTCAATCAGATGGCACAATAACTTGTGCCTGACCACTTTAGACAAAATTTACATGGTCATTGTACTAACTTGACAGCACTGACTATTCCATAGCTCAATAATCATTTACCCTAACCTAACATTAACAGTTGTATTGACCAGTCGCCTAATCAGGCTCTTCTGTTGCTTGATTTGACTGTAGAAATTTACTAATCTGATGCCTTTCCATTGGCACAATGTGATGTAATACCTCTAGATTAAGCTGTCCAGAACCCTGACTTGTGGTAAATTAACAATTTGCTTGCGGCCTAAGTATATTGTACAAAGATTATTTTTTGTCAATGTACAATGTTGGGTATCATTCAAAAGTGATGTTAGTTGGCATTATTTCGCTGTATTTTCTTCTACTTTCAAAGTGAAAGTAAATAAAGTTTAAAATACATTTTTTCCTATATTTTACAAAACTGCCAAATTGTCTTTCCATCGAAAATTAATTTCAGCTGAAATAAAGTATTTCACAGTTATGACTAATATTTAGTGTACTGGGACCAATTCACATAGCTATAACTTTATTCTCTAATAGAAACTCATGGTGTTGGACAGTAAACTGGTGAATGTCAAATTGTATTGGTGTTTGGGACAGTGCATTAGACAGGGGGAATGGTTTCCCAGTAATACTTGGTGTGTTCATGTCTAAGCAGTGTTTCTGTAAATTTGTTTTGCAGTCATTGTGAGATGAATGCTACTCAACTTGTGTGAATCATTCCCCTCCTTCTCAGAGAAAAAAAATTATTTTTAGTCTACAAAAAAAAAAAAAAAAAAATCAAGATAAGTTTCTGTATTGTGATTCATTGATGGTTGAGTAATTAAATTCAACATTGAATTTTTTGTGGAGGATGTGATAAATGCGATCTTTTGAGTTTATCAAAGATTATTCCTCTTTATTATAGTTAGTCTATTCTGTTGAACGTTTCACCCGAGATAAAATTTGTGTTGTCCAAAATAGAGCAGTTTTCAAAAGATATTTCAACTTTGAATGTAAATGAATTCTTGTAATGTCTACAAGGATTCACGATAGTTTACATGGAACACAACTTTGTGTTTAAAGCAACTCAATGAATTTGCATGCAATCTTTGTACTTGAACTAAATGGTGATGTGGTTTTCAATCCACTGGCAAGAAAGCCATGCACATATTAGTTTTTCATGTGCACATTTCACAATGTACGGTACTGCACATTTCACAATGTACGGTACTAAACCAATCCTTGTAATGTATTGACCCATTTTATTTCCACACTATTGCTACCAGTTTGTAGCAGACGTAGATTTTTGTATGATAATGTGCTAATTTTAAACCTAGTGAATATACAAAGTTAGCTATAGAATAAACTTAAATTTTGCTGGCTGTCAATTTTTGTGATGTTCACTGAAAGCATGTTAAGACTGTCTTGGCATTCAATGTACGTTCTTCACAATTTGATGATAGAATGTGTTCATGAGGACACATTTCATGAATTGAATGGAATGTTCTCACTGCTACATATGTTCATTACTGATTTTTGTGAATTCAAAGCGACATTGTGCTAGTCAACAATTGATTCACCAGAAAGTTCATCTTCTTTATCCTCTTGTTCCAGAGTTTCACCTTAACCTGATTCATTGAAAACCGCTTCTAGTATATTTTGAAAAAATTCGAGGAAAAAATTTGCCTGCTTTATTTACTTGTACTTTTAAACTTGAAGCATACACGTTTCTCTGTTGTATTATTATTCTGGAGATTTCCTAATAAGAATTATTGTTCCATTTTAGCTGTTATTGTGTTTTGAAATACAAAAAAGATTTACTTTGGTTTATGTGAGTTTTAGTGTTATGCTTAAAAGGTATTCAAAGAAATAAATAATTTGAAGGGAAATTTTGTTATTTGTAAATTTTGTTGGTAACCCAGTGTGCGAAACTGAATGCTAGAGCTTGGATCGTGAACGGAATTTGCTCTTTCGTGATTGTATGATTCGATGATACTTTACTGAATGGTTTTCAAAACTTGCACATTCCCCACGTGAGGAACAAACTTGCAGCTTTATTTACTCAGTAAAAGAGCAGTACTGCCATATACACTGTAAGTATGCCGTGCTACTGGAGAAGATGACAATGATACGTTGACTTCACTTTCAATTAGAATGGCCACTGTTTAATATAACTTTCACTAGAAAAATACTGACAAAAATATTGGTTCTCAAAATGCAACTAATTGACAGTGTACGTATCAGTTGGTCGGCAATGGGATGATTACAATGTGGAAACGTGTATTGTGAAGTGTCGTGCATGTATTTGGTAAATGGATTAAACGCTGTCGTCTATGATGGTAGAGCCAATCTGTTCATATATGGGATTGTCATACTGTCAACAATTATGTTTTTGACTTCTTGAAAACTACCAGCCTAATGGCTTTAATATTTGACATGTAGATACATGTAACTTGCATATACCTGTATCAGATTTGTTCATTTTATGATATCTTTAATTATTTTTGTACCACAAAACAGTTTCCTTGTTAGGTAAATTAAAAATTTCACTGCCAACTGAAACAAGACATTTCTATTGGACTGAATAACATTGGAACATGGTCAAATCTTAATTTGATGATCACATAGCCTCAACCAGGTAATGATTGATGTCAATCAGCCCAACAACATTGCGTACTGCACTCATTGATTGGCTTCAGACAGCTGGGGTATAAAAATAAAAATAAAGTGACGAACCAATATTTGTGATACAGGGCAAGCCATCTTGAATGTGGCCTTGACATTTAAAAAAATGGTGGGTGGTCCTGATAGTATTTAAAAATCGGTTGGTTTTATACTTGGGTGGGTCTCTATCAGATTTGTTCATTTTAAGGCAATATTATCAATTTTTTATTCTTGACATTTGTGGTTAAAATGCTACTTTTCACTTTATCTTGAAAACTACCTGCCCAATTGATATTTCATTGTAGTAACTTCGGTAGGATTCTATCAAAAATTTAGAGGATTGAAGTGACCTATGTAACGTGAATAATTCAAAAAATTTGCTTTAGTCATAGAGTGTCTATGGTTTAGTTCACTTTCCCAGGTTTCCCAGCACAAGACACAAAGTACTAATTGAATGATACTGATTTAGTTTTAATATTTGCTATTCATATTCACCCCAAAGGTGCCAGAAAAAATGGCCAACTCAAGTATCCCACTTCATGGGGGGATTCATCTCCAGTTATGGGTCACTAAACTGGTCACTGACAATTGATTGTCAAGGCCTTGAGATTACGACCAGAGTGATGAGTAGTGTCAAATGGATTCCACATCATATCACCGATGAGCTGCCTTTGCTATCTCATTTATGCTGATCCAGGGCAAGAGTAACCCTTAATATGATACAGTACTGTTGATGGGCCAAAGATTGTTACATACATTATCAGATGAACAAGTCAAGAAGCTAGACACTCGCATCTCCTTCAGGGTGCTGTCCTATACCCTGAATATTGGTCAACTACTCAGAGTTAGATGACTTTGATTCTAATACCACTTATGATAGGGCATTACAAATTATTGCCGAGCACCAGGTCCCATTTTTGCACAACTTTACATTTCTATGGCCAATATTACTCAGAACTTGGTTAGCCAGTACACTACTTTCTTGTTGGCCAAGCATGATTCAGTAATTAAAAGTTGCATTTATTTATTTCACTGAACAAGAGCGGTGCTAACCTCAGATCTTGTGTTGATTGGTTAGGACCAAATTTATTTGTTCCACCGTTGCTGAGGCAGTTGCCATTTTGAGGGCCTCAACTGAATCAGCCGTCAACTGTAATGTCTGTCAGAACAATGGATACCAGGGTTTTCTATGTGGGTAACCATGGCATTTCAATGAAGGCCTCAAACAACCGGATTCAATGCAACCATCATTATCCCCTTGTTATTACAAATTGTCGGTAGCTAGCAAGGGCTGAGAGAAATTGTCCAGTGACAGCCCTGGGTAGTTATTTTTTTTAACATGTTCCATTATGGATAACACAGACAATGATTAACCAATGGGTTAATCTCACTTACCGACTATATAAGTTGCATTTAGAAATGATGTCCCCTGTCCCATGTATTCAGTAAAGGGTGGTAGTCGTCAAGCCACACATGCATGAGATATATGGGTCTCGTATAAACAACTTTGACTTTGACTGTTGTGGAGATCAACAAGTACAAACTGAGACGTTACCAAGCTTTAATTCGGTATTTTTAGGTGATTGGAAGGTATCAAAGGAGTCATAGGCGGTAAATAGTGAAAAGTCGCGCCAAGGGTCAATTCCGATAGAAGAGCGCATTGGACTGTGGGAAAATCAATCTTTATCAAGACAAATGTCGTACATGCGCAGCGGGAGGACTACCGCCCTTTAAGTCAGGGGAATGGGTCACTAACTCACTGGCTTTCCAGTCAGGGGTGTCAGTTGAGGATGTTTTAGCCACAGGATTTTGATGGACGCCAAACTTCTTCATTAGCTGTTATTTATCTAATTTAGACGTAGGTCTGGACTAAACCGACTGGGCCTGCTGGTCAATAGTCGACGAGTCTGTGGTCGGTCCACGCACAGTTACTAAAAAAGATTTCAGCCCACGCGAGATCGTAATAAGCACAGCAGAGATAAAAACACGAGTTGAAAAGACCCCTCAGCAAAGCAAAAATGTAGAGTTGAAAAGCGCCCCCCCCCCCCCCAAGCAAAGCAAATAACTAAAGTTGAAAATACCATTCGGCAAAGAAGCAAAAAAAAAAAAAAACTACTAAAGGTGTTTTCCGTTGGAGTGAAATTTTCAAAACGAAGTCTTCGATAATCTTTGCGGTGCGTTTCGTTTGACCTGAGATCCTGGTGATAGAGGGCGCTGGACCCACAGGTGACAGATTTTATTGGCTCTTGGGGGCGCTCAATTTTCCTACACACACTCTGACGGTAAGCCCACTAGGTCTATCCAATACTAAACAATTGATTTTGGTAAGGTAAGTATGACCATGTAAAATTTTAAATTATCCCCGATGGAAATTTGTGTAACTTGTCGCCCAATCACTGAATTTTGTGTACTGGAGTTTTTATCACTCCCGAAATATCAGTGTCTAGAAATCTTGAAAGTGATGTGGTTTTATGTGTGCCAGAGTTTGGGGGAGTTGCGCCCCGGTTAAAAACAACATGTAAATATTATGTGATTACGCAACATTAGTACGTGCACGATAAATAAAAGTTGGGAATGACGAATACTCTGTTTCTTTATAGACAGTCCCAATCTATGCTTGCACACTACTAGATAAATGGTATAGATGTGCATAACGAAACTGAAGACAGCTACTAACAATCTCGGCCCAATCTCGGGAATGGAACCGATGGGTTTCTCCGCTCACACCGAAAAAAGCTGTATTCAATCATGTAGTTCCATGGTTCAATCGTTTTTGAAGAGACGATTGAATATAACGAGTATAGAGGGGAGGCAAGGGGGGGTAGCAGGTACGGTTTTACGGGAAACAAAAAGGGCTTTTCACAATTTACGAAGAAAAAAAAGACGTTTTTACAGTTTACAGTGTTAACAAATGGAACATTGAATGGTCCGAAGAGCTCTCCGACTCAAATTCTCCACCATTGCTGTGCCGTGTGAAGAGACGCATGCGCACATTACCCTCGTAATGCTCTTCATTCGGTTAGAGGGCCTTTTACGTCTTGACATTCAATTTTGTAGTGAATTGTGTCATCTAGTCGTTTTACAGTTTCTAAAATGTAATTTCCCTGGATTATTCTTTACGATTTTTTTATTTGGATTTGAATTTTTGTACGTACGAGAAAAATTACACATTTTTACAGTGTACGAAAAAATATTTGATTGCTTACGTTGTACGTCTAGCCTGTGATTACAGAATTACGGAATTTATTTTTTCTATTTACGTTGTACGAACAAAAAAACATTGCAATTACGTTGAACGAAAATAACCCTTGCCCCCCCCCCCCTCAGTATATAACGAATGAGGTGAGTACCGTTTGGGAACGGTTGGCATGTCCGAATGTACTGGTGTCTCGTACGGAATTTGAAATTCATTATCGGGAATGATTTACATACAACTCTTTGGGATTTGAGCAGTTTTTGACATGTACTACCAAGCCGGAAGTGACACGAGAGGGCGCTGTGTCTAAGAGTCTCATATCTGAATAGATTCATTCGCCTCCGCATATGGCAGCTATCAGGCGAATGGGCAGCGCAATGGGTGCCATCTAAACTATTTTTCCATTATATTATATTCAACGCAAAATATTTAAATTTGAAGATAGACACTGGGACAAACAAATTTTTTCGCCAATAATGACCCACAAATATTCGTAAATCTTAATAATGGGGGTCAGACAATCGGTTCGGACATGGAAATGAGATCAAAACAGCGGCGTATACCCGTCCATCTACCTTCCATGCTTCAGTTAGGGGAGTACTGCCACCCCACCACGATACCAAAAGTTTCCGTGCTGCCCGATAATTCATTGTTATTTCAGCCGATATGTGAATGTTGAAAGTGATTCGGGTCAAGGTGATTCATTATACAAATATTATAACTGAATAAAATAAACTTTGTGCAGTGAACTTGGTGGGGTCACAACGGGGGTGGAGAATCAGAACGTTAATATTGTCTTAAAGTACTAAAGAATACGGTCACGACCCTTTTGCACGAAGACAGGGCTTTAACTAATCTATTCGGGAGGAAAAATGCAAGTCACTGAAAGTGGAATTAGATTAAGTAAATACTAAAAAGGAAGTGAACTTCCGATGAAAGTGTCTCATTGCGTGCAAATCGTCACGTGGGTTTCAACCACCAGTTGATGCGTACACGCTTCACCGTGCCTACTTGACTTACTTTTCTTTTATTTAATTGGCCGACTTATCCAAATACGTCACTGTAGCTTTGATATACGTCATAGAGATATGGCTGACAGACTCTTGACTCAGTGACGCTAGCCACATGTCACGAAGGAATTGTTTCACTATAACACATTTCAACACGTTTAACCACGAACTGAAACAGCTCTTGATTTTGCTGCGATTGCCACCTTCTGTTCCCCTGGTCGAGCGCTCGTGAAATAACACAAGTGCCTTCCGACAGACTGAAAATTATTTGAAAATAAGCTCGTTTACCAACAATTTTGATTTTGATTTTTCCCTGTGCATAGAAAGATTTCATGTCACATTATTCGTACGGTTTGTATTTTCCAGAATAACATTTTGCGAGTTTATTTGCCTAATCTTCGCCAAGATCAGATAATGTGATGGTATTTACATGAGAAACTAAAATTTCAGCTTGTAAACAGTTTTAACGAAGTTGTATAAGATGTACCGGAGCAAAACAGTGTTCTAATCCAATAAAATTACTAAATAAACCAATCAATACACTCAAATTTTTAAGAAATTAAATTAAAAATAGAAAAACTATATTCTTTAAAATATATACACGTGTACGCGAGTTGATACAATGCGGATATATGCCTTCTAGGTGAAAGCGTGCTCGTTTCATGAGTCAACCCCAGGGAACCTAGCCCCAATGTTACCTTTGCCTACCTACTTCACGCTGAATACACGGCAACTACTGTGATAGTCAATTTATTTGCCCAGACCTGCCCCCGCTAGAATTGATTTGACAGCTTGAATTAGGCAATTCATCGCATGTCACCTTTGCCCATTTAGTTTAACTATAAACTGTTCGGAGTTTATGTTTTAACATGAGGCTTTAATTGGGTGTTGAATGTAGTTTTGAATGATTATCGTCGTTTTGCTCCGTGCTAATTGACTGCGATTTAAGCTGTTGATCATCAGCGGCAAATCTTAAGTTTTGCCAGGTTTCTATAGATAGGTGAAAAGAGACGTATCTATAAAATAATATCTTGTTTCCGTATACAACGTGATAAAAAAAGATACAGATTCTTAAGAAGTTAATTCTGTCATGCTTGTTAAATGTGAGTTCGTCGAACCTTGATCGTCACGTGAACTCAATCCGTACATGTTACGTTCAAAAATTAAATGTGTTCCCTATATGTATGTCGAGTGAGTTGGTTCCTCATACGATGTTGTACCACTTACATGATCCCGCTTGTGCTTAATGGTCCACGTCGAACTCTTCAACACCCGGGATGTGAAATGATTCAGTGTAATTGACTAGCGTTAGGAAAATCAAAGATCGGTAATATAAATAAAAAAAAATGTGATATTATTCTTGTCGATTTATTTCTAGTTTGACACATGTTTGACCATTCCGGAATTCTTGGGTGTCCGCCATTGACATCAGTGCTGGGATGCAATGGTCATCCTTTGACCATGAATATCGCCACTCGCATTTTATTTGAACGTTGTGACTTGAGTTATTTCAAGCTGTACTGTTCCGAAATACGTTAATGTTAAATATGCTACCCTGTTTCCGTCGACCATTTTCACAAATTTTCATTAATAAAATGTCATTAATAAAATTAACATCGTCCATATTTTAAGAAACCAAATTCTTCACCACCAGACGTGTTTTAACTCGTTTGGTTTTCTGTTTCAATGGTCCCTGTAGAATCCTGCAGTGTATTTTTGGAACACAATTGATTATAACTCGCACAATACGAATTGCGTCATTATATAATGGATTGAGGCGTTGTACGCACCGGAAAACAGAAAGGAAACGGTAACCACATACCACGAGTATCAAAGTAACAATGTACCAAATGAAAACAAGTTATTTCCAGACCAGGAAGAATAAAAGCATACCATTATATAAATAATGCCTTGCCCTGTGTATTCGTGGAAAAGGTGAAAGGAAAAACACACTAGGTTTGATAAATTGAAACTAAAGAAAGCGGTATCGAGGAGATATGTAGACGGGCACGTCGGATCAAATACGAAAGACGGAAACCCGTTCCATCTCACGTATAAAGCAAAGTATTCGCGGCCGTAAGCAAATATCCACTGTAGAAATCAAACAATCTGTTACATAACACTGTTGATGAAAATATGTTTCAAATCATTCGTGCCGTACGTAACAACGGAGAAATGATGGAATCGCAAATAAATTAAATTGAGAAATAATATGTGGAAAAATATTTAATTAACTCCTTAGATCATACATTTCGACTAAATATTAAACTTCATAATACTGATAAATAAATTCCCGCAAATAATTTCTCGAAAAACAAAGGTCCTATTTTTTAACTACATAAATGGTTTCATGTCGACAATTAGACTACTACATTGACCGTATCGGGTTTCCCTGTTGCGCGAATAGGCGGTGTATGTAGAACTCCGGTAAAAATCGTTCATGCCCAACATTCCTCTGTGATGTTGAAACAATAGACAGGAAATGTCCAATTTGGCAGTCTGGTCCGGAGCTGACAGAGATTGTCATCGACGTGTAGTGGGCGATGTGGTAAATACACGGTCAATATCATCACGAAACTGTCAAATTTAACGGGTAAATGATATGGGTGGAGTGCTACTGGTTTGACCGATGATGAACTCGGAATCACACACATTCTTAATATAAATGACTAGCTTAGGGGAACCATTTCTTCTCAAGGTATGCTGGTTAATTTATATCTCGAGGTACACATGTACTCGTACTAGATTTTTCTATTGAGATCCTGCAACTTTACTACAACTTGTACCTAAACCGTCACGATTTTGCTGCATTTTATTAATTTTCCGGTTGCCAGGATCTCAAATAGATCTTGAAATAGGAGTTGAGGTGAAAGTAGTAGTACTTGAAAATAAATCATACACAATTATTGTCAAACTCCCTTCATCTTATCGTGGTGCGATGTATAGTGATCGCCAGTTTGAGTCCCGATAGGACATTTACAATATTTAATCACCATATAAGAGATTGGTTTATAACGAAATATGAAGAATAATTTATACGCTGACTTATTGGGTGTATGTACGGTGTGCTTGCTGAGGTTAATTATCTGTGTGATGGTATCTCATCAACGTAATCCATTCACGTTTACACAATTTATCTCCCAACGTGATCATATCTACACACATATGTCTCAATCACATATACGCATGCGCACTGAGCTTAAACATAGTTCCATATTACGTGTAAAGTGGTGGTATGTCCTCAGATACGTGGCTTTTTGGGAAGAGCGCATAAAACAGTGGGTGACGAGAAAAAACAAAGCTAAATATGCGTGAGTTCTTTCGTCTACCTTGACGCATGTCGATCAATCAGCAAAACTACTACAATGTAGTATATCATGCACGTTTCGTGGTTTATGTCACATGATATAATGCTGAGTTGTTACCAAACTTTGAGATGATTTTATAGCACGCGACTGAAAATTCCCATAATACTTTGCAATATATTGCTTTTCTTGTGTTTTCTCTGCATAGGTTAACGAAAGAGCTGTTCTGAATTATAATGATTTTCCCAGTGACCATGTGTGTAGGATTCCGTTGTGTGATGATTTATACATTCCATGGCTCAATGATTCACTTAACTGTGCTTTGTTTTCTTAGCTGACTGCCTTGGAAGGAAATGAACTTGAGTTAGCTTTGTTTTGTTATTCTGAGAAAGGTGATACTATGCCGGATATTATTTAATTTACGCTCGACATACAGCCGTTATTGTTTTAGCTTTTACTGTTTCTGAACATATATAATTGAAAACCAATATATTTAGATCTGAATGTCATGTTGTGTTAGTAATGAATCTCTGTTTCTATGGAAGCTGACCTTGTTATTTCAATAGACTGTCGCTTTTTATGCGACCGATATAGAAATGCAGGGCAAAAACGAATTATGTAAAAAACAACCAAAAACGAAATCGGAAATTTAGGGGCAACGTACCCCTTCGAGTCTTTTGCTCTCCCGGGATTAACACCGTAGTATGGCGGTTCCCTCGTAACTTACCCGTTCTAGTTTTCTGCCCTGTATGGCGGTTGCCAGACAACCAATCTCTTCGAGTCGCCTGCCCTCTGGGTATCCCCGTAGGATAGAGGATCACTGGCAACAAAACCCTTCAAGTCCCTGTCCCTCGGCTTCGATTTACAGTAAATTCGTCCCTATTCACATTCGTCCCAAAACATTAGCCCACTAGTCGATTCTTTTCAATTCTTTTTCATTCCATTTCACATTCGTCCAATTCACGTTCATCCCAATACACATTCTCCCTATTGATTTTGGTCAGCCTTACGATCTTGTGAAGGATGGTGTCGATTTCTATGTCGGTGTTCAATTTCGACGGCAATTTTGACGTAAGTGTGTTTGCTTGATCTTGTCGATTTCTATCACGGGTTCGGTCAACGGTGGTTACTGACACGCCTGATATATACAACGAAATATGACCCAGGACCGAAATAGTATTGTATACTGTAATTTCAGACGAGTAATGTATTACTAGTCTGAGCTGTAAAGAAGGAATATGTATGTAAGCCAACTATTTAATGTGAACATTCCCATGTGTTACTCGTTGCAATGGTGAACTAGAATGGAAAAAAACACCATTTAAAAAGAAGAAGCTTCACGTGAGTTAGCTGTGGGTCCATAGCTCTTCTTGTGTCGGTCTGTGGCGATTGTGATGGTATTTTAGTCATTTCAGATGGATTTTGTGTCGTTCAATTTGTTATTTTCATATATGAGGATTTGTATCGACACGGGATGGATAAACTTGTGGGGCGAATACGACCATCGGTAAATGAATGTTATTACTCTGTCCTATAGAGTACGGTTAAATGACTAATTTTCACTGGGTTTAAATTTCACTGATTTACCATTTCAGGCATATTCAGTGGGGTTTCAATCATTAGATATTGTGTTCTATGCTAAATTTTACATATTCACTGGGTTTTAATTTAACGCATTTTCCAGTCAGCAAAGTAAGCAAAAATAAAACCCAGTGAAAAAATAACCTTTTTACAGCATGAAAGTTTGGGTATGGTGTTCAGTCGCCTCCTATCATAGGGTTAACTCGTGTAAGTGTAAATTTGCTTACCAACACGTTCATTTATAACAATTACAATACATACTACTCTTATAATATCATATTACAGTAAGGCACACATGCAGAACGTGGACCTTGCGTAGGTGCATTGTAATTCAACCCACCGTGAAAGAGACTCGTCGAGAACAGCAATGGAACACAGTTAATCGCGTGTTACATATCATTGATGACGTCTTAACATCCATGGTCTAAATCTATTCAGAAACAGGTGGATATTGTCAAACTATACAGATCGTAACACTTCCGGTTACAGGAAGATTCCACTACAGTGGTTGCAAGTATGGCCAATTTGATCTGCTGGGAAGACTTACACGCCCCATAAACGACAATGTAAACACGTGAAATACATGATTATTTGACACGTACAACTAAATAACCCTGTTTTAAATAGTGTATTTTTTTTATTGACAGACAGCGTAAGAACTGTGAACAGGTGTTTTTATGATAATAATATTTAATCAGATATGCAGAACTATTTTACCAATGCAACTAAATAAACTTATTTAAATTACAGCATAAGAACTTTGAACAGGTGTTTTTATGATAATAATATTTAATAAGATATGCAGAACTATTTTACCTGTGCAACTAAATAAACTTATTTAATTTACAGCATAAGAACTTTGAACAGGTGTTTTTATAATAATAATATTTAATCAGATATGCAGAACTATTTTACCTATGCAACTAAATAAACTTAATTAATTTCCAGCGTAAGAACTTTGAACAGGTGTTGTTATAATAATAATATTTAATCAGATTTAATCGATTCCGTTTCATACTTTTATCGCTACTTCTCATAATATGTTTACTAGTAGAATAACACGTAGCTAAAGTGATGAGTTGAGTATTCATTATTAAAAATAATGTATTCCCTTATTCGGATCTATCGTTACAAATTCACGGATATCTAGCAATCTGCCGGTATACATTCGCTTGCCAAGTTATTCGGATATTCTGTAATCTGTCGAAATAAATTCGAGTGCCATTTCCAGTAATCTGGTGTCAAAAGTATTTTTCTCGACAAACGTTTGCCTTAGATATATTGTTAAATACTGCGTGGGCAATATTCTATATGATACCATGAGATGTTATTATTCTAAAAGGGTCCTGAGGATTAATATAGAACATGTACTACTTAAAAGTATAAATTGTTATTATACAAGTATTAATACGTACGCTAGTATTTATTTCATTTATATCTTCATGGAGTCAGATATTCACCAGTGTGATATACATAAATCAGTCTAATTTCCTTATGTAGTATTAATAAATTTCCCTAGCAAACATTGACAACTATTTCTCACCAAAATTGTTAGAGTGTGTTCCTGATGAAATTTGCTAATGAAGATTGTTAAGGAAGCGTGAGATTAATATTGTATATTCTGATATTAACTGCGAAACTAGAAGATTCCTTAATTTCGTAAATATTGACTTATGAATTCATTTTGCTTGTAACAAATGGGGACAAATTTATTTCTGTGCATCTGTACTCTTGACATGGCTTGACCATGTTCACATTTCATACATGCATCACAAATTGTGTCACATGTACATACATTCATTTGATAATTCGAATCGGTTGGAAGTGGGCTATTTAATTTTTTAATATTGATAGCTTCCGTTTTCAGTTTTATTGCCTTGGCGGCATGTTTAAGTATCATTTCCCCCAAAATCTAAGACCCAAAATTCACCATGTTGCAAGGTTTATTAGAGAGCATCAAGGTTTTTTAGTTTGAAAGGGGGCTATACTAAATCATGGCTTGCTTTAAAATGGTCCACGCATCACTACTAAACCATTGAAGTCCAGGGAATAACCTACAAACACTCCTCTCATCTAAGAGACGTATACCCATTGTTTTGATAAATTAACAGTTTAACAGTTATTTCATTGAGTTTGTAGCCAATTAGACGTAAATCCCATCATATATCACGGTGTAGGCAACACAACGTGGACAAGGTGACCAACAGTCAATCTGGTCACCATATCGAGCGGATCCAAAGAAAGTCTGTCAACTTCCTATGTTACAATACTTCGTGTGCATCATCTGAATACTCTACCTTATGCAGTCGAATTAATCTAACAAGACTTCGTCTCGAAGAAAACTTCTTGACGCCGTTTTATTCATGAATGTCTTGATAACAGTATTTATTCCTCTTACATTATTTCCGAAGTTAATTTACATGCACCAACACGCATATTCTTTTTTGCGCTTTTTAAACTTCCTCGCTGTTATATATATTCATGGAGAGAGTGAGTAATAATTTTACTGTGTTTTTATCGGGAGCAAAAATAAAACTTTAAACATGTCTAAAATTTTAAGTCAACACTGTTTTTTATTGAACTGAATCAAGATCCAGTTGTCCTTTGATAGTTTGTCAATCAATATTCCTGCGCTTCGTGGTCCCATCGATATACCTAATATATAAAGTGTTAATTCGTATATTTCATCCTGCAAACATAAAAGTTCAAATTTCCAGTTTCCATATACAAAAATGCAATATATACAAACATCATCGTTGCCATAACAACGGACAGGATCTTCCTGTTAAAAGACAAGAGGATAACATCAATGTCGTCACACCGTGAACAACGTGTGTAAACTCAGAGTCCTTCAACACCGCTGTTAGAAGACTGTGGTGACATATATTGCTAGTTTACATGAAATTCAAACAAGTGCTTCGTGGCGTCTGTGACGCTTGTTTTAACAAAAACTTTTGGGAATCGGGATGTGACGAAAAAATACACAAGACTAGTATGTTATGTATGTTTTCGTACAAACCTGATTTCCATTGATGATATGTAGAATGACGGTTTAGCATGAATGATGCCAGACAGGATGATGTTATTTTACGTGTACCTAGAATAGATTTGACAGATATGAGAAAGTGTATCTGTAACTACAGAGGGCGATCTCGTGACTTCTCAGACTGTTCAAGTGAGCACAACAGCTGAATATTCAAATATAGCGTAGCAAGGTTCTATTGTTATGTCTGTATGAGTATGGGGCTATGTTTCTTTCCCTAATTTGTATAATATTAAAATTCAAATCGTACATAACACCCGTGGCTCAAATGATACCGTACAATACAGGCATTTTGGAATAAGCCGTCCCTGCTGTGGTAATGGTAATGGCCATGAGCAAATAGAATTCTGTTTATATATAACATTTTGAATATAAAAGCAGATACGATATGGAGATACACTAGTTATGCATGTGACAATGAATGATATCACGTATATATCAAGAATTAATATACCAAATTATTAGTATAAAGGTTTCTATTCATAATCATGGTGTCTCATAAAATTACCAAAGAACACACTTTATTTGTTTTCAATCTCAAAACTATACACATTCAAGTAAACTTTATCTTCTCGTCCAGTGCATAGTAAACATGTTCACATTGCTATTTTCCAGCGTCAAGAATTACGCGTATGCAAAAAGCATATGATGTTGCAACTTACTCATCTTTAGCAGACTTTAAAAATCAAAATGACGTGCATCAATCAACCTCCAGTAATGGTTACTACTCCATCCACTGAGTCTCTGGTTCTGGACATGCCGGAAAAAACGATTTTTGTGTTTTTTACAACTAAAATAGTCAGCAGTCGGTCATTTATGTTCGAATGACAAAATTATTGTATCATGTGTGAACGTCATGATGTACTGTCTATATATATAAAATTTGAAGTGAATTACTCGAGAAATGTACAAGATATATGTAGATAGAATTTGTCAAAAACAAAATGGCCACCAGTCGGCAATCTTGAGTCTAATTAACACAACAAAGTGGTGTTCACCAACTACCACAATGATTATTTTTTCACCGAATTTGAAGAAAATCAGCCAACACAAAACAGGAAATATGTCAAAAATAAAAAAGAGGTTATTTTAAACGCGTTGGTCCTGGTTTTCCTGGCAGATCGATGATTGCATAAAGAAAGCCTAGAATCAATGACTCCCTCAACACATCTTCCAAAGTGAATAACTTATTGAACTTCGGTTAAATGGATTCATTCTGTCAAAATATCTCATATAAACCAATGCGATTACAATGGAATCGGTACATACGGTATTGGCGAAATGTTGTATAATATAAAGGGGTTCCTGTATTTGTCCTTCCACGAACTCGATTGTAGGTCTGTTTGGGGATCAGCTGGTAGATCTATCTAGAACCACTTTGTGCTGACCCCCTTCTTGCAAAACGCCGCTATTTAGAAGTTTAAGTATGTTATAAAGAATTCTTAAAATCTTTAAAGTTCATTCGCCTGTGGGGCGAGAGGCTGTGGGAATCGGGTGATCGTGAGCTACGGGTATCGGGTGACAGTGAAATGTACACTATATTTATGGGGTTGTATTATGTGAACTTACACAATAAAACTGTATGCGACGAAAAGCATGCATCTTCGGGTGACCTGCTTTCTCCAACTCCAGTCGCTACGCATGGAAATCGTCGGTTGTCACTGTGACAAATGTTCGTTGGGACCAAGGCGCTAGTTGAAACATGTAATGACATAAAATATTCCCCGCATCGAGATGGTGTCGTGGAGACACTTGGCAGTTGCTAGGCAACAATTGTGGGGTGGCTATCCTCCTAGCAATTATGAAGGATGATATTTAACTACGTACTTTCACAACAACGAAATAGTTCTGCAAGAAATCCGCTTAAATGTAAACATCTTCAATTTATTGGTTATTTGGTCATTCAATTTAAATAAAAAAAAACGAGAGAAGAATGGTAAATGTTTCCACTAACTTTTCAGTTGTTAATAATGATGTAACATAAATTAAACATTATTGAGGTTCACCACAAAAATATAGTAAAATATCTGCAAGCCATTTGTCAACTCTAAATATTATATAAAGACAGTTTATTGTGAAGTAATTATTTATGAAAGGTGTGAGTAACTAACTATGCAATGATGGTTTCCTCTATCTCAGAAAGCATGATGCAGCTCTAATTTTAAAGCGTTAACTTTGGGGTCATTCCGATCCAGCATTAAATTTGTTAGGATAATGGCGTTGTTTAATCGAGACGGAGGTACGAAGACTTCTGACAGTCACTCGGTAACAAGTGTGACACTACCATGTCTTGCGCTATTTTGTTAGTTTGCAATTCTGGTTAATCCATCTGTGAATTTAACTTGAATGGCGGTGGTCGTCGCGTCGCGCAACATTTGTGTTGATAAACATTCATTTCCCCCACAATCCAATGTTCTCTTTTAATGAAATCACGAGTACGTCTTGCACGAATTACTGCCGGTAACTCTCTCGACACCTTTCAATCATCTAAAAATTACCTGTAACGTCTCAGTGTGGACTCGTTGGTTTGCGAAACAGTCAAAATCGTCGTATGTGTATTTTTTTAAATGGAAATCCCGGTCACCATCGCGAATATTCGAGCATAACAACTTTGACGATGACACCATTGCATGTTGTAGTAGACATAATTTTGTTCTCGCTAATCAAATTTCTCAGCGAAACAGTTTTCCTGACTGGGTTTACTCAATAAATAGCAACGCCGAGGTCCCGCATATTTGAATAAAACAAACTCGACTGGCGGCGAACGGATGTTAAGATATCAATGACGCAGCTCGGAGAAAAATGAAATCAACATCATTATGATTATAAAACTGAGATACTAGTATTTAGATTTAATTGTGGGTGCATTTTCGAATCAGACTAATTATTAATAATATTGATATCACGATAATACATTTATTTGATTCAAGTTACTTTGGTTTGAAGAGTACTGTGTAAGTCTTGGAGGGTGGATCGCATTCAGGTCAATGGCGATAGGCCGTGTAAATATGCCTTTAATGGAGTATCTTTTTCCGCTGACGATGTTGTCAAAACAAGACGGCTTTCTTACATCGCTTGCTTTGAGGTTAATCGTACAAGTATTGTACATGTACTCGCATTGATGGAGCAATCTCGGTGAGTGATGATGCACTTCGGCCACGCTTAAATTCCACCAGAGGGGCGGTCTTATGTACTCTGTCGGGACGATCAATGACTATATAATATGCACCATTATTTATGCCGGGTTGGTTGGATTAGAATGTTCGGGAACCCCATTTAGAAAAATCGCACGATCCTTATGTGTATCTCATTGCTTTCCATTGGCTTTATTGTAATGTATTTATGCAAGGCAACTTGAAAGCTCAATCTCCAAACATTCATGGCACAAAATGGTGTTACGGTGTTTGGTCTAGTTAGATATGTCACAATGAAAGCCAGTGATTCACCACAGAAATATTGCAACGAGCATTGTGCGGTGAAGTAATAATACATTTTGGATTTGGATAAAAATGGAAAGTCCGAACGGATGTTAATATCCGGTCGATCTACGTATTTTTGCATTAACAAAAAAATGTAGTCCAAATTCACACATCGTTCAAAAAAAAAAAAACACGCGTTGGAAAAAGGAACATGTGATAGCTATTTTAGAAAACTCGAACATGTAACTGTTCAGATATTCTGTTAGAAGTGTCTAGGACGTTACTGTTTTGACGTAATATGTGGCACAATGCCGTCCATTTTAGTGGAATCTGTAATTACTGAAAGGAAATGGATTTCCGGTGAAAGTGGCTCGTCGCCTATGCATCTTCACCTGGGATTTGGCCTCGCATTCACACTATAGATTGGAATGCATCGCGATGCAACACATCCACAGAAAACTTTTTGATTTATAGTTTCCTAAGTATTTGCTATTCTTTGGTATTATATACCATGGTATATCATCATAAACTGTGGAAGTACAAGGAATGTCGTTTGCTTGGATTCCACACTATATAAATACAGAAGCACGTTGTGATGGACTTTCTTCGTGGACTTTACAATGTACTTTAAAACGGCGCGTTTTCTTGCAAATGATTTCGATTATTATATTGCAGATAACGTGACGGATAAGCGAATTCTCCGGCCATTTCTACATCAACTTTCCTGCGCATTTTAGTGCTAATTATATTATTGCATCGTAAATTAAAACACCATAGACATGCCCTGTGTAATATGAGTCCCATGCGATGTATACAGCGTGTTAGTAGGTACATAATTGATAATTGTAAATGGCAGATTTTATTCACGGTAAAGCCATATAGTTATCTTGTTGGCCATTTATGGTGTGGTTTATGCTATACGGACGTGAGATTCTTTACGCGAGCTGTTTATTTACTTGACAATTTGATGAAACTGGAAACCAGGAAGTGCGTAGACGGTGGCCATTAAAACGCAATTAACGGTCACCATATCACTTTCTCAGCCTGGCACCAGCCAACGATTTCCCCTATTCGTAAAAGTATTGTTATTGTTACGTCACTGATTTTGTGAATGGGGTTGCCTCCGCTGGCTGAAATATACACCTGCTGTGTTCCCTTGATCTAGTGTTAGTGATTATTCTGGAAAAGTCCAGTGTTGAAGTGGCTTCATTTTGTATAAGGTCTAGATTCTAGGAACTATTATCGTCATATCCGCAAGTCTGTCAGAACCTTACAAGTTACATCATTGCTGCCGAAATCGAAAAGGCATCATTTTCCAGTGCATGTAGTAACTAACACGCCCTGGTCTGTTTATGTCTACAGGAGGAAGAACCATTTGTATGCGAACGGTCGTTTCGACATCTGGGAAGTCAAGCGAAAATGCATTGCGGTTACTTTGGAATAGAAACAAATTTTTTTTTTTCGTATTTGGTTTTTAATTGATTACATTCTTATGTAGCCCTCCGGGTTTTGTCTGAACCCCACTCGCCCGGGGGAAAGCAAACGAGCCGATACACAGGGGATCAGTACTTCCATATCTGTCCATATGCTAAGTAATTTTTTTTAGTAAACGTGAGTAGGTGACCTATATACTTAGGGGTTGACCATTAGAATAGATGGGTGGAGAGATGGTAGACAAACTTCATGTTTGTTTTAAGGCCAGACTTTTATTATCCCTTGTTTCGCGAACCCGCCGAATGAAAAGGAGCCGACAATGAAAAAGAAATAAAATTTTACTTCAGCGTAATTTCTCGTGCCCGCCGACTTGTGAGTGCAAAAAATTGCTAAAAAAAATATTTTTATCTTCATTTTTTTCCGCCCGCCGCCTAATAAATAAATTACATGAAATTCAAACACGTGCTTCGCGGCGTCTGTGACGTTTGTTTTAGCAAAAACTTTTGTAAATCGGGATCGGGATGCTATGTTTTCGTACAAACTTGATTTCCATTGATGATTATATAATGACAGTTTAGCGTGAATGATGCCAGCCAGGATGATGTTAGAATAGATTTGACAGATATGAGAAAGTCTATCTGTAACTACAGAGGGCGATTAATAATAGTCTGGAGATGCACGCCTTACGTTAATTACATAATATAAAATAATAATGTCTTGGACATTTCAGGACAATCAAGGCACATTTGTACAAAGCACATGTTTGTAACAATCACGCTGCATCAATAGTTTATTTAGTCAGTAGGTCGACAGCTGCTAGGTTTGTTTTGTTTGAGCTGACAAACACATCGAAATGGAATTGAAACATTTCCGATTTAAATGGCTCGTTTTCATTTTCATTTTGTATTGCGTTTTATTAGTAATAGAAAAAACGATAAAAAAACATGTTGTAAATGAAATATAACAATATACAGCTATGCAGATAGTAGTATGGAGACAAAAACGGTTCGTCGACCACTTACTGATCACTTCCTCAGCCGCTGAACTCTTAGAGAGAACGTGACTGTTCTCATACATCTTACGCTAACAAGTGGTGGGCAATAGCCGATTTTCATCACATTTTGAAAATAAGCGAACTCGTAAATTCTGACGTGTGTATTAAAAATACTATAAAATTATTCTAGGCGGAAATGAATGTGTCAGAGCCCGATTGTTGAAATCCAACCACGCCCGATAATAAAAATGCGAAAATGACGATTATTAAATGACTAAAACGCGAAATGAATAGTCTGAAAATAAACAAACTGTCGAAATAGTGGGCCAACTTACTAATATGGAAATCGTAAGATTATGCTGCCTTACGGTTATCTGAGTCATGTCTATTCGACCGAAAAATCTGCTTTATACCAGAATTTGTTATTTACGTGCATGCGCATGCGCACTGTTGTACATTAACAAAGAACAGGAAATGGTCTATTATAATTTCTATTCCGGAGTTTGGGTCGGAGTTTGTCGAAGACACACGAGTGGGTGAGTCACCATAGGTTACAAGCAGATGTGAAGAAATAACAAAATCATCGTGAAACTAGGGAATTTTGACTTGTATTTTTAAAAAGGTGGAGTAACTTCTTGCTTGTCCTCAAGTGAACCCATAACTATGTACTGACGTAATGATCAAAGAGAGTTCACTCAAATCGTTGGTATTTTACCAAATTTAAAGTGGAATTGTATTTGTGAGTTTTTTACATGTTCGCACACTGCAAGTGACGATATTTCGAGTCAACATTTGTCCAAACTTAATCGTTCTAGTATTAGCCATCAGTATGTGGACATTTCAAATTCACTGTCAATATATGTTTTACAAAAACGATAAAATAATATGCATAAAATGTCATTTTAGCAGCGGTTTTTATAAACCATACAATTAATAAAATATCACAAAGTACATAGTAACACACAATATATCGTTTTATTTCACTATGTCTCATCGAGCAAAGAGATACTGAACTACAAGTCGCAATAAACAAAGAGCTCGTCCATTGCCATACAATTGGGCAAATGTAATTTTATGTTATACCAGATCAGATTTGTATTTATTCTTTTTTTTTCTTAATTTTTCTTTCCCTTTCCTTTCCATATACCACTACAGTAACAGGAATTATTTTGTGTGTTGTATGTTATACATGTATTATTAAAACGAAATAAAACCATAAATTAAATAATAGTACGAAAAAACAATATATCAAGATGTATCCTTCAAGTTGCCATGGGAAACAATTGTAAAATGCTTTAAAACAGATAAAACACGTTATTTATACTTCACAATTATGTAAAAATAAAGGAAATCACGACATTTTTACTTTTATGTAGCTTAATGCCAAATACGAAAAACTATCTACTAATTTCATTTCTATGATGGAGATACAATTATTTTTATAATACTGTAATTAAAACGTAAGATAATAAACTGGGTTTTGAAGTTCCCTATTTTCGCAGATAAATCAAATCAAATAATCACATAATGCACTATTTCACTGGAAAATTTGTGAAATAAAAACATTTAGTGAATATGATCAAATATAAAAATAGAATAATTAAAATATGTGAAATTATTGTTTCATTTTCTAGACTTGGAGTGAAAATACACACACACACACACACACACACACACACACACACACACACACACACACACACACACACACACACACACACACACACCAACAAGCCAGAGTCCCGACATCATGATAAAGGGACTGTGTTAAACCACTGAATGCATATATAGGACACACACCATTATAATATATTTCGCTGGAGACACCTGTTAAGCCCAACTTTAATCTCTTCTCAAAACGATCGATGATAAAATTCCAGTTGTGAATGTATCGTACGTACAATTGCTGATTGTCACGTGATTGTTTCTACTGAATAAAAACTGCACACGAAGTTTATTGAAGAAATACGACTTAGTGTATATTTGGGTTATTTTCACGGAATGTTAATCTGCCTGGGGGTACTCTTATAACACAGGCCGTGTAGTATCACTCATCTATCTATATACTAGGGAGTGTAGTTACAATTAGTTGTAAATGTAACTTCCATTGAACGATTTATAAGAGTTTTATATTTCCGTCATCACATCTCGATGTAACCATAAACGGCCTGTAGTGTAACGTGGTGGAATCGGTATATCACGCTTGTCGCATATACAGGAAATAATAATATATCGAAAAAACACGTATTGTGATAACAACTACAGAAGAACAAAAAAAACAATTAAACTAGTTTTTCGAAGAATTGCAAAATATTATCATGATGGTTTCGAGGCTACGATTCTTGCCAGGAAACGATGTTTATTTGGGTCCGCTGATAGGAGTAAAATCAATGAAGTCCGTTTTTGTTGTATCAAGCACGAAACCATGTTTAACCATGTAAATGAAACAACAAGTAAACTGGTACTAATAATGCTAACGGCGGAGAGCGGGTCTATTACTAGTAATTATGGTGTACCTACATGTACTTAATATCACGTGTTTGACATCCGGGTTCAAAGTTGTTCGTGTTCTGAATCACGTCCGGATTATAGTCGTTAAAGGAACCGTTTAGGTTGGCTTATCAATAAACGGGAACACGACACTAACATACATACATAATATTGAAAGCAGCTTAATTCGGCATAAGGGAACATAGATGCATGTTTGCATCTTAATACTTTAATTCATGTAATGACATATTTAATTACCTTTGCCAAATAAAAACAAAGGATGTAATGGCGATACATGAAAACAATAAGGTATTCTGGATGTTTCAAAATAACTAATTATCTGATAGTTATCTGGGTTTTAGATTCGATGTTAGACAGTATGGAATCGAGTCTGACATTGGTTTTCTTTATAGTAGTTTATAAATAAATAAACGCTGCTCGGACTGATAAATATGATATATTGAAGATAATATTTGGTAATCGTAGTCCTAAATAACTATTAAAAATAGCTAGACGTTTCGAGCAATGGCTCTTTATCGATAGCTTGGAGACTATATTTCTCGAAGATTTAGTTTGATTTTATAGAACAATTTGTGATTAATTATATTAGATATTGGTTATCGCATAGACTAATGTAAGGTCTGTGGTTATCGGATAGTTCCACTTTAAATTAGATTCTCGGATTCTCGGATTCTCGGATTCTCGGATTCTCGGATAATTCTTCAGGGTTTATAGAATAACAACAAAAATTCATTTTTATTTGTCCTGGCATTTTATCAATTTTGAACGATATAGTTATTTCTTTTCGGTAAAATGTCACTGACTGCTTCCAACATATTGAAGGGAAACACAAATTGCGCTATATTTACTTCCCTGTCAAGGACATGTCAAGGCACCGTCCGTCCTGGGAGACGGTGTTGCCGGGGGTTAACGGAAGAGATATTTGAGGGACGTTGCGCACTGAATTCTTGTTCCTCACACTGTCTCACTTATGAAGAGACCAGTATCACACGATATTGGGCACAAGGACGACGCTAATTTTAGAATGACTGGATCCACTGAACCACGCACAGAAAGAAAGGAAAACACAAATTAACAATTCTACCGTACCAAGGATCCGTTTTATGTTGTTTGTGAATGTATGACAATATAGAATACTTATTTTTTCTGGATGTCAGAACAACTGCAAAACAACAACAATACCTGTATGTCTGGTTCTTTTCAAACACTTGTTGACAATGTTCATTTCAATGCGATTCGTTTTATTGGGACGGCATACGTCACAATGGTGATGTCACGCGGGGCATGCTAGTTAGATCATTAATGTGCTACGTGAACGGGAACCGCGGAAAACAAATAAAAGGAATTTCTTTGTCACCTTATGTATTGACAGTCCAGAAACCACGGGATGTGATCATTATTCTGTTTTGTTGTGAAAGAACTTATAAATAAGACTTCTCGTTTCGGCACGGGGTTCTCAATTAAATTAGACGATGTCACGTAATTTGCTTCCCATCAAAGAAGACTTTCACACGATGGTATATGACAACAAGCATAAATCTGTTCGCGAATGAACCACAATTCTTTGCAATAAGCGTGGTTCTAACAGTATGCAAACCATATAGAGATGATGTTCAGATTGGTTATCTTTGTAATTCTACAAAGATTTTTTGATATTACATATCTGGTAAATATTTGATTGCATGTCTTCTCAACACTAGGATTAGTAACTCTACCTTGATTTTCGACGCCTTACAAAAATGTTTAAAAATTCCGGTCGGAAATATTGTTGTGTTTTATTTTCACTATTTTTTTTAGTATAGGAATCAAAACAATGGTATATGAATTACACACAAAATGTGGACGTGTAAGAAAACACAGTTTAACGTTCCTCGGTGAAAACAAAACATCGAGTGTCCATTGTAGCAGTCTTCGTCGTTCACAATCCATTGCCCCGTACACGTATCATGTACCCCCTCCCCCTTTCTCCATGAACAAACCACGGGGAAGCAGAAACACAGTCAATGTTCTCGGTATAACTGTACAAGTTCAAGTTGTAAAACGAACAACAGCAAAAATAAAAGTGTTGGGCAATAATACCAACATTCGTGAACTATTCGCCTAACGGCATCTTCAAATTTGCATAGGAGGTTTGTGTATTTACCGTATTTGTAACGAAATAACCATAGCAATTAGTTCATTCGGTTAATCTGATCTAAGAAATAGATCATAGCAAGTTTACTTCAAGTACAATCTGTCCAGAGAAAAATATGTTTTATTTTTACGAACAGCGTCAATCTATACGCCGCATCAGTTCACAAATACCTGCATTCAATAAAAAGAACTCAATACCAATGTGTAACGTATCCTGCATGCCTTTTTGTATTTTTGAATTCAGTGCGTTCTATTATCAATTTATGTGAACTATTGCAGTGTACACATGGGGGATAAATGATACCCATCTTCAAGCTGATCCAGAGTACAAACTTTGCTCATTAATTCTCCCTAAGGATAATATATCGTTCGAAACATATTATCCATATTCAGCACTGTGTGCGTTTAAATGGTCACGTGACGGTACTAACCTCGTCTTCATCACGGACTATCTATTTAACGTGCATTGTACAAATGAACCATTATTATCCCCGTCATATCTATATTGTTTCCCGATCTTCATCGGAAATGTGTTGTAGAGGAGGTGTATTGTTCTTTTTTTAAGAATTCATAGTAATAATAATAATAATAAATAATTCTATTTTCATACCTCTGACCCAGAAGTACACAGCATAAAGTTAAATATGTATAACTAATATGTGGAATTAAGATTTGATATTATCTTAAATCACACTCATTCTCAATTCTTGACAATGCACCCCAATCACAGCGTTATGATTCAGCTTACTATTGCTAAATATTTCTATATTATATCGTTTTTTTTTATTTCGTTATTGAATTAAACTTACCAGCAATGGAAAATTTTGAAAAGTTAAACCAAGCCAACGTTATCCAGACTACGTGACCATATACACGGAATGACAAGGGTTCACAGGAAATACAGTTATGCTGTATATGCCAAGGCCACCATATATCCCTTTGTGTTGATTGGGTTTAGAGTTGATGGTGGTAAAATGAGAGTCATCTCCAACTTCAATGTCACGTGATCTTATATTATCGCAAAATAAAAAGTACTCAGTACTTACATCAAACGTAATTAAAAAAAGAAGAAGAAAAAATTGACGCGTAGCTCCAGCTATTGTTACAACAGTGGTCGATTTGGATTAGAATGTGATATAAAGGCTGCTCCTGTTGTTTTCTTCTTGGTCACTTTAATGTTTCTGAGTGACCGTGTACAGATATAGCTTGGGGCAACCGAGTTACGACATGGAGATAAAAACAAATGGAGAGCGTTTGCTCATATCGGAGTGCGATTAACACCCGGATATAAATACATTTATTATTATAACTCCAAGGTTACCGTTTATAATACTAATTTTATTCCTAAAGGATACATTTCTAAGTGGAGTCACGTTAGAACCACAGATTTGGGATGGGAAAAAAGGATGTTCTTGGCCACACATTTACTGGTATGTCTCTTCTGAGATATCGCTGCGTTAGTAACTTGTTGTCGATTCGCTCCGCTAGGATTGATCTTTCGTTCAAACCTTCGCTCTAGTTGGGTGATAAAATCCTGGCCCGCCGTTGTCATGGCAACAACCAAAAAAGATATAATTTTTTGTATCTTTTTTCATTACCGAGAAAATTGACCTCGAATTTAAAGTAACTTTTCGCCACAAACGGCTTTTTAGCTTGTCTGTGTTTTTATGGGGGGAGGGTACTGGGACAATATTGGTCAAACTTGACAGACAGGTCATACCTTCACTCTAGTTAGATGGTCAAATTCGGAGAAAAAATTCGTCCTACCATTTAATTTTTTTGAGCGGAGCGGATCGTCAATCAACCTCCCAGCATGTCCTAATTGTTTACCAACACATTTATTTAGTAAGTATATATCCATTGTATTTGGTGTCTGGAATTATGCTCCATACGCCACCGTTTAACCTCATTTAGAGCCTTTTCCTGTCACAATATTTAACCTAACCTTGATTTATGGTCCGTTAGAGTTTGAAGCTTGGACCACGATGTGCGGATAACAATTATTGATGTGGATTAATTTGTGTTAAAAAATATTGATACCTAAGATATCATCATTGTTGGCTTGGCTGCGTTCAATGAGACGCAATTTCGATCCCATAATGCTTTGTCACATCCTATTAGCATTTATGATGATGATGATGATGATGATGATGATGATGATGATGATGATGATGATGATGATGATGATGATGATGATGATGATGATGATAATGATGATGATGATGATGATGATGATGATGATGATGATGATGATGACGATGATGATGATGATGATGATGATGATGATGATGATGATGATGATGATGATGATGATGATGATGATGATGAAAAACCAAACACACTCAGCAAGTTATCTATTACAATATGTGTTTTCGTAAGTATGTTAAAATAAATGACATGTTGTTCGCGTATGATGGCAACGAATAAACGATTAAGATACTAGACACGATTCACAATATGACGATCGCTGGTATATGGTCATTGTCACTTTTCCCATCCCGTAAGTCTATGAATATGCTAATGTTACATGGTAGAATAATGTACACGCCGTGTAACACATACTATAAAAATTAAATTATTATTCATGAAACAGGCCAAATAATGTTACAATATGTTGCTATTTTTTTTGCAGTCGCGTACAAAAAAGTTTCTCGCTCAGTGTTGGACTCTGTTATTATTGCACATTACTAACTTATATCTACCATTTACTTGACAAGGAATCCATGTGATCATGGTTGGGTGGGTACACGTGCGAATCTGTAAACTTGTTGTTTTCCCATGACTTGACGATGTCTATTTTCAGTGGTTTGCTGACGCCCACATTTTGAGTACGTATATTTTACGAGTTTGTTTACAATGGCTTGTTGTTTTTGTTTGTTTGACTCTCTCTTTACGTCTCATTTAATGACGTACATCGGTCACGTCGCGAAAATATTACTGTGGTTTCTACTTTTACGCCGACGTGATTGTAACATTCAGAACATTTGTACCAGCAAAGAGCCCATATAATGAGTGCTTGCCCGAAACGACGTGTTTTGTCAATTCAGTTTGCTGTAGTGTGATATTTTTGAGTGCTGTTTATACATATTTATGAGAATTGTAAATGTTAATGAAATAATCCTCCATCGTTTGCATACTGTTTTAGAAATGTTGATCAAGCAGGGAAATTATGCCCATTTTAGTCTAAATTTAACAAGAAAAATACAAAATGCTGCACCAACATTTGTTTAGAAATGCTAAATACTACAAGTTCTACGAAAACACGTTAATATGTTTTGCCCTCAATCTCCGACCAATGACCCATGAACCATAGACCTACTAGAGAACAGTACGGTCGAATACATAACAAACCTAATTATTGGTCACTGTGTTCGAACACAACAAAAACGATGAAATAAGTATTACGTAACAAAGTTAAGGCTGCTGGAATTCATATACATGTCCTATACCCCTACAATGCTACCGACAAACAGCAAATACATCATTTAAAATAGGTAAAATGAAAACACTCCTGCTGGATTCCCCAACAGATACATTGGCCCATCCCTCAGAAATGCAATACAGACACTTATGAGAACGCAACACCTGGATTTCATCCGATGAAATCCCAGACTTCCAGATAAAAGCGGAAGTTAATCACCTGGTAATTAGATTTAACAAATAGATACGATAATCACAGTTATGACAACGCTCACAGAAACAGAATAAAGATTCAGAAATTAACCTCATTTTGAGAAGCGAAAGCATGTCGGATTTCCAATCTTCAATATCAAAATATGGTGGACATACTAATGTATAATTAGCATAATGTTTGTACTGTATCATAACATGTACGTGAACTATAATTTATAACCTAATTATTATACAGTTTAAATTGAAGCGTTAAACCATTTCAAGTGGTGGCATTTGTGATATTATAGAGGGACTGTAGTATAAAGTACTGGGCATCAGCCGAAGTAATGTAAAACATGTCTTTTTAGCTAGCATGTCATTTTAGCTGATTTAGCTAATCCACAATACGCTAAATTAAGATGTCGCTAATTAGAATAAAGTATATTCTCACAATGAGATTGTTGGCACTTTAGCTAAATTAAGAATCAGTTAATTCATGCATTGAGTCAAATTCACTAAAATGGTATGTGGCTATTTCAAAGTGTTTTACAGTATATCGAAGTGGACGTTAATTATAGTACTAGTACCCAATATTTTAAAATTACTCTCGCGCTCTAGTTTGCAATCTTTATAAATCTCCAGCACAGGACAACACACTAATCAAATCGGGGCAATATTAAAATATGTATCAGTCAGACTATAACTAGCTGCTGACACTCGGAACACAGTGGGAGTTTGTTTGTTTCCCGGCCACCAGGTGACGATTTGGGGCATCTGTAAAAATGTAATAGTTGCAATCGGGCAGATGATTTAATGTGGTACATGTATGTATACTATACTCTACTATATCATAGTCTTTTTAGACTCTGAGTGTATACACCCTTTACGGGAGTTTTAATCCATAGGTTAAACAGGGGACACCAGGAGTCGGTAACCTGAGTTCATCGAAGAATACCAAGTACAAGTACACCAACACTTAGGTCACAAAACCCCATGAAAGCTTCATTCCGGAATAAGCACGTATAAGTACAAACGCATTACAAATACAAGGTCATGTAAATTGTTCATAATGCCAAAGTCACGAAAGACGCTATAAATACTCAAATATAGATGGTATTCATTGTACGTATATGCTGCCTAATAGTTATGGTGGACTGAATTACCTACCTAGATGTACCTCCGACAGACAACTGAGGTGAGCCTAGACGAGTCCTCCAGGTTTGACGTGTCCGAGAGTTCTCATTCCCATCACTTCGGATGGAGAGGGCCCTAGAGATCTAATCCCTACCGCCGTGGGTTGGAAGGGTCCAGGGGTTCTCATTCACATCACTGTGGGTTTGACGGGTCTGGGAGCTCTCATTCCCATCACTTTGAGTGGAGAGAGCCCGGGAGATCTCATCCCTACCGCTGTGGGTTTGAAGGGTCCGGGAGTTCTCATTCCCATCACTGTGGGTTTGCCGGGTTCGGGAGTTCTCATTCCCATGACTGTGGGTTTGACGGGTCCGGGAGTTCTCATTCCCATCACTGTGGGTTTGACGGGTCCAGGAGTTCTCATTCCCATCACTTTGAGTGGAGAGAGCCCGGGAGATCTCATCCCCATCACTGTGGGTTTGACGGGTCCAGGAGTTCTCATTCCCATCACTTTGAGTGGAGAGAGCCTGGGAGATCTCATCCCCACCACTGTGGATTTGATGGGTTCGGGAGTTCTCATTTCCATCACTGTGGGTTTGACGGGTCCAGGAGTTCTCATTCCCATCACTGTGGGTTTGATGGGTCCGGGAGTTCTCATTCACAACACTCATTCCAGAGAAGGTTCACAGAATAAAGATTGTAAAACGATTTAAGGTACATGTAATATGCAATTTTAGGGAATAAGGCTGAATTTAACAAAATCTTTATTTAATCTCTTGAAAATATATATTTTTCGTTCTTCACGATGGTCCACGGCACTGTTCAGAATTGCCCGAAAATAACATGACAGCTAAAAATAAACACACCGCCACAAATTCAACTTGAAAAATCTACCGTAAACGATTTACAATAGAAATTATTTGCCACTTTTACAGAAACAAATAAGATACTGGATATAAACAAATTTTATAGCTTGATTACAACTTGCAGGCCGTCTTTTAACGGTATGGGTTGTCTTGATTTAAATTAGATGTATACTGTCAATGGTCATGGATGCATACATGTTTGTGCTATCATGGTTGGGCGTCGACACACACACCCAATAATATCTCCCCAATTTAACCAGGAGTGGGCTGGCATTTTAACCATGTAACTAATGGGGAAAATGGCTGTACTATAAATGTCAGAGTGTTCACCAAACGGATGTGGTCAAAAGGTTAAGCCAATTGAAGTCGCGTGTCATGAGTGGGCGACTGGGATTAAAGGTGTCCGCTCAAAATATTCAGGTAGCAACATAAATAAACCATGGATGAGATCTCGGTTTTTATCTTCATTAATAAACGGAGATTATTCTTTTCGCTCCTGTGTGAACATAAGTAAATTGTTCATCTTAGTGCAGTCTTTGGAATCGCGCAAAGGAAAACTAAAGTTTTTGGGAGTGACGCATGCGCAGTACATTGGTTACCGTCAATTTTCATCATTTGCCTGTCTCCACATGTCATTTAGTGGAGCCATTTTGGCGCCAAGTCCCGACCGATATGCACGAAGCTGTTATTAATTATATGTTGCTGGCAACAGTAATAGTCGCTCATAGATAATTGGTAAATGATGCAGAATTTGGTAGCATTCACAAAATATTCGATTATGCTTCCCCAATCACACAATTACACACGACAAGGTGGAAACAGTGGTAAAACGTTTAACGGCATTGTGTGGAAGAATCCGAGGTCTTCTGTGATGAGTCATTAAGACTTTTCACTCAACTTATTCCATTCTTAGGACCTCCCTCATCAAACAATGTTGGCATTCATGCAGAACTTTTGTTCCATCTCTGTCGGGAACTATTCGACGTTTATTTTTAAATGCTAGTCTGAAAAGAACTTGTAGTCTGTAGTGGGGAGAACTGAACGTATTCATGGAGTAAACTAGTATAACGTTGGTTGTTCAATGTCTGGTGGGTCAGTATTGGAAATATGAACGAAAGGTTCATTTCGGGTGGTGAAAAATTGCTGTGGACGAAGAGAAAACAGTTCTACGACTGTATTATGTAATAGCATTCCAGCTCCTTAGTTTCAAATGAGAAACTCCTAACTCAGAAACAACATTTAATTATAAACCGTATTTCTACTCGACTAGAAACCTTACTCCGCATGGTAAACGGTGGCCTCGTGCAAGTTTCTCGAATTACTGTTTAACCTAGTCACGTTATCGTTAGATGTTTTAACTGCCTCAAATAAGTGAAGTCTAACCTTTGAAAATCAAGAAGGGCTGAGGACATGAATGGGCAGAATGATTCCAACTGTCCCACAATATCTGTACATGACGTTTTGTATCTAATTTCGTGGCTCCCCAAAGGGTTTTGCGCCGAAACTTGGTTTCAAGATAATTGAATTTGGGCATATGTTTGAAGACTTTTTTTTCAATTTCACTCGTCGCTTCCCATACCGTATACTGTAAAAGAGTTAATTACATATTCACTGGGTTTTAATTTCGCTAACTGAAAAATGCGCCAAATTAAAACCCAGGGAATATGTACAATTTAGCATAGAACATATTATCTAAATGATAAAACAGTGAATTTAAACTCAGTGAAAATTAGCAATTTTACAGTATTTAGTAAGTAGGCATCAATATACCTGGGCATAGTATCATGATCGCTGGCTGATTTACTGTAGAGTATTCAGCTTGCAGGTGTTATCTGTCCCGGAACGTGAATTGGAATGGTTGTAAATGCAAAGATAAAACTGACGGCCTGTCACGCACATATCACGAACACGCCACGCGGTCGGTCCGGTCGCACGTCGTATAGCAGGAGTGTCGGGGACGATACGAATCGAGACTTACTTCCACCCCTCCCCCTATTATAGCGTAAACAGCAGAATTTACGAAAAAATTACAGACAAAACATATTGATGGAGATCCAGCATGAATATATTAATAAAGCAGCGGAAACGCGTTAGCTTCATGTCAGATATCTTCATGACGTAAAAGATATAACGCAATTATCAATGGTTAATGGTTAATTCATTATATATGTATATAGTGAAATGTTCATGTCACCAAATGCAGCATATAGTGAAATTGATTCGTATTTGTGTTTGTATTTGATTTTATTTGATGCGAAATCAAAAGGCAAATTTACAGGATCCTGACAAAACAATAAAAAAACAATCAAACAAGACATCACAAACAAAGATTCACCGTGACCACTCAACTGCTGGCAATAATGTTTTCGTTCAAGCTGCTGTGTATCGAGAAGTCACGAAAACAAGAACAATTTCACCTTCATGAAAAATATCTGGACTTAAGAAAAAAAAAACGCTTTAGAAAACGGTAACTGACGCCAACTCCAATGATCACTGAAAACATTCATCTGTGACCGACCTCCGCCCACTATTGTGATAGCGGGCGCTTCAAGGCCACAAAGGGTTATCCTTTTGTTGAATGTACAGTAATTCGATGAATCTTAAAAGGCTAAAGGTGAGCATATTTGAGGGTGTACTTGTGACTGTCAGTGAAGAATGATGATTAATGTAATGGAGCGAACTTTTCCTTTCAAGTGAAAGGAGGGCGTTGAAGGGTACTAGTATCAGGCGAGTGCATTGCACTTCTTGGACAAAAATACCACCACGTCAGAAAGACCAGAGTTGTACTGTAAAAAAAAAACTTTTATTGAAACTATTACTGAAAACTGATGATTAAACTAAATTGCAGTATATATAGATATTTAAAACGATTACTCGCGACATGAGGATGCAAAAGTAAAAATAAATTTGATTGCAATAAAAACATGTTACGAACAAACTATACTATTGGCAGTATTTGTTTTATGGTTTTGTGTAGAACGTTCAGGCTGTCGAACGTAATATGAAACAAAGGACCATGTTCGAAATTCATAAATTTGGAGAAAAAAAATCAAATAACTTGAGAACTTGTCCGAGGGATCTCCTGGCCAAATGAAGTAAGAGCATCACCAAATGAACAGCATTTGGAAATACAGTTTATTCAAGTGTATTTGTAAGATATGCGTTGAGTATACAGTATATTGTCTATCAAAAATTTACTTGGTTAAAAAGTTGTCATACTAGTACTGTAGAATACTTTATTTTAGCTTGGAATTAATTTTCGCCGAAGGAATGTTTCAATGAAAATAAAATCCAGCGAATATACCTTTTTCCTATATTTTACATTCAACTTGTCAAAAATCAGTGAAAATAAATTACATACAAAGCATTAAAAATGTCTTTTCAGCGAAAATCAATTCCAGCTAAAATAAAGTATTCTACAGTACTTGGTATACGTAGAAATAAACTTGGTTCAAACTTTGTAATACTAGTAGTTGGTATGAACGTCGACACTGGAAATTAGAAAAATATATATTTTCTAGTACCTTTGGTATGACTTTGAGTTTTTGTATCAATAAATGCGAATCATTGATTATTTTATTGAAATTTCGACAGACACCGTGGCGCCATTTGGTAAACGCAATCACCAACTGTGTATTATGATTTGATGTTGAGTAAATAAACGTGGGCGAAATAAATATATCATAAACACAAGTGTGGTTGCGAGGTAACTTCCGTTCCACTTCCGGTTCAATCGGCGTATGTCGCAGCGTTCCGACGCGATAGTGTATCGAATGCGTAATACTGGAACTCATTTTACAGGTACCAGTATTCACGGCCGTGTAAGACACTAATTCAATGACCTTGAACTTTGAACGTTTGCTTAAAACCAGGACACCGAGACGGGCACCAAGAAGGGGAGGGCTTACTAATTACTTAATATTTCATATTATGAGAGTAGCTTATGTATACTTTATTATTATTTTTTGATCTTTATAGTATTTCTTGTGATAATCAGAAAGCACAAACAAAAACACGTCGGAACATTTATATACAAAAACTGTATTAAAAACGGAAATAGAAACACAGATTGTTATTCAACGCAGTATTTTGTTTTTTGTCCCCACACAGTTCAGTACTAGTTAGATCCGACCATGTTTTTGTACATTCACGAGCAGATCATAAAAGCCACTAGTAGAAGTAGACCTACTGAAACAATTCCTTTCGGACAGAGAACAGACGTACACCATCTCTTCCTTTCCACCTTAATAAACATGAATCAAATTTACTGTAACCCTCCGTCTACAAATTTACCGTACAAAGTCGAAGGTTGTCTGATAATGCTATAGTGCGTAGAACGAGGAAGGAAAACCAATGCTTTTCACGGGATGCACTGACCGAATAAAACCCGGAGGTACTGGTTCCGTTTCAGTACATTCACCCCAAACTTTCACGTGAAAGTATTGACATAGCGGTTGGTACGTACGTACAATGTGGTTTGCAATTTGGGACTTGACTGTCAACTTACGCCACTGCAGGCGACTTCGCGAATTTATTTACTTTTGCGCGAAAACGCGCGTATGTCTGTTTTACTGCCGCTGAAGTCGGGGCTGCGGGTCGATTGGTAAATGTGACGTTTGTCATCTCGTTGAAACATATTACTCAACCCGCTGCAAGTAAGTATGCGTGTTTGTACGACTTTTTCTAGAACGCATCGAATCTGTTCACTTCAAAACTCGTTTCGGTTTGATGTTGCCGACAATAGGTAACAAAAAGATAATAATCTCCATTTGACGTCAGGTATCCACAACAAAACCTCAATGTTTCCATAGCCCTGTCGCCTGTAAATACTCAACTTTTCTCATTGGTCGGTTCCGGGTCAAAAGGTGATATCCTGTCCGTTGATTGGTGGATATACTGAATGACGATTTGACATGATGAATGGGTAAAGGTCGCTTATCTCTCTTATATGGAAGTTACCCGCCCACGTAAGTAATTTGTTATTCTAATTAGCTTCCTTATTTGGGAATGGAATGTCGTGGGCCGTAGCTGAAAAGAGCTTAGACCCATTTTACCAAACTCATTCATAACTTGTGAGTGATATCGTGAGCATATCAAGTTCAGAAAGCAGAAACGAAGTTTATAAACTTATACCAGCGTAGTGCACTCTGGGTTAGCAGGATGGCGATGACTCTCAGCGCTATCCCTGAAATATCGTTATTCAACGAGGAACCCGTGATTACGGACTTGGATTCGTCTTCCCAAGAACCCGTGTTTCTAGTACCAGATACCCCAATGGACCCTGAAGAGTGGCAACAGGTAAGTTTTTTTTTTTTTTTTTTTTCCCCGCAGAATTTCTTAGTCGTCTCAATATTATATATATATTTAAAATTAGTCATTAAAAAATTATTACCATACCATATTACCATATTTATAGTTTTATCCTATATATTATCGTTATATCTCCGTGCCAAGTATATGTTGTAGTTCGTTTCACGACGTATATAAGTTGTCAACAGTTTTGATGATGAACGACCGACGTGTTAAACACGTGTCAACTGGTCCGTTACCATGACCTGTTGCCTTGAATTTTTTTAAACAGTCTTCGATTTTGATATACGAGTTTTAATGGTACTTTACATGGCCACACAAGAGTCTTGTGTGTTTTTTAGTTTATGGTGACTGTTTTCCCGCGATACACTTCGATGTGTCACCGCTAACTGACAGGCATTCCGACACGCATCCATTACAGCTACGTAATCCCATTATGTAGCAACACTCGAACTGACGAACAACCCCCGAGTCATGAGTTTGAACTGGGAAGTACTGGTTCGCTGGCAACAATAAATAACACATCAATGAATCGACGTCACACAATAAGTGTTGATGGTTGTATATGGATACATTTTGGTACATTTCCTGTTCTATTGATTGTTTTAATTTGGGTTGAATCAAATCAGGGAATTCCCGCGTATTTTTTTTCAACAGTGCGCCATATGTCGTAGCAAAGTGAATGCCTTTCTAAGAAAAATGGATTGCAATATCAGAAATTCACTGGATATGTATGAAAACAAGTAAAACTTGATCAAGAGTCATCGACCTTAGCTAGAAAGAAATATATAAACTACATGTGTACGGATTAGCTATGTAATTAATCGGGGTGTCATGTTAGTCCATGTACTTAGGGTCCTGCCAAGCGAAAGAAGTGAAACAATCGTTCAGTTGTGTGAATGCTTTCTGCTTTGAAATAAAAGACGCATGAGTGACCCTGAGCATACCGATGTAGTAATCCAGTCAGTACCAGTCACTGCATTGCTAGACTGTATTTATCGTATGTGCTATCTTAATATCTAACCCAACTACTAATGCCTGTGTCCGTTGGTTTGTTGTCCCCAAACATTTTGTAAATGTAAACACATTTACAATTGCCTCACTGTCAGAGGGACTGAGGTTTCATTGATGTATATAAAGTGTGGTTCATTTCCGTTACATGCGAGATGTATGTAGACATACATAGTACTGTGGAGCTAAAAAAAAATATTTGGAGGGGGGGGCATAATTAAATTGGTGTTTGCCTGCAAAGCATGATTTTGTTTGGACCTTTTTTAAGCTCCATGGTGGTCTCGGGTACATTGCATGTGTGGTGTAGGTGCGAGTGCCAAGAAAACTTTTATAGCAAGCGATTTGTTTTTCTTTGTTGCCATTAATTTAATTATTATTAATTTGTATCGTTTATAAACAGACTCGTGCTGAGCTTGACAGGTATCTGTGGAAGAGGGAACCAGCCACACCAACAGCACCTACAACAACATTTTTCAATAATAACAAAAAGATTAGAAGAGAAAGTTCATCAGTTGTGGATGAATTTTTTGAAGATCAACAACCCAAGGCACAAGTAAATGTCAGCCTCAACTTTAATCTAGTAATACCAGGAAATTCCCTTTATAAACAAAGTCAAAACGTGGACAATAATGCCAATAACGTGGACAGTAAAGATCCTAAACTCAGTCAGCTTTATTGGAATAATCACAGTACCAATAACACAGTTAATTCAAATTCAACACCAGTGACATTATCAAATTTGCAAAAAGTTGTTGTAAAGAGCGAGCCTTTGGATTATCCTTCCCCTTCCTGTCACATGACGACGTCGACCGCAGGTGTTGTCATCAAGAAGGAACCCCAACCTGTTAGCAGTTGTCAGTACACAACGCTTCAAAACTTTCAAACATCATCAAACTACACATACGCAACCTCGGTACAGCCGTATTTGAATTCGCTGAACGCTTGTATGCCGCCAACACCGCCAAACTCGCAGCCAGGATCACCGGGTGAACAAATGGTTGGGAATTATGAGGCTCAGTTCCGACCACCGCCACCTTATCCCATGTTCGTTGCACAAGGTGGAAATACTGTGCCATGCTCATCCCAGAACACAGTAAGGTACAACCGAAAAAACAATCCAGAATTGGAAAAACGACGAATACACTTCTGCGATTATCCCGGTAAGTCTATTAACAAATACTGGAAACAACTTTCAATTTGACGCATATTTTGCCCTTTTTTCAAAATAATGTCTTAATGTAATGTACCGGTAGTTTCAAAAATCATCGTGTGGGAACATGCTGCGAGATGGAAACTGTTTCTTGTGTGAAAACAGTTTTAAAATTTGATAGTTGTCCTTGTGCAATAGTTATAATGTATAATAGCATAGAGGTGAATAGCTTTCTGCTGGTATTGCCTGTAATTACTAACTACTTGTAGCGCATAAATAAACCAGTTCAACACATCCTCTTTTGAAGAGACTGGTCTTAAAAAAAATCCTTTATATTTGATAGGCCTTTTATGTCAGTTCCCCTCTAGGGATATTGAATGACCTTTAAAACCAAATTTAATGAGCTCAGCCTTCAGAAAGGAAACCCAGTATTGTCTAAATCGGGTCTTGAGGGATGATCTTGTTTCGTATTAACTTTAGCTAGCTTTACAAAAAAATACAACCTTCCCAGTGGCAGTTTTGCTGATTTTTTTTTTTGTGTGTGTGTGCAGCTATTGGGTAATATCTTGCATTCCCACACTTAGATAACTGCAATGGTTTTCTTATTGGTGGTAAGTTCCCACAGTCAACTATGCGAACTCCTGCCGGTACTGGTTGTTGTAGGTCCCTGACCTCGCCAGCAAGTTGAATTCTTTTACAAGTTACGTATGAGTGGTGCTACCTCAGCTTAAACAATTCCAAAGTGTGTTTTTTTTCTGGTTTGTTTTCATACTCAAGGCATTCCGCCAGTTGTTTCAGGAGTTTGCAGGTAAACAACAGCAGGTGAACTGATAAACTGACAGTATTGTCTTTAGCTAGCCAGGCTTTACACGTCTGTCTCTGGTTTCAATGGGGAAAGCGCTAAAATGCCCTTCAGTCAAGCAGATTAAATTCATCATAGCAGAGAGAGAGAGAGCCCCCCCTCGAAGTTAATGGATTCTGTTGATTAGCAATGATTTTAAACTTTCAGCTAGTTAGCAGCAATTCCATATGATGCAAGGCATACAATAATCACACCCCCCCCCCCCCGACACAATCTTGTTTGAATTGGCCAGGTTCCACTGAAAAGAATTCTTTAGCTTGTGTTTAGAGACATGGCTTGGATTATCAAGGAGTTCATAAAAGCACTTGTACATAGAGTCATTCACACGCAAGACAAAAATACGAATGCATGGCCGAGCCTCGAAGGCAGATAGTTTATTTTAGAAATTAGACGATTTCCAAAAGCCTATTGGCTTTACTTTTTAAAATATCATGTGATTGATATAATTTGTTCTCAATTCTGCACTTTGCTTATTTGGCTCGCTGCCATTAGTACTCCCTGCAAAATTATATTTTGATTTTGATAGTGAGATTTTATTTTATTCCTTCCTGAAAATGTGTAGATTTGCGAATTGGGTTGCGTATTATATGGATAGTTTGTCTAAAATCTGACAAGCTGGAAAAAATTCAATTGGAAGGGAAAAATGAGCTATAACTGGGGATGACACACTCTCTGAAAGGCGGATATTACATGTATCTGATTACAGTGAGTGGGTAGAAACAGGTTATGGTTGAGAAATCTCATAGCATAGCTATGGAATGAAATATGTCTCTAGTCAGCATGAATCAAGTAATTCCCACAATCCCTGGAGTGATTTTAGTTTGCACTCTGATTAACATGGCTTGAACTTATTTACCCCCTACCCTGGGAATTCACACACACAAGTTTCTGTGATCCCTGCTTCCACTCTCAACCCTATTAGTAGTGGGGTTGAGTGCTACACAATTCCTGATTGCTGTGAATCGACCAGTATTTAACAGCAATTCAGCGTTATATTCAAGTTTCTCAATAGCAGTGACAAGAAAACAATACGGCCATCTTCGGTATTTGTTGCTTAACAATTCACCTGTCTTGAAGGTCCTCGATTGACCTCTAAGGCGCAATGCCCCCGCTTTTGATGTACACAGGTAGCCATGGTGAATGGTGATAATAGAAAAGTGGTTTTGTTTTGTTTGGTCTCCTTGCACAAAGTACATGTTATTGAGATTGTCTTTTTTTTTCTCACGATCTGCAGGTTGTATTAAAGTCTACACGAAAAGCTCTCATCTAAAGGCACACCAGAGAATACACACGGGTGAGAAACCATACAAATGTTCATGGAATGGTTGTCAGTGGCGGTTTGCAAGATCCGATGAGCTGACCAGGCACTTTCGCAAGCATACAGGTGCCAAACCTTTCAAGTGTAAGGTCTGCGAGAGGTGTTTTTCCCGCTCGGACCATTTGTCGCTACACATGAGACGCCATCAAGACAAGTAAACCAAACTTGCGGCAGCTATAAGACAATCCATAATACCCCATAATAACAAATTGGACTAAACCATTTTGTGGATCAAGGGGTGCAAAGCATGTGACTATAAAACTTATTGACCATTGCAAAATCTCCTTCACAAGAGATGCAATGCAAACGACATATCAAAAACTTCAATATCTTTGACTAATATTTTTTCCATATCAAGTCTATTCTTTGAGATATTTTGATGTCTATCCTTTCGCTCTGACACACTCAAAGTCTGCGATTTATGAAAAAAGTGTTCATGACAAAAACAAATTTATGACTGTTGAGTTGTTTACAAACTGCGAGTGAGGAAAATGTTCTCTACTGAACATTTTTATCCTACATTTTGCCGCTTCAAAAAAATGCCAAATTTAGGTGCAATGCTTGTGTATAACTTTGACAGTACTTAAATTGTATATTAATTAAAAAAAAAAAAAGAATAAATAAAAAAATTTAAGTTTTCTTTACCTAAAAGTAAATTTGAGCATTTTTTAATGTTGGTTATAGCATAAATGCACATATTTTCATATTTAGTTGTTTTTTATCTGAATGCTCTCTTCAATATTGCAAGCTTTACATAAGCAAGATGACAAATAGCCGAAAGACAGGCTAAAGCACACGTATATAATTTTGCTGGTGCCAGCTATTTCAACCAATTATGCTTTTGTATAGTGTTTCACATAAGCACAATATTAAAGACCAAACACAATCAATTTATGACTCAAATTTTTACAACTTCTAGGACACAGTTAGGTTTTATAAACAGTCCTAGTTATGCAATGAATTAAATTGTAAACTCATGTATTTATTTTTAAGACTTTTTTCATGTAACTGTTTTGTCTTGTCTTTTTTTTGGAAGTCAATGTACTTATAAAGTACATTTTATTTGAATTGTTCATGAAAAAGTTATATATATGTATATCGTATAGACTGCAAGATATTTGGGGAAGAGTCTGTTCTTTTTTTGCAGACATTCAATCATTGTCGAGGACACCTCTGCCATTTTTTCACTTAAATATTTTTCTTAAAGAGATATTTTCCTACAAGATTTTTGTAATTATCAAAACTGCAGATGATTTGCTGCACAAGAGAAATTGTACTAATTATCATATTTTCATTTAAAATAAAGAATGGAAATAATTTTAAATTTAGTTGTACTTTGAATGCAAATGTGTGTGTCTGATGTGTGAAAATGCATTTTTCTCCAACATTGAATGGACACAAGCTATTTTTAATGTCCAGTCAAAATAACTAAGTCTTACTAAAACACATGGTGATAAGTCATGTAGCATGCCATATATTTTTGAGAACAGCACACAAATTCCTTGAAAATAATTTGTTTGGTCTAGATGCTGTTTGATAAATTTACTTCCTGTCACTGTGTGCATGTTCATTAGGTTCCATAAAAGTCATTTGGACATGGATTGAAAAATGTGAAGAAAAAAAAAAAGCTCATGAAAATCTGGAAACTGTTTTTTAGTCTGGCAGGGAGAAAGTAGTACTGTGAAACCACTAGTATTTATTTCACTATTTTGAACAATTTCCCTGAATTTGGTAAAAAAACATAGAGTTCTATTGTTATTTGTGTTCTCAGTGCAAATAGCGAAATTAAAACACAGTGAATAATTAATGTGTTTACAGTACTTGTTCCTGTTGCCAATTAATATTGTCTGTTTTAGATAAAAAAGTATTCAGCACATTTCCAAGCTTTAACCGTCTTCAGTATATACCGTATTTGCTCTATTAGTAGCACATCCTGACATAATGAATGAGGTGTTGCTAGGGGGATAATTATTGAATTTTTTTGTTCATATATAATAATATATAGCAAATATGGTAATAACAAAAATATGCCCGATTAAATGAAAGGTGATGACCTTTTTATTGCCTTTGTATTTGACCAAACAAATTTGTTATTGTTCTTAAAAGTAATGTTTGCTGCAAAGTTTACTAAAATAAAATAGCTCCATACTTATACCCCCTTCCCAACATGCATCATTCAAACAGAGTGCACAGATCAGCAACAAATATATTGTTAGGCCTATTTCCTTATCAGGATATCACAAGAATTATTTTCATTTTTATTGGGACGTGAGTAGAGCCTTCAGAAACGGTTAGATTTATTTAAATGAATCAAAACGTGATAGAAATGCAATAAAACTAACATTGTGGTCAAAATTTTAAGTCATGTACTTCTCCGAAACCTTGAGTTGATAGCCTCGACCCAAGAGATAAAAATACAAGCTACCTGGTAAACATGTTTGTTATGGCTTGATTCCTATCAGTTCAACTGTTCAATGACACCTAGGCGACCCTAAGCCAATTTAACCTAAGCTTTAAATAGATTTCACCTTATTTACTGAAAAAAGTTTTGTTTGAAAAAAAAAAAATATATATATATAGAGAGAGAGAGAGAAGACAAACTGGAATCCTTCTGGGATAAAGACTCTGAATAAACATGTATTGTCAAAACATGTTTGTGGCATGGGATGCCTCATTAGTATCTCACCTTTGCATTTCAAACAAGACATAACTTTTAACAATATGACTGCCCTTGTGTCATCTGCACTGTCCCTGAGGAAGAAGAATGGTGTACCACTCAGTTAAGATGCTGGGCTTGTTTTGTGAGCAAACAGAAAAGAAGTACAAATGTGCCGTTCAGTTGGAAAAAGCCAAAAGGTGAGGAATTTCAGATTTCTTAGACGCAAGAAACAATAGGCATTACAAAGAAAGATAAAATGCATTATATAGTTTTGACAGCATTTGATAAGATAGAAGAAGGAACAAGCATGTTTTTTTCTTTATTGTAAATCTGTCTCACACTGAACCTGTGTTCAGGTGTTTGTACGTGCATGTCTTTTTGTATTCTTTCTATTACCTGGTACATATATCCGATAGTAGCACATGGATAATGTATATTTCAGTTTGGTATATCAGCACAAAAGTTGCAAAATGTTTTACCAATAAAGTTATTGCAGGGATCCTGAGACGATTACACCAAAGTCATCATAAATTCTATAATTGCTATCAGTGAACCAGTTTGCACATACCTGAAGGTTATTCAGGAAAGTGCAATGCATAACAATTTCTTAAAGCGGGAGGGTCGTCACCTGCACACGCACGGGAATTGAGTCTCAAGCGACGATAACAACACACACTAAAAATGCAAAGGCTCATGGGTAGATGCTTGTTTTTAAACAACGACACGTTATGGCCATCTGACGCATGTGCAGATGACGACACCTCCGCTTTAATTTATTTTCTAGCAAAACAATCAAATTTAGTTTTTCTGAAGGTCAGAAAAATCATTGCATGTGGTCTGTATATTGAATTGCTACTACAAATATGAACCAACAGTGCAGTCATAGTTAACGTTTTGCAGATTTTGTGAACTTATAAGGGACCATTTGAAATCATGGGGGTGGGAGGGGGTTGGTTAAATAAAAAATTTACATGCTCAACACCAAGAAAAAAAGGTGTCGCAGGTAAAAGATGTTGGTACACAAGTTCAGAAAAGACACCTTGATGATTTAAAATGTTTGACCTCAAAGTAGTAGATCATTCATTCAAAATTCTAGGGCTATGTGAGTGGAAGATTTTTTTTTGGGGGGGGGGGGCTTGAGAGAAATACTTTTCAAACCTTTCTGAAAAACTGAAACAATTAAGACACAATGAAATTGTTTATAGTCAAAGTTTGGTAAAAAATATGAAAAAATATCACTTATTATGAAAACAAAATAATTTATCTACTGCACTTTCCAAACCCTCCAGCATATCAAATGGTCCACCCCTTAGATCATAATAGACTCGTACTGTTCAGGTTTGAGTCATGACTTGGTCACTTATATATTTCAATAATTTGATGTGGAGAAACTTGAGATATATTTTTGGCTGTAATGTCAATTATAAATCACACATTGAAATCTAATCCCAGTGTAGATATAGTGAGTTTTTTTTCTTAGAACTGCATTGACTTGTGAGAGAGTCTGTATAACCTCAGACCACTAGACAGGCAACTTGGCCTTTAACAATTGGACCAACACTCACACTTTTCAAATCTTTTAAGAATTAGATATTTAAAAAAAAAAAAGTTGAAATTGTACAAAGATTAAGGAAGTGTTCTATATTGTCGTTGCGACTGCTTGAAACAACATTGTTTTTGAAAATTAAGAAAACAATAAAATACACTTATACATACACAGGATAGGAATTAATATCAAACAAAAACAGTTTTCAACAAATTTGAGATTGCCAGTGAGAATGGCAGTGGCATATATGGCCAATATTTGCTTGTCCTATAGTTATAGCTTTGCATATACATTGTCATAAATTAATTGAAACAAACAATCTGTATTAAAGGAGCAATATTTCTGTAATAAATTATAAACTTTATTACTCACTCTAGCCTTGAACTTAAACATTTGCTACGTGTTCTGACGGGAATTTCGTAGAAAGATACATTAATTAAAAAAAATTACAGTATTTTGTAAATTTCGTACTTATAATTGAGGATATTCAAATCGAAAATGACTTAATTTCATTCCTCATCCACTCACTTCCTGATTTCCCATCATGCATTTGGATGTCGATGACCTCCTTTCACGTGATTGTAAGTTTTGCTTTTACTTTCTTTAGTTGTTGCTTGTCTCACTGGTATGGAATTTTGATTGACCATGATAGTGTTTTAAACCCTGTAGGAGGTTAGGTCATTGATGATGCCCTAATTCTGAAAGTATTATCTTTCAATATTTTTTGTTTAATTGTATGAAACCGTTTAATAAATGACATCGACCAAGCCAGAAATGACTGAAATTGAAGTATATTAAACACTATTGTGGCCTACATTTTGCATAAAGTTTGCTGTACGAAAATGTAGCACGAAAAATAATATTAGACAACGGTTGCTAAATTCTATTACAAAAATAGATGTAAATCTATATATTAGAAACTGAAAACGGTCGCTACAAATAAAATAAAAGGAAAACGTTAGTGATGATTGAAACCTGTGTTTTTTGCACACGTAGAAATAAATTTAATTTGACAAATGAGATAATAAATGTCCAATTATACTTCACAACTAAATGTTCCAGATAAAAACACAAAAAATATAAACCCATTTTTGGATCATGAAGTTTTTTTATGTTTCAAACTTTTTGTTTCTGCTAAATTGTAAAATTTATAAATATTTATAAAAAATAAGAGACTGAGTTTGTAATCGTTCTGTCACAGTCTTCCTCTAAGAAATGTTTCATGAAATAAATCTAGGTGTGATATTTATAATATTTATAAATATTGCGTTATTTATAATCATACATCAATAGTACATTTATTTGTCATGACATCACCATTCATGTGACTTGACTGATTTAGAATTGTCCATTTCCATGTGATGATGACTCATAGCAACCAGCCAGCAACTGCTAAATGGTATTGTGCAATGTTGGGGGGGGGGGGGTATACATTGCTGGAATTGTTCGCAATATTAAGTATGAAATATTACAGCACTTATTTGGCACATTCAATAAAAAATATTAAACAGTTTACTCTGGATTTGAAGTTGTGAAAGTTGGAAAATCAAATGAGTATTTTATTTCATAAACCAAACCAGGAGAGTTAAAACCTTTTACAAGTGGTTTTGTTTGTTTGTTTTTCAAATTATAACCTTCATTTTAACAGTGCATGCATACATGTATATTTTTGCTTCAATCATTAAACATGTGACATAATTAGCTGTTCTTTACTTGTTTGTTGTCTTATGATAAATATCTAAAGGTAAAGCAGGTCATTCGCTGTGAGGTCCAGTTTTTCTGTTAGTCTGTGCGCTAATAATTGGTCTTCCCACAGTCCCTCTTAAAGGGACTGTGGTCTTCCCCTTCAAACTTGGGTGATCATGACAAACTATCTCATTGAAGATCTTTATTGGGTTATTAAATTGTCATAAACTGAGGGAGATGGAATAAGTGGCTGTGCTTTAAAAATGCTTGGCATGATCTTAAAATGGCTATCATGTTTACTCAAGCAGAATATGGATACATTTGTTGGTTTAACAATAGAAGAAAGTGATGAACAACTCTCATAATTTGTTGTAAGCATGGCAACTGAAATGTACCTATCAATTTAATTTTACTTTTCACATGTGATCACTGTTCTACCTTTCCTCCTATCTGCAATGTTGCATCATTTCATGGTTTTGGGCCGAGGGAGTAAAACTTAATGTTAACACATAACAAAGTGATAACCCTGAAATAACATATACCTGTCTGAAAAAAAGGTGATTTATCATGTATGCAAGAGCAGGCTTCTCCTCAAACTTTGCCATAAACTCAACTCTCAAGGCCAGCATACTCATGTTACAGACTGTCCTACATTCAGTGTAGTGCAGGTTACTTGTATATTGGACTTTATCCTGGATAATGACTTAGATGATTAAACTTGCTGGTGTATCGTGGTAGATGTTCCACATGGTTACTCAATGATTCATTTAGATTTCATTATCAAAACTGATCTGTTGGGACAAAATAACTTGTCTCATTCGGCCCAAGATCCAGGATCGCTTTTAAATGCTAGCAAATTGCACAACTTTGCTTCTAGTGAGATCTTCAAATTCATCACTGTACATTTATCTTATAAATCCTTGATTTCACCAATACTTTGCATACAACTAACCAGGAATCTATATTACATGAAAATAATATGCTGTGCTCCAAAAAGACTTTTAGTGAGAATATTGCACAATATATTATGTAGTATATGGTAAGAAAGTGACAGAAAAATAATGGTGAGTAGGTTTTTTAATTGCATAGGACACAAGTTTTTTGGAGAGAAATATTGATAGTTTGACATGATTTGGGGAGTGAACTTTGTTAAATTGATAATTATTTACCAGCACAATATTAAAAATAGTGACGTATACAAAACTCACATAATATCGAGGAATGTACAGTTCATTTTTTTTAATTGAGGAACCTAATTTATGTATCTATTTTACAAACATTAACTTTAATGATAGGGTGATGTTATTTTTTCGTAACTTGTTAAGACGATTTGTGACAGATTCAATGTAACTTTTTTATTTGTGACTTTTCTTCTGTGGCTTTGACTTCTTATAACTACAGAGTTCCAATATAGATTTGTTTTGCTGCATCAATTGTGACTCTAAACAAAGGTTGTTATGTTGATTCTATAATACATTGTATTTGGTTGTGTTGTTACAATGTATCATTATCAGAGGACACCAAGATAACTAATAGGTATGGATAAATACATCACTGTCAACTGTCATTGTTTATCTTGTCCAATTAAAATCACATTATTTATCAATTAACCTTTTGATTTATTAGAATTGCCAATTAGTCTTAGCATTCAGGTGATGAGGACAAAATCTTTAGAACAAATTAACAAATTTTCTTGACTAAATAACTCCTCAACATACCATGGATGAAAAAGTCCATGAATATGCAAAACTGTTCCATAGCAACCAACCACAAACAAGATCATGATGATTTATTTCACAGGGTTTTTGTTGTTGTTCATTTACTTAAAATGGTTTAACCACAGTCCCTCAACAGGGACTTACTTTGTAAATATCCACAATGAATTGAAAAGTATAATCTTCTTCTGATGAGGTATTTAACCCTTATCCTACCAACTGCCTGTTCTTTTACATTGACTTGACCAGATAAAGAGTTAAAGCCCTTCATAAAGCACCATGGGCAGAATTATAGAGGTATGGCTACTGTAAAATGACTAATTTCCACTTGGTTTACATTTCACTGATTTACCATTTCAGGCATATTCAGTGGTTTTTAAATTCACGGTTTTATCATTTAGATAATGTGTTCAGAGCTCAATTTTACATATTCACTGGGTTTTAATTTAGCGCATTTTTCCAGTCAGCGAAATAAGCTAAATTGAAACCCAGTGAATAATTAACCCTTTTACAGTATTCAAATTCAGAGTGCTAACTGGTTGTCTGTCAAATTGTGTATAAGTATATTCAGAAAGCCTACTTATAAACAGACAACAAGGGGTTGTTATTTTACACTCACTGTTACATAACAGTGATTGACAAGAGTTTATTTATTTAGGGGACTTTTACTTTTTTATCTCTGCCCTACAATCTAACTACTAGATTTTCTTGAACAATGTTAAAGTAATCATTATAAATTTGACATACAATCAATACTTTAATATTCATGTAACACAGTCCCTCAACAGGGGGACAGTCCCTCAACAGGGGGACAGTCCCTCAACAGGGGGACTGTGTTACTATAAGGGACTGTGAAGGACTGTGATTATAAACTGATGAAAAATAGATGGGTTTTTAAGCATGTAACAGTGAAATATGCAGGTTTACTGGATCCCTCATCAGAATTGTTGTCTGTAAGCTGATTAGAGACATTAATGTGATCACCTTTGTTCTAGGTCTATTATGTAGTCAAAATGGGGATTTATATAGTAAACTTCAGTTTATTTATCAACACTGTGAAACAATACGCACTAAATTCTCAACAAAAAGAAATTAATCTGCTGACTTGGTGGAAACAATAACTTTAGCAGATCCAAAGTGGATTTCCACTTTGTACACTTACCACCCATGGTGTGGTAATACTTCATGTTTATAGATAAGATCATGGACCTGGGTTTTGAAGATGCATGCAGAGTTCTTCAACATCTCTTGTGGTTTGGGAAACTCGGTGGTGATAGAAAAGAATCATTGTTAATAGGGTGTTCACACTGGTAGCAAAACTGAGAGTTTGACCCAGAGTTAATTTTGAACCCACTGTTAAAAAACACATAGGCCAGTTTAGCTTGGAGTTGGAGGGCAGGTCTCGACCTAGAGTTCAGTATTTAACACTGAGATGAGATACTGTGACTGATGACTAAATGGTGGGTTAATATATGGCATGAATGGGTGAGAACACCGAGTTCAATATAGACTCCTGTGATGTATGAACAGAGAACAGGTTTAGTCCACTGAAAGGAAAGTTTACAAAGTGATCCATCCCACGTGTAAACAAGGCTTTAGAGATGAAAGAACTGGATTCATTGAAATGAGAACTCGTCATGAATTTCATGCATAAATTTTTATTGGGGTATTGGGATCTTTATAGCCTTGTTCACACCGCTGACAAACATAAAATATTTCTTATCAGTAGGCTAAACTTAAGTTTATAGTATCTCTCCTGTAGGAAGTTTTGGCAGAAGGTGATTTTTAAGCCATTTTCACCATCAATAATTAGGAATTGACCATTTGAAGTTACGGTGAGGGGCAGAAAAATAACTAAGCATTTTGGTTACATTTTCATGCCTTCCAATGGTTTTTAGTGGTCCATCCCTATACTAATGTGAAATGCTTTATTGAATTGAATCAGTGGTGATGTATTGTTCCACATAGCTTGCAATTTGTGAGGGAATTGTTGCATTAGTTATTCCTCTTGATTAGATGAACCACCTGATTTTAACTACATATCGGTAAAATTATATTTTTTTTTATATCTTCCAGTTAATTGACTCCCTGGCAGGAAACTTTGACAATGAGATGCTATCAATCCTCCTTGTAAATTTTCTGTGGTAGGTCTATGTTTCTTATTGGCAAAAAATAAAAATTAAATTTTTTAGTTTTAGTTTTTTTTCCATGTTACTCTGTTTTATTTTGCAGTCATTATATTCCTTCCTATAATTTAAACCCACTCAAATAAATCAACCAACTGAAAAATAGTATTTAAAAATTATACAAATATAATGACTGTTCATGGTCCATTCACTGTTCGCAGTGATTGAGGGTGTATAGCTCAATTTACTGAAAGGATTTATGGCAAACAGTTTCAGTGTTTTACAGTGAATCATCTGAGATGACTGTAAAGTCACAAATATTATATTCAGGAGAAAACTGTAAATAGTGGATACATGATGAGACGTGTTTATGCATGAATGACCCACAGTTTGTGATGCCAGTATTGTCGCAAGGATTCCCTACTGTGCATTTGTATGCCGAATGAAAATATATCTTGCAATTCAAGAACTGCAGTTATTTTTTTCATCTCTTCCTGTTCAAACTAGTCAATAAACAAACAAATACAGTCAACTTTAAATTCATCCAATTACAGATCACCTACCTACCTAATCTGTTCGTAAACTAATCCTTGATTGGATGTTAACAAGTTAAGTTTTAAATATACTGATGTATGACAACACCAAGCGACAGTGTGTATGTAAAGAAACAAAAGTAGAAGAATATTTGGTTCAAATTAAATGTTGTAAAATTGCATTCAAATATACCATACTACATAGAAATATACTATTTAAATATATAAGTTTTTATTTGTACTATAAAAGCATAAACAGTATAGGTACCATCAAAACTACGATAGTTGCATAAAATATCAATATTAACATCTTTACATCACTTAATATTTTTGTTTTCACACCTGCAATTTCTGAGGGTAGTCTATTACTGCATGAGAATTCCAATCTTCAAAAAAACGGTCTGCATTTGTCTCGAGTGTATGTATTCAGGACAGTGGGAAGACGGTTTTACACAGAATGTATTCATTCACACGGTGCAGCGCAGTACAATAGATGTATTCTGTGCGGCATGAGAAGAACGTGACGGAATAGAAGCTACAATACACTGAAGTATTCAACTAAGAACTACTTCACAATTTGCCTAACATGTACACCTGATACAAAGAATTGAATTCTAATATGAAATGAAAGTACTTTTGGTTGCAAGGTAACATTGCATGATCAACTTTCATGTTTATATCCCCAGGGTTGTGTTTGTGTGTGACGAGAATGTTTGAAATGTCTGTAAATCCACAGGTGGCAGTGAGGAATGCGAAGCTATGAATGAAAATACTGTAGATTACTTATTTTTCACTGGAAATGGAAAACGTGAAAGTGGAATTTACTGTTTGAAAAATTGATTTGCTTCTTTGATTTCAATTCCAATTAATGAAATTCAACTATCCATAGTATACTGTAAAGTGCTGAATTTTTGATGACAGGAGATTTCATGGCATTCGTTGAAGAGAAAATTTCTCACAGATTTGATTCCAGAGAAATGTTCATTGCTATGAAAATCATTTTTGACATTCAAATTTGACTCTTGCGAAATTAGAGGGGTTTACAGTTTGACAGTAGCACCTCATAAACTAAGCCAGTAACACATTCCTAGTATACAGATTTTTATCATTTTTTTTTCTTTATGCTTTTTGTTTCTTTACTTTTTATGTGGTTATTTTTCTTTTACTAATATCTGATTTGTAACCCTTTTAATCCCCTACGGAGGATGTTGTGTGTTAATATAAATAAATACACAGAACTTAAGTAATATCTTACAATAGTGGCGTTCACGTTAGAGATCTCGGCACGTGCCGTAACTTGTGTGTGACCAGTCGGGACTGAGTTGGCACGTGTCGAAAACAACTCTATCTCGGTCCCGATAGATGCTTGGGACCGAAACTCGGCATGTGCTGAGATTTGCTGTCTGAACGCTCTGCACGAGCCGAAATCACACCTTCGGTGGTAAATTTAAGAAAACACAAGTTGATTCATACTAGTATGAAATGACGATGACAGGAAATTCAGATATACTAGTATATAGTCGGATGCTGTAGTAATGAAAGGAAATGAATGCGAACCGTCGTTAGCGACACGTATTTATGTGCTGCTGGAACCGCTATTTTCTTGCAACACTACATTGACGTGAACAAAATAATTGTGTTTCAAATCTTCTTTGCCGTTCATGTGCACGATGGCTCGTAATAAACACCATAGCAACAAATGGATATAATTTCACTATATGTTTGGCCCAACAGATCGACGAATGAGGGCGGGATTTCGGCACGAGCCGAGTCAGTCCTAAGTTGGTCCAGAATAACGTGAACGCAACTGCTGTAATCCCTCTGCAAACACAATGTGAACGCAGTAAAAGTTGAGTGTAGACTTCATTTGCCTTGTACTAGCTATGCTAGCAATAGGCAATTCCCAAGTTGTTACATTTAGATAGCTAGGCAAAAAATGTTTTTCAAGGCACTCAGAGATGTTCAACCTTTTTGTGATGATTTGTTTAAAAAGTTGATACCATGTGAATTCCTAAACAGTTTCCTCACAATAATTCTCAACTCTGTCTAGAACAGAAAGTAAAATAAATTTAAAGGACTCTAGATTAACAAAGATTTAGCGTGGGAGGAAAAGGAAAATGATAATGTGTTGTATACTTAGCTGTGGGTCACTTATCAAAACACCCTATGGTGCAACAACTGTAACTTTGTCTTGTTTCATTTGAATGTCATCTATAAATGTTATAAAGTTTTAAAATAAAAAATCTGATTTTAATATGTTGAATGAAAAATGTTGATATTTGGCATTTGAGTACTGGTAAATGTAACTAACATGATATACCGTAGACCTTGGATGTCAATCCCTTGGTGGTTGACCTTTGTGCTTTCTGCCTTTTAATTCTTCACAGAACAATACAATGATTTATTCCAGGGACCTCTTCCTGCTTTTAAATTGAAAAAAGGAGGCTGTGATATTGTGTTACATTACTTACTCTTCATAGCAAAAACTAAAGAATGATGTTTACCTTTAATTGGACATCTTGGATGATTGTGAAAGTATGGAATTTGATCACCAAATTAATTGAAATTAGATCTTTATGTCTGTGCATAGAACATCATGGGCTATAGCAGTAAAGCTTAGCCCAGTTCATTTCCCGGATTAAAAAATGGAGCAAATATACTTTCAGGATGTTCATTTTGAATGAAAAACGAAACACAAATCCTACTCGGATAGTGGATTATTTCATGACTGTGATTTATTGCTCATGTCTCAAACATTTGTTTAGCTGGAAAAGTAGAAAATATCATATTTCTAACCTAATAACAATATTAAAACATACATGCAGTTGTTGAAATTCAAAAAAAACAGATTTGATATCAGAAATTGTTGCTAATAAAAGGACAACAAAGTGAAAGTGCCATATGTTTAGACTCATTGGGGATGGATTCTTTGGATGTTTAGCCCAGATGTTTTTTCTGCTACATTCCACTGAAACACTGTTGTGACTAGTTAGTGTTGTAATTGCATGTACACTGACAATCATATTTTCATCTAATTTTTGGTCCACATCACAAATTTATGTTTGGATCCATGCATCCTTCTGTCCGTCCGTCTGTCTGTCCATATATGGCATCACTTCTTGGTCATGCAGCATTTTTGTCCAAAAAACAACATTTTAATTGTTATCTTTCTCAGGCGAGATGCTGAATTGTTCGCTTTACGGACATCAAGTTCTGAACATCAAGTTATGAAAACATTGAGTTACAAAATTGACCATGCCCATATTTCAGAAACCATGCCCACTTTTGCGAAACCATGCCCAAATTGTAACTCAAACATTTAATAACAGTTACGGTAACCAAAATTCGAGTTACAGGCAACATCAATTTTTTGTTTTATTTAACATTCAAATTCAGTAACTCAAATTTTAATTATCAGTTCAAACTTCAAATTACAGGAAATGTACATTAAACAAAACAAAAAATCTATTTTGCTCGAACTCAAAGTTTGGTTAACTGTTAAATTAAAGAGCAAACTATAGTGCATTTTGCCACAGAATGGGAAAGGAAATTCAAATGTGGCCAAAATGTCTGGCCTAAACATAAAAATTGTCCGAAGCATCCAGGTCCAGTACAGTATTTGCTCTGTTAGATACACATCCACAGTTACATGTGCACCTAAGGCAGAAATTGCATTTAATATAGATTGAACCATTGAAATGTGTCTTACTTTGACCACCATAGACACACTGCTGTCATTTACATATGCTTTTTATATAGCAAATATGGTACTAGTAATTGAAACTAAACACTAAATCAGACAGACAAATGCACTGTAGAACATGAAAAGAGAGCTATTAGACCTTATATAAGGGGTCTATCATTTGAAATTATAGGGGTTCAGTGAAAGTATATGACCAGTGCAATTTTTCTTTATTTTGAGGAGGACAACATTTTGTTCTTGCACACCTTGCATGCATTTTTGCAATTTTTTCTGCCTGTGTCTAACTTGCATTTCTTTCTTTTGCATCCAGCTTGCAATTTATTTTTCAACAGATCTTCAAGCTACCCCCATGATTTAAAATGATTGACCCCTCATGGTGTTGGCAGACCCTGGAAAGTTTTTTCGTCAGATTTTGTCAAGGAGCCACTTGTGAGATTCTGAGGTCAAAATATTTAGACAATAGAAAGTAACCAAATGATTTGACTGAACTGAAGGGCAAGTAAATCATGTCATTCAAGATAATCTGACCACAAATTAGACTTCTACACCTGGTTTGGTTAGATTTTAAATGATTACACACTGAATAAGTAATGAAATTGAAGAATATAACTGAAAGAGAATTGCTTTACTACAGATATATTTGTTTTTTTTGGTTCAGGTAGTCGTCGCGCCATGCATGCGTGAGATATATGGGTCTCATATAAACAAAGATGGCGACTTTAACTATTGCGCAGATCAACGAGTACAAACTGAGACATTATCAAGCTTTAATTAGGTATTTTTTTAGGTGATTGGAAAGTATCTAAAGAGTCACTGGCGGTAAATAGTGCCCAGGTCAAACCTCATACTTGTGATTTCCATTAGAAGAGCGCATTGAATTGTGGGAAAATCAATGTTTATCAACACAAGTGTCGCACATGTGCAGCACGACGACCACTGCCCTTTAAAATCACAAGCTATTAACTTCACTATATGGTAGTGTACTTCACAGGCAGGAATCCATAGATTGATTGATTGATTACGATATGAGATTTTTTTTGCTGCCATTTTATGCCAGACTAAGTTGTCATGCTGTAATTCCATCACGTATACCATGTTACTTTAAACTGAAATTGGGTCCTAAAGACACTGCAAGATTCACAAAATTGTGTCCTCCTGACTATAATTAAATTGCTGTTTGACACATTTTTATTTGGTGTCTGGATTTGTGAGCCTACAACATAAAATAAGGCCAAGTTATAAGCTTATTATGTATGCACAACAATATATTTTGGAATGGTTCTAAAAAAGGGGTCGCCAATCTTTTTGTGAAATGAATAAATTAATGAAATAAATGTTCCTGATTTCACTAATTTGTACTCAAAATGCTCCCTTCCTATTTTGGGCTTGTTAATACTATTGGAGTAATTTCAAATATGTGGAAATGAGTTTGAATATTTTTGATTGTGCAAAATATACAGTGACAACATATATTGAATACTGTCAAATTGCAAGAATTGTATACTGAGACTCTAAAATGGAATTGGGTGTAGACTATATATAACAAAAAAAATTAAGTTTGTTTACAAGAATTTTTCTATTTCAGGACAGGTAGAATAAATCTTTTAATGATTTAGGAAATTACATTACAGTTGCTGCATTTCTTTCAAGCAGTGTACATACAACTTTACACTTTGTGGATGACTAATATCAAACATGATATCGATGAGTGTTACTTTAATTACAAGCAAATGGATATATCTGAGACTTGTTACTGATACGTGTATGATTCAAATGTAAATTGAGTCATCATGAGAGGCAACTTCGGCACTCATCAAAAAATTGTGATTTAGTATGTATTTTTATCATAATAAATCTGATACTAATCATGTTTATGATATCAATAAACTAGGTTTGTAACAAATCTGGCATTATAAAACCAATGAGTTGACCATATGTAATGTAAACAGTTTTCATTTTGTGAGAAACAATACTTCATGAAGTTTTGGAAGAATCACGAAATTATACATGTGGTACCAGTCTGCCAATGAGAACGCAATGTTTTAATAAAAGGCAGCTCACAGTATCATACTTTGGAATGTTTAGATACAAGTTTGTCAATTTTTTTTTCAGAGTACTGTCTTGCATACCCACATATCTACACAAGTTTACTTTGAAAAGTAAAACCATTAAATTCAGTTAAATCATTTTAAATTCATTAAACTCCATTAAATTGCAATTCTATATAGGAATGCAATTTTACAATTAAATCTAAATTGTGTCTAATTAAATTGAATTGAACATCAACTTCAAATAAATTGAAATTTAAAGTTATTAAAAGTAGGTATACCCTCTCTTGCATTGTACAATTTAAATAGAAGCCGCAGCTTCTAATACAGATTTTACAGTACTACCGTAGTAATTTAGTGAATACATTTACACAATACCTTCACACATACTAGTATGTAGAAGCTAATACTTCCCTGTAAATAATAAAACATCACACTGTACAAATCTGTCTTGACTTAGTCAAGAGTTTCTTTCTCTCTTTCTATTGTATTTCTATTAGGGAATTCTAGAACTTCAGCTGTGTTTATCATTAGGATTTTGATAGGTCAATGATGAGTAAACATAAACTATTTAAGAACTCTTCAACTTGTGTACTTTCAATCTCCAGATAGAACACCCACTCATTTGACCCTCAAGGGTCACATGATGAGTCAGCTCTTATAAGAGAAAAAAAAAATCGGTATAGTTTTGCAATTCCCATAAAATGCACAATCAGCTTTGTTTAAATTTATCTATCCTCACCTAATATATGTATTGTGTAGTAAAATTAAAAAAAAATACAGAAAAGGTAATTTTTTTATGCTTTTTGAGATAATAATTTTATAAAGTCTCTGGTTTTTGAAGATTTTGCAGTATACTAGTACTGCATAAATAATACTTTAAGGGGGAAGTCAAGGCAAACAATATAATATAATACAATATAATGCTCCCTAAAAAAAGACCAATTTTAAAAACAATGATTAATGACAGATTAATTAATTATTAATTTTGTAACAAGTGACTAAAGCCTATGATAAAATCGAGAATACTAATGCTAATTGTAGAATAATTTAAAAAAAAGGGATATTTGGTAACTCACATGATCATGTTCCTAAATCCTAGACAAGATAGTGACTGACAGACAAGAGTTAAAGATCTTTTATTGACTGTTGTCCTTAACGATAATTCACATCCGATAAGCTCAGTGTGACGTTTTTTCCTGACACCAGATGTAATCGCGAAAAGTACGGTATGTATTAACTTTTCACACAGTGAACTTTGTGGCACAACCTCAATGTATGACATCATATATATATACGTTAATATCCGGACAATCGCACTGATGTCTGGACTATCCATGTCCCGGGTGAGTGACACCATGTGGTATTAAAGAAACTTGTATAATGAACTCGCACGTTGTGTAATATGCTCTTTTTTTTTTTTAAATATTTGTTGTGTCAGTCGTTACTACAAAATGTCTGCTTGACTCTATATACAGAAACCATATATGGAGAATATTACAGTACATTAAAACAACATTTCTGAAAATGATATCATAATTAATCTGTTAAACATGTATTTTGTAAAATGATATCAATATCATCAAATTTGGTCAAAGTTTTACTGTGTTAGCCATTTTAATTTGTCGCTGTATGGAATGACAGTATGCTGAACTTAAATGTGCCTAGTTGTAGATCATTTCACTACCTGTACATGTATTTGCTATAAAGTGCCTATTGACACTATTGTGTAAACAATTTAAACTTAATGTAGCATGTATGGCCATGACAACATATGACCTTGTCCCACTTAACCCTAGAAATAACGCAAAATTTAGGGATAAAAATTAGAATTATAACTTTTTTTTTGTTTTATTGATCTTTACAAAATTGATAATATACACTTCTGGTGTTCCAGAATGCCATCAGACTAGAAAGCAGTTCATAATTTTTAATTTGTTTTGTAAAAATTCTAATAATCAAACATAATTTCAGACAAGTGGTGTCAGTGTTTGCTTGCTGGCTGGCTAGAACATATGGTTCTGGTAGTAATCACATGACATTCATGCTTGGGTTATTCTACCATATATATATATTAAATATCACCAGCATATGGTTCAAAGACCTGTACTAGTAGTAGTAGTAAATAATTACCATTAAAGCTATTAGCAACATTTGGATTTTAATAAGAGAAAAATGCTGAAATTTAGGAAACAAATTACATCACATTTCTGGAAGGTGAGAGTAAATTGAAAAAAATGAATTTAATTTTCATTCAACAAGTTTTAAAGTGAGATACAGTTGAATTTGATGAGAAATAACTGTGAGAAATAAAGTGTAACTGTCTTAGTAACCCAATAGGAATGGTTTGAGAGATCAATAAATTCATGAAATTATTGTCTCATGAAATTAAATCTGTTAACAACAGTATAGTGCAGATGATACAAGATATTCTGTGTTTTATTTTCACGAGTGACGAAGTTACTTGCTGAAAGCTGAACATTACCAAACTGTTTTGTGGATTTAGTTGAGTTTTCAGCATCTCGGGGTGTCATCATGCATCAAATCACAAGTAACCATCAAAATATTGACTTCCCAAATAGTCATTTCAAATTTGAAGAAGAGCTATTTCAATCATGATACCACTTGCATACTTCCTAGGTTTAAACTTGTGTTAAGTGTATTTCCGACGGAGAACTCGAACAGAAGTGCATGACTGGATTCATTCAAATAAGAAATTAGGGTATGAATACCGCAACATGCCAACTTTCGATCAGTATAACTCGCAAACACTAAAACATTTTCAGATTTTATTTCAGGCCAAATTACTCAAAAAAGTGTTTTCAACTAAGATTTCCCAACAATACAACGGCGAGTCAAAGTGACTATTGCAACATTTCGTTATCTATGAATTATTTCAGTTATAAACTGAATCTTTTATATCTCTAATTCATGTCATCTAACACAATTGAATGTCATACTGACAATTCCAATGTCAAACTTTTTCACCCAACTACATTATGTGTGCATGACAATGGTCACACTATTCATTAAAGTCTGAACAGGATTGAGAGAGGAAAACCCATCAGAGATTATACCATATCAGTATGCGGGGGTGTGTGGGTGGAACGCTGCTATTGTTCTTAAAAGAGCAAAGGTAAGAACTATTGGACTTGAGGTGATGATCTGGATAGAACCACTTATATATGATATGATGTATCGATAACATTTCTCTTAATTCTGACATGAAAAGGGCAACGAACGGAATAAAAGTTTCTCCTCAAGTGCTAAAGGTGGTGCTGCTCCACCCGTCATTGGTATGTGATCTGATATGGTATAAACTGCTTTAAAACACCACAGTTGTCACACAGCAAATGCACATTCAAATTTTGTGTAAATGTATTTTATAAGATTAGAAGCCATAATAAACTGATACTTTTATTTCTTTCGTATTTGAAATAAAGAAATTTGGAGAAATGTTTACTGAAACAAAATTTTGTGAATTACTCACACAGTACAATTTAAACTCTGTGAATGAAGGGGTTGACCAGTAATACTTTGGTGGGGGAGGGGGGGGGTTACAATCTCCTCTTCTCTTTATTATCAATCTCCTGAACAGTCACATTGTGATTATTTTCTACTCGTAATTCTCCCATATTAATTCTGATATATAGACAGAAACGAATTAATTTGGGTTTATGTGTAATTTTGGATAGTGTGCTTAACTATTAAATGTACAAATAGGTATGCTCTCCATCTTGTTCTGTTAATTGCCACATACCTGATATACGAGTGTGCGTTCTAGATTAAAATAACTATGTTGCAGACATAGCTACACATACTTGGTATTAATGGTGTTCTTTAACACAGTGGTTTCTATTGTTCCTATGATTTGATTTATCTAATCGTAATCCACTCTACGTGCATCAGGTCATGATTAATTTAAATATACTCGTGATGACTCTATGTGCTTTTATCCCCTTTGAATGCCAATGTTTCGTCGCTGAAATACATTGTAGTTTTGCTCAAATATGTATTTTTCATTGTTTTTTATGAATGAGCTTGATTACCTGTTGCAGGTCTTGAAAAAATGTTGTTTTTCAGCGGGGGGGGGGGGGGGGGGGGGAACTTGCATAGTATTTGTGTACATTGTACATGCAGTGGTCTAGGGGTAGGGAGTTTTTTTATACTGTAGAATACTTTATATTCGCTTGGAATTTATTTTTGCTATTTTCGCTGAAGGAATGAATCAGTGAAAATAAAATCCAGCAAATATACTTTTTTGCTATACTTCACATTAAACTCATCAAGAACTAGTGAAAACAAGTAACCTGTAGAATGCTGTGAGGGTAATATTTTTATATTGATTTTTGTTGCATTTGCAGCAAATAGTTACCAAACAATGAGAAATCTATAGGATTGAATATACCTCTCGGCTGGCTTCACATGCATAGTTCAAGCCTGTCTAACCGGTGCTTATACAAGGGTTTAAATACAGCACCTAGACGGTCTGTGGTTATAGCTTCATGTTCAGAGTAATTAACCTTCACTGTGAAGGACAATATGGGAGTTGACTTAAATGACTGGTGGAAGCAAGGCTGGTAAAATTTTGCAAAATAGTAGTTTGTTAGAATTACCAGACACGCAATCGAGACATTGAGGGATATCAAAATATTGATGATAACGGCAAGTGATATTTCCAGAGATATAGTTGGAATTGAAGCAAAGGAGTGGCCTATTAACCCATGAAACTAGCCATGAGTACAGTCCTGTCGGTTGGCCTCCTTCTGTTGATCATTCGGCCCCTACAGTCCTGAGAAGTCGCATAGATCGAGGATTCGACACCCGCCTACAAATTTATGGCGGAGAACCGTTCTGCAGTTTTCATGATTGTAACCAGCTGAAACATCTATCGACTAATCTAGCGATCACAAATACCTTTTTTGTGACTGGAAAATGAACCTACAGCACTGGAACGTTGGCGAAAGCTAGGTTTACGCAACGAAAGAAGTATTGAAATAGCCTATTTTGCAAACTCGCTAGCGAATTGGCTAACTGCTTGAGATGCTGAATTGTTCGAGTTACGGACATCGAGTTACAGAAATGACCACGCCCATATTGTTGAAACCACGCCCAAATTATAACTCGATGTTCAATCATGATTAACAATTAACAGAACTTCGAGTTACGGACAACATACATATGCACGTCCATATTCAGCAAGCAAGGTATCTGGATGAACATTAACTACAATCTACGTTGCTTACTGTTAATTAAAGTTCGAGTTATAAAATTTGAAAGTTAAACAAAACAAATAATATATGTTGCCCGTAACTAGAAGTTTGATTAACTGTTATTTAAAGTTCGAGTTACTGAATGTGGACGTTTAACAAAAATAAAAATATATGTTGCCTGTATATAAGTTCTGTTAACTGTTGATTGAACATCGAGTCACAATTTCTAGGCAGTCACTTATTTTGACTAAAACTAATTTGCATATCACCCATGCAATAATGTTTTCGATATTTTCACGGTCAATATGCTAATGAACATGGTATTGGCGATCCGCTCCACTAAGATTGCCCCTCAATTCATTTGTGTGTGTGATTTCCAGTGTTTTCACGCATTAGCTCTGTGATTTTTTGGCTTGGCCAATTTCACTCAAACATGGCAGGTAGGTCACACCTTCACCCTCATCCTTAGGAAAAATCTGCAAAAAAATGTTGGTCCACCGTTGCCATAGCAACAGTAAAAAAAATGATTTTTGGATAGCTTCGAGCTAAATGTATCTTCTACAAATTTAGGATACAACACCTCAGACATAGCTCATTGTACTCGGCTTGAGTGTGGGCACAATGATACTATTTGAAGTTTTGATATCTTTTTTCATCACTGAGAAAGTTGACCCCAAATTTAGAGTAACTTCTCACCAGGTATGGCTTTTTAACTAACTCTTCTGTGATTTTTTTTTTGGCTTGGTTGATTTTGTTCATACTTGACAGGTAGGTCGTACCATCACTAATTGGAAAAACAATCCTGACCCACCACTACCATGGCAACAGTCAAAATCTGTTTTTTTGAATACTTTCGCCCCAAATTTATTACCTCCTACAAGTCTTGTAATAACAGTGTTCGAATGATCATGCCTTTTATTTTGGCTATGTTGCGCACTGGTAAGATATCGTTCAGCAACATTTTTGGCATATTAGCTGTACACCACATGGAATACTACGATTGAGAGAACTTTATGTATGTTGACTGAGCTTTATCATAGACCATCAACATCAAAGTACCAGGAGGTTTCTGCTGGCGACGTTGCGGCGTTACCCAGTTCCAAATAAAGATTACCAACGCCAAATGAGCGACATTTTTACCGGAAATCAAGATTCATTTAATCCACAAGCAACATCACAAGCAAAGTTGTAGAGTGCAGCTCATCAACGACCGCTGTAGACGAAAGTCATTCCGTCAGTGGAGTACCGCAGTTGTGACGGCATGTTTGCCAATGCACAATTCTGTGGAGGAAACTTTTAACTTAATTTAAACTACATATGACTGATTCGAAACATTCCATCGAGATCGAACGGTGCCCTATCGCGCCAACCCTTCACCATTGTATTCAAATGAACCACGTGGTGTGCTGTTACATTCTCCTTCGAACCCGGAATTCATTTATTAGGGGCGTTTCAATAAAAAAAAAACATCGCAAATCATGCAAATTTAGCATTTTTAAACCAGTATACCAAAACAGAAATGGTCAGCGATGCAAATGAAGGATAGATATCACTTTTCAGTATACACATCACTGTTTATACAATCCCTCACATATTCTACTCCCAATTATTCCTGCATAAAATGGAATAGCCTCTTTCCATGTTGACATTCTGAGTAAAATCATGTGATAGGCTGTTACAATTGGCTGTTACATACTCTTTCGCCGGTCTGAAAAATGTGTTTAATTAGCTCTCATTCAAGCGACAATGCATATTTCCCAGTGGGAGTGAACCTTATTCGAATCTGCCATTAAAAAATAGGGGTCTTTTCAGCAAAAAACGAATAACCCTTGAGTGTACACAATACACTGAATTTTAGAACAAATCTTGCATTAGTTACAGCAACAGAATACCACAGAAATATCAGACGAAACATGAAAACACTATATGTTGTATTTTGGCTTGAGCCCTCTCTATTGCAATTCCAGGAATTAACCCCATATGTGCATCCATTTCCACCTAGGTATCACCCAACCCTGAAAACAAATTCTTAATACCACGCTGAAGCGTTTGGTAATAAATTCCATACAAAACGCCCAAAAAGCCTTTTCAGCAAAAATTAATTCCAGCGAAAATAAAGTATATCACAGTACTTAGACAACTACAAAGTAAAGTACATAATGATTGGTGCAACATTTTGCAGACCTTTATATTGTTTTTTTCATTTGTTAATTTTGGATGAGTTGGAAATAATTTCCCATAGACCTTGGTCAAAATTTGTCTGGTAATATGCAACACAAGTTGACTTTGTCATGAAGAGGGTTAAGAAATATCACATTTAACATATGTCACAATTCTCTCTAAAATAATCTGTATTTCAATATTGAACTATAAAAAAACATAATTCAAGTCCAAAATCAAATAATTTACCGGTAGTTTTAGCATTTGACATGCAATTACGTGCGATCTCTGTAACTGTCACACCTCCGTCTGAGTGCAACGTCGATAATCCCTTTGCCAGTTTAATGATTAACACCTTCTTTGGCACGTGCTAAAAGCTTGTCTGACTGAGGATAGAGTATAATATAAAGTATAACTTTGTAGTGAAATTCATGTTTCTTATTTACATTGCTATTTTACTGTGTGACAGGAAACAAAAACTGTTTTTGTTTCACTCTTCATCTGAATATGATTTCATCTTTTTTTTTTTTTTAATTTTTTTTGTGCCAGGCGACAGTTAGGGACATTGATTGTCTCAAATTTGACAGATACAGTAGTGCATATTGAAAAAAAAAGATATTTATCATTTCGCTCAAACAAATCATTTGATAAATAAATAGGATTTTCAAATTGCAGAAAAAACAAGTAGTGTTATCACTTATACATTGTACACAATTGACAAACAAATTTGCATACAAACGATCCACTTACAGTTATATACCTTTATTCGGTGTTATATCAATACAAGTTCCATAGTCACCAATATGCTGTGTACTTTTACTAGACAACAGGAAAATGAAGGTCGTAAACATATAACAATATTTTATTAGTTTTCACATATGGGTTTATTATACTGTTCAATTCTTGCTGGTTTGAATTTTTACAATTTGCTACATTTATGAGCATTTAACAGGGATGATATTTCTTGATAGTCGCCAGGATTTCCTGACCACAGTGATATGTTCACTGGTAAAAAATGACTCAAATAATGGTGATCTACATTACCATATTTGCTCTATCATAATTTACATCTTCTCTAGAATCTATAGTCTAAAAAAAAGCTCAATCATAGACCCATAGTAATACAACAAAAACAGTATATTTATTGAAATAGATAATAATTAATAGATAAAATACCATAAAACAATCGCGTAAATGTTTTAGATCATCGGAGAACAATTTATTAGAATCCCATTCCTCTCTGGCTTAATGATAATCCTGATGTAACCATAGAAACAGCTGTCAACAACGGAGGGTTTTATTGTATAAAGTGGTCAGACTGACTTGAGACGATTACATAATAGGGGGTTAGCAAGTGTTTTCCTTTCAAATTATATTTATTTTAATATTTTCCTCGAAATCCACTAAATTGCCAATAATTATAAAAAAATTAGAATAAATAGCTGTGATTCATTTGTATATGAATATGCTTCTTTGGTAATATTCAATTCTGCTTACCCCCAATGGTGTCTTGCAATATTGACATCAAATGCACACTTGTTCTTATTGGTTAAAAGTTTATAAAAAAAATCATGATTGTTGGGTTCACAAAATTTTAATATTTTTTTTTTAGCATTATTTGCAAGTTATGACCAAATGTATATTTGTGGTTGTGATGCGTGACAAAATTTGGTGTTAATAGTTTCGGCAAGTTGAGATGTGACCCTGTAGACTGCAGTGCCCACATGAATGGATGTATTCTTTAGTATGTATGTGTGTGCACAAGATCTTCAGATGTAATTTAAGGGATGGATCAATTGAAAACTGGCAGAGGGTACAAAATGCTGGGAAAATTTGTACCGTAAAATTTGTATTAGAAGCTACATCCCTAATAGAAGTCGCACACATTCTTTTTGAATACTTGAGGCCCAAATATTCATCATTTCCCCTATGTGCAGATGCTCTACCGGTAATAGAAGCGGCAGCCCTCTGTTGCAATCCATCATTTTAATAGAAGCTGCGGCTTCTAATACAGACTTTACAGTATGTTATATTAAAGCTCCATGTATTGAATTACACTGTATGTACAAAAATGTATAGCTATAGTATATAGTCATCTCTTAATAGTAAATGCTCCACCAAACTGATAAGATGTTTAAAGAGGAAACAGGAAAAGCGCATTGCTTGTTGATCATGCTGCATTATATTTGAGTACGTGTTCTATGTCACGTATATGTGTAAAATACAACGTCTATGTCAACCAAAATTGGTCGTTTATTTTTACTACAATTCTTTTTCGACAGAAGGACAATCAAGTGAGTGAAAAAGAAACCTCAGAGATACAGAGTCATACTTTAACACTTTATTGAAAATAATCTGTTCCCACTCAAAGCAGGTTTGATCCGTCAACAAATATTCCGTACTGGTCTGTGCGCAGACACTAGTATGTATTGAATAAATTCACCTCCTCTGGCAATAAATAAACAACTATGGTGGCATTTATATGGTTTTTATTTTATCGCTGGTTTTAACCTTTTCGTAATAGTATTCCAAAACCCATAAGGTGATTGACTCATTATTTTTCTGTTTAAGAGAGACGTTACCAGTTTGAGGGGGCTCTCCCCATTCAAGATGTCTTCTGTAGTGACTTTTGTATTTTCTCAGTGGAATTCTAGAAATTAATGATTTTTCCACTTTCCTTCCATTTCTCTGAATTTCCTTTGTTATTACAGTTGGACTAGTACTACGGTACTACATGCAAAGGATAATAAATGTGTCTATCAAGCTTGTTTGGAAATACAAACCAACTAAATATATCAAATGGGTTGTAATGTGGTTCAGGAAGAAATACATCCGTTTTCATTTCAATCATCTATCCCTGAATAATTGACATCAATCAGTTTCAATTGGCACTTCTAATACTGTAGGATACTTTATTTTCGCTTGGAATTTATTTTCGCTATTTTCGCTGAAGGGATGATTCCGTGAAAATAAAATCCAGCGAATATACTTTTTTTCCTATATTTCACATTAAACTCATCAAAAATCAGTGAAAATAAATTCCAAGCAAAACGCCCAAAAAAGCCTTTTCAGCGAAAATTAATTCCAGCGAAAATAAAGTATTCCACAATAGTTGATATATGGCCAATAGTTTTGTCAGTGACTTAAGTTGACTCATAATACCCCCTAGGAAGATTGGAATGTGTATTAGTACAATGTTTTCATTACCTATTTAAGATCCTTTTACTTTTCCAGGGAAACTTAGAAATAATCCACTTTGGCCAGGAAATGTCCACTAACTATGACCCCCCCCCCCCCCAGCGAGTGTTAATTTTTGTAGGGTTTGTAGAATTTTTCTTTTGAATTTTTTCTTTGAATAGCCTACTCGTTATGGTATATGATTCATCCCTGAAGGTGTCAATGAACTGTAAATCAAATTGAATTAATTACTGACCAATGCTGTGGTCCTAATGGTGTAACTTGAGATAGAAAATTATGGCATGGTCATTGTGCCTTCTAAAAAATCAAAATCAAATTCCAAAAACCAGAAAGTTCACTGCTGGGACAAAAATAAAATCAAGATTTAATGTGGCTGTTGGTGTTTGTAGTCCTTGTATCATTTATAAAATGTGTATTTTCTTTTATAAAATGACAATTTCTTTTTCACCAAGCTGCAAATTCCTTAACTATAGTAAGTTTCTCATTGTATGACATTCTGTTGCGCTAGATATGTACATAACTAGTTGTAGCATAAAAATTACTGTGCGTCATTGATGCGTCATACTGGCTTAAAGGCAGACTGAGTGTGGTACAGTATTATAAACATTTGAGGATGAAAAAACAAACAAACAAACATATTTTCATTCATATATCCATCTATTGATACAATTTATAAATTTTTTTTATGATGTTTATGTTAAAGCACCACTGTTGATGTCCTAGTATATTTTACATACATTTTAATAAGTCGCGTATCGAACATGGTGAGTCACAATGACTGCAGGTGCTTTACAACCTTATGTATGTAATCGTTTAATAGTTCTGTGAAGGTAGTTCAGAATTAGAAGTTTTTAAAAACATGTCTGTTTCATTACTATGAACCTGAGGTGTTTTCAATTGATAAACACACACAAGTTCTAACATTGGGAATATTTTTTTATCTCAAGACAACATTTGGTGTAAAAAAATAAATTACTATGCCGGATGAAGTTAAAAACTATGTAACAATAAATCTGTGCTGTTTTGAATCACAACATTCTGCACTAATCATTGTGGTGCAATGTCCGCTCAGTCGAGAGTTGGGGCTTGGTGTCCTCACCTGGTGGTACTTAAGTTGTATCGTAATAATTCACTTGAACGAAATGAAGGATGTCAAGTTAATTGAGACTAATTAAACTGTTAATTAGCAGTGTAGGCGTTCAATCCAACTTTTAGTTTAACAAGACTGGTTCAAACTGGTTTTATTAATGATCAAGTTGAGCCATTTTGCTGTGTAAACTCTGTGACTTGAATGACACCTGTTTGCACTGTTGTCATAGAAACCACTCTACGTGATGGTATTCAAGATTAATTACCTGTAACCTTAATGCGACCTTAGGAATTGTGAAATACTGTGTGATTTATTGAATAATTGATTGATTTGTCACTTGAACTGATCCCCTGAGGATTTAGTGTAATTTATTGCATTCCGTGACTGGCAACAAATTAGTGCCAACAGAAACAAATGAGCATCTGTAGATGCTCATCATGCAGTGGTGATACTGTATCACATAAGTGAGCTGCACTGTAAATTATATCAGAAACATAGTGCAACAAGTGAGGTCTTGCCCATGAATAGTTTACATTCGGAAGCCATTCAACTGCGAATTTATGATATATATGTCTATTCTACTAATACAAATGAATGTATAAGTGTCTTTATTTCCAGGTTTTCTCGTAACTAAGTCCTCAGTTTTTTGGTTTTGAGGTACCGGTATATAATTTTTGGACCTTATTGATTTCAGAAAAGCTATAGCAAAATATTTTTTTAAAGTGAACTGCATGGTCATTCCAGCACAAGTTCAATTTTTATGAGGAAGAAACAAATATATCATCGAATCTGAAAGCATTCATTGGCTGTTCTTCCATACTGTCCTTATTTATTGAAGAAAACCAAAAGGGACCCCTTACTTTTGGGGGCGTAAAAAGCTTGATTAAGATCTGCATACAATTCTGATCATATGTCATGTGACATGTCTTGTTGATAACAAACAAAAGAAATGTGTTGGCGAACCATCATCCCGTGTGCACCTCTAATTGTAAATGTCAGGGACATGAGACGTACCCAATGTTTCCTAGCTTAGAGACTTGTTGGGAGACTTGCCTGAATGCATGTTAGCTCAGTATCTTTCACTCTAGATAGTGGTCATTTTATCTCTGATGTTGCAAAGTCATGTGACTTTACAGCACCACATCTTCTTGCAAAGTCACATGACTTTACAGAAACACTGGCTTCTTGCAAAGTCACATGACTTTACAGCAACACAGGCTTCTTGCAAAATCACATGACTTTACAGCAACACAGGCTTCTTGCAAAGTCACGTGACTTTACAGCAACACAGGCTTCTTGCAAAGTCACATGACTTTACAGCAACACAGGCTTCTTGCAAAGTCACATGACTTTACAGTAACACAGGCTTCTGGCAAAGTCACATGACTTTACAGTAACACAGGCTTCTTGCAAAGTCACATGACTTTACAGAAACACAGGCTTCTTGCAAAGTCACGTGACTTTACAGCAACACAGGCTTCTTGCAAAGTCACATGACTTTACAGCAACACAGGCTTCTTGCAAAGTCACTTGACTTTACAGCAACACAGGCTTCTTGCAAAGTCACGTGACTTTACAGCAACACAGGCTTCTTGCAAAGTCACGTGACTTTACAGCAACACAGGCTTCTTGCAAAGTCACTTGACTTTACAGAAACACAGGCTTCTTGCAAAGTCACTTGACTTTACAGAAACACTGGCTTCTTGCAAAGTCACATGACTTTACAGAAACACAGGCTTCTTGCAAAGTCACTTGACTTTACAGAAACACAGGCTTCTTGCAAAGTCACATGACTTTACAGAAACACAGGCTTCTTGCAAAGTCACTTGACTTTACAGAAACACAGGCTTCTTGCAAAGTCACTTGACTTTACAGAAACACAGGCTTCTTGCAAAGTCACTTGACTTTACAGAAACACAGGCTTCTTGCAAAGTCACGTGACTTTACAGCAACACAGGCTTCTTGCAAAGTCACTTGACTTTACAGCAACACAGGCTTCTTGCAAAGTCACGTGACTTTACAGCAACACAGGCTTCTTGCAAAGTCACGTGACTTTACAGCAACACAGGCTTCTTGCAAAGTCACGTGACTTTACAGCAACACAGGCTTCTTGCAAAGTCACGTGACTTTACAGCAACACAGGCTTCTTGCAAAGTCACGTGACTTTACAGCAACACAGGCTTCTTGCAAAGTCACGTGACTTTACAGCAACACAGGCTTCTTGCAAAGTCACGTGACTTTACAGCAACACAGGCTTCTTGCAAAGTCACGTGACTTTACAGCAACACAGGCTTCTTGCAAAGTCACGTGACTTTACAGCAACACAGGCTTCTTGCAAAGTCACGTGACTTTACAGCAACACAGGCTTCTTGCAAAGTCACTTGACTTTACAGCAACACAGGCTTCTTGCAAAGTCACGTGACTTTACAGCAACACTGGCTTCTTGCAAAGTCACGTGACTTTACAGCAACACTGGCTTCTTGCAAAGTCACGTGACTTTACAGCAACACTGGCTTCTTGCAAAGTCACTTGACTTTACAGAAACACAGGCTTCTTGCAAAGTCACTTGACTTTACAGAAACACTGGCTTCTTGCCATACTTAAGTCAAACTTATTTGATTTTAATCATTTTAAAAATTGTCTGGACAAAGTTGGTGATTCATATCCAACCTCCATATAAAGACTATTTTAATGAAGTCCATTGAGTGGTCGCTATCCACAGGTTTGACTGTATACATGTAGGTTACACTAACCTTTGACTATCAAGTTTATTGTGGTGGAGCAGTTGCTTGAATGTCAACAGATAAAGTCTGCATACAGACATAGAGGTCATGGGGAATTTGAGTCTGCTGTGTCATGGTTTATGATATGATAATGCTGTGATATCAGCGATGGAAATAAACTACTTATAGCAGGTGGTCTATTTCATCATAAGCTAGTATTAAGCCACATGGCGACGGTCTAAATAAAAGGAGCATTTATTCTACAATTAAGCATACTGAAAAGTTAAATGAAGGTTTTTATATTATTATTTTTTTTATCGAGGGCGTTTCGACCTTAATGATATTTAAGGTCTTGAATATCGTGCTGTATGCTATAGAGTCTGGTGTAATTAACCCCAAAATTGGCCCTGCACACAATGAGCATTGTTACCACAGTACTTCGTCTGTGATGGGTATATAATATTGAAAACAGTGAAAGCACTATAAGGCTGATAGTACACAATACAAATTGAATATATTGTGCAAGGTGTGAAGCATTGGAATGATATAAGGATCACTGCATAAGACACTTGTCTGCTGGCAAATAATGAGAAAAATCAATAGATTTCTGACCTGCGAATCACAAAACAGGCACAACTTTTGTTGGACACCCAGCAGTAATACTCCAACATATGCATCACTTGAGATGCTTCCCAAGTAGAACTAAAATGGTGACCCACTTTCATCAATCACCTTGATAAATTTAAACCGCAAGAAACCCAAACTATATTCTTAAGTATTCGATTGAAATTAGGATTCCCGTAAGTGGGATTAATTTAAACGTGGCTTTGCAAACTAATGTATATTTGTCGCTGTGTTAAAACTATTGATGGGCAGCAAACTCATCTGTCATGTGATCAAAAGGTAGTTCAACATTTTCAATTGCTCGTGCTAAAATAGTAGTTTGAAAGTAAGTTCATGGTCAAGGGGTACTCTCACACACCCAAATTGGAAGCTCACCTCAAAAACCTGAAACCTGGTTATATATATATATATATATATATACAAAATTCATGAAATCAGAAGAAATGTCTCTTCGCTGAAGACTTTGGCTTCTAAATGAAATGTTTTTATTGAAAATCAGGCTTACAAGAAGCACTGCAGTTTAAATTTATTATTTTTACACCTGTTCTAATAAAATACTGCAGATTAATTCATTATCACTACATGAATCTATCGGTGAAAGGGGTGGGTTAAGACCAATTCTTGTTTTTTCCCTTTTTCTTTGAATTTAACTCATCAGAAATAACAAATAATTTACAAGAAACCAGCAAAATGCTGTATTATATTTGCTTAGATTCACAGCAACAAAAATGAACTGGTTTATATTTACAAACTGGTGTGAAATTCAAAGGGGCAGACAAGGGATGGAACTGGTCAGTACATGTAATGCGAAAGTCTACATGTAGCTATACATGCACTGAACTGCAATTAACTTTAGGGCAGTTAAAAATAGTTTATTCTGTTTATTCTATCGATCACTTGACCTTGACTAAAGTTCTGGTTTTGATGTTTTTGTATAATTTATTATGGTGTATATACCAATGTCAATTTATACAATTCTGGTGATCAGCTAAATTTTCTGAAAAAAATGTAAAGTTGTACTCAATATAGGTATGTAAGCTACTTCAAAAAAACATGAAATTTGGTAGCAATGACTGTGGAACCTGCTGTGAACGATTGAGAAACTAATTGTTGTATGTTATTTGAAGGAGAAAGCAATGCAATGCAACAGATGTTTGCATTGCATTGTATTGGCTAAAGTTTTAAACTTCCTGTCAAATCAATTTTAGATGCAGCTATTCAAGAACCAAGTTTGCTTTCGGTTAATTACAAAGAAATTCATTGTAATCCTGAAAATTTTGCTTGTAAACGTTGCATTTTTAAATACGAAAATTTTATTTAAGTGTTTCTCCCACAGTGAGTTTGTTGAATCCCATGTAAACAAAATATTTTATGTTTGCTGAAAACATTGTCACATGGGACCCATATCGAACACAACAATTAAACTGTGCCGCTTTAAACTGTAGTGTTTGTTGTGCAGTCCATGTTTGTTGTATCCTGTGTTAACATTGTGTGTTACACAACACATTGTGACAAGCATAGTCTATGTTAACTTAACAAAAAAAGTTGACCTAATAACCATTGCATTTAGGTCATCACTATAAAAAGTACAAATATTGACACACATTGTGTAAATTTACTGGCAGTGACATACGGTACATTCAGTATTGCATATTTATTTTTAAAACCATTTGCTCAATGGAGATATTATTCATTCAAGTATGTAATCACATAGAAAAGTACAGGTAGATCCATCATATAAATCAGATGGCTGGGTGGTCTTAGACTCCCTATCTTTCAGTCTGTGGAATGGAAGGGAGAGGACAATCAAAAAACTGTTAGTTTGATCACAGAATTCAGTTAATATGAACTCTTTTATTTCTTACATGACAATTTACTGAATTTTGCTGGGATAATTAAGATGCATCTAGTTAAATGTACGAAGAATTAAGGAGATCTTTAGTTGACCTTGATTAAAAAATGCTATACTTTGTTAATCCGGGTTGTACTGGAAGGTGAATGGACGAAGTATTTGAACAAAAAACAAAAGATAACGAAAAAAAAAAAACATGAGGAGACACAGAGTAGAACAAGGTGGTATTTACGTCATAGTACTTCACGGCGTGATGACACAAACACAAAGCTGCACAGATAGCGCAAACTTATGCAAATATATATCTGTGAACAATGACGCACAAGCTGGTAATACCATACATGCGATATTATGTTGTATAATTGACTATTAGGGGAAAAAAATCGTGTCTCTATTATGTACTTTTGTGGTAGTGTAGTTAAAAGTCATTTAGTTATAGGACTCAATATTAATGTGTCATGACATGTATTATATTAGGTGTGTTAGCAATTGTGGCAGCTACCTAGACTGCACTCTGCAAGATTGAACTTTTTAATTATGGTTTTACGAAACAACTTGGAGCTTAATTTGGCCATAGAGACAATTGTCAGCTATAATGTTTTTGCAAGAAATAAGGTTTATAAAAAGGTGGTGTAATTTTTGAGAGAAAAAAACCTGTTTATTTTGTCATGATTTCAGAGTTGATCTACCAAGGGTATACATGTACTCGACTGAATTTGCCAAATGTACCTAATGATCTGTAAATCTGAAGATAATACAATGAGATTAAAAAATATTCATATAACATTTAAGCTGTTTTTGTTTTTATATTTGGTTATAACACTTCATTGCAGTACTCTGATAGAAATGTTATTTCTAAAAATGCAATAAAGTATTATTACCATACAATTATTAAAAAGTAATCACAATATTTGTAGTATAGTGCAGTATTATTATTTTGCTGGAAAAAAGTTAAGTTTTATGCGTTGCCACTTTGCTTCTGTAGATATACTAGTAGACCAGTAGTTCATAGTATTTGTTTACATTAAAAATAACTAAAAATTATTGGACAACTACATTTTCATTTGACAGCCAGTTTGTCAGAATGGTTGGCTGGACAACCAGGGATTTTTTATTTTTATTTTGACCCCTGATACTGTGAAATAGCACACAAGCCTTTAATGAACTGGGTTATTGATCAAACATGATTTGTAAAGCGCCCTCAAACTTAAATGACTGGCTAACACTGAGATGATGTAAGAATCCATAAAATAGACTATGCAAGTGTAGATGGATGTGTAGGCAGGTGCAGCACGTTTAGGTTGTGTTTTTTAATCCATTGAGTAGATTGTAAATGTTGTAATGACTTATTAGAAGATTTAAATTGACAGAGGTTAATTAAGCTTACTCAAATGAGTAGAAGGAATTACATATATGTAGTGTTTTGTTTTTGTAGTGCTAGGCCAAAATTACATCAGTAAGATTCAGTTAGACAAAGTGGGGGGGGGGGGGTTCTCATTCATTGAGACAGGGAATCACAGTGACTTTTGTTCTCGTAAATGCCCTCAAGAAAGTTTTGGCCAAAGTAAAGATTATATGTTGGTGACACAAGACAAAAAAAAATAATTTCAATAGTGAGTTTACAGTGTGATAAGTTTCATTATATACAATGGGAAATTTTCTCCCACAATGCATTGCATATATTACAGTGCCATGGGGGTGGGTATTGGGGAGGACAATGGGAGGTGACAGCTGTTTTTTTAGAATATCTGTAGCCAGTTATGTATTTGTGGGAGAGGGAGGCACCCCCTCCAATTAACATTTACCTATGTATCGTTGCAGGTACCTTACCTCCCTTTAACTGTCAGTGTGTTTTCATTCAAGTTTTTATCTAATTTTCTTCGTTAATTTTTTCACATTGCCCATAGGTATTGACCACATTTTTTGAAAACAAAATGTGTGGGTTTATTTTGTGAAAGGGTTATTGTAGGGATGATCTAGTGGGCCTTGAAGCTCATACTAATACATCATTGAGGAATGTCTATTGTTAAAATGACATCTGGTCTGAATTTACGTATGCAAGTTTTGATTTATCTTTGTCGCCATGAATCAATAAAAGCTGTGAAACACCTGAGGAATTTGTGTCCAAAGTATGGACAAATAGAAATTAGGTCTTGTCAAATATTTTTGTACAATTTCAATTTACACTATAGGATGATAAATAGAAAGCAGTGACCAATTGCCATGAAAAATGTTATCATACTGTTATTAAAATGAAAAGTACATTGGGTTACACCATTCAGGTCATTTGGGTTCAACTCGCTACATGTAAACAATGATTTTAACTGCATACTTTAACATAGATGAGGTATTACGAGAATGGAGGATCTATTAACACTAATCCATCATGAACCATACAAAAAAAAAAAAAGCAGAGCAAACAGTCTTCCCAAAATAAAATCTAAATTTACAGTTTTAAGTAGAAGGGTGACATAGCAGCATGTTGTTGGTTTCATCACGGTTTAGTAACCTGGGGTTTCATTCAGATGTATTCCATGGATGATTTCATTCAAAACAATTGAGGAATGGAAGAGAAAAAAAAATACCAGGACACGCAAACAGTTCTTTTAAGTAGAGATTTTTTAATGACCAATGCACTTCCAACAAAAGTGTATATGCCAAATATTCTGAGTTTGGAATTCTGCCATTTGCTCGCAGAGTAGACAACTACACCGAGGGACACACAATTTGTTGTGGAGAGACAATACTGTGAATATCTCATTACAGGTGTGCGTTTCCTATTACGTGTAATTCCCATTACTTTAATAGGGCAGAGGAAATGCCAAAATACGCACGTGTTGATTTCTTTAATTTTATCATAAAACTGCAGCGTGGGGTAATGATGCAAGTTCAATGAACGGGGAGAAAAAGAAACTGGTATCAATTTCCATAAGAGTTTTGTAATGTAATATCTGTTAATATTCAGATACAGGATGTGTTACGGGGAAAATGTTGCTAAAATTGCAACCCCATCTTTTTAATGACAAAAGAAGTCTCAATGAATGAGAAAAAAGAGATGATAATAGAGAAAAAAAATATGAAGTTGTTGGTGAAGATCTGTGTTTTGTTTGTTTGGTAGATTGTCGGATGACATTTGACTCAATCAGTGTAGAGATCTGAGTTTATACAGACGAGGCTTTAGTTGCGAGATAGCAAATAAGTATGTTTTTTTCCATTTGGGAGATTACGGGATAACTGATTTGGTCAGTTTAGTGAGATACAGAAGATCAAGTTTATAGACAAAGCTTTTTCAGAAGTTTCATTCCATGTGATTTTAAAAACCGTCCCTAATCTCGGACAAATAAATATGATCAGTAAAAACTAACGAGGGAGGGGGGGGGGGGTTCTGGTCTAATTGTGATCTAGTAGGTCTTGTACATACTGAGACAAAAATAGCTTGTAGTGTATTGGGTTTACCTCGATTTTTTTTTCAACAATTACCTGTGGGTAATGGAAAGTTATGTCCATTTGGTTCGATTTAATAGAGATTATGGAAAAATGTATAAAATGTTGTACCAACACTATGTCAGGTTGTTGAAGTATAGGGCTTGAAGGGGGAGATAGGTTTAAAGACTTCTTCTAAATACAGCACTATTCCACTGTATGCATGCCTGGAATCATGCCCGGGGACATACTTACATGGTCTAGTCTCTTAGTTTCAGTAGTTGTACATTTTCCTGCTTCGGGTCAACTACTTAAAGAATCTGAGACAGAATCTAATTATGTTTGATTCAATGATTACATCTTTGTAATTATGCATACTCACTCTTTAGCAACTTTGTTGCAAATGGTACTGCAAACATTAACAACACGAAGCAGAACAATGTGTGCATTGCCTGTATTAATGAATTGTACGTGGACTTGACAAAAGGATGTCACTATTCATGTTAAACTGTGCGTAAATGATGGAAGCACACCAAAAGCCAATCACAATATTGTTTTATCATTACATCATAAGAAAGAATGTCCTCCGAGAGCGACAATGCAAGTGAAATTGAAACATTCTTGTCATATGTGTTTATCTGTATGTGGTCGGACTTTTATTTGAATAACAGACTATGTTGTCATAATAGAAAATGTCCCCCCCCGGGAGCGACAATGTAGGTGAAATTGAAACATTCCTGTCATATGTTTTATCTGTACGTGGTCGTACTTGTATTCGAATGGCAGTCTTTGCGTTGTTGTGTTTTCATTTTGTTTGCATACCAGGAATTCCAATAAGTGGTGAAGAGTTTCCAATGCAACGTAAATGGTATACTGAATGCAGTGTCGTCAAGTCATGCGTACAGTGGAATAACTAACGTGTACTAGTTCTACTTTAATCACTCCACTCAGTCATTGACATCCACAATTTGGAAACGCGTTTATCCACTGGGTACACAGCATGTATTCATGTAAAAGTCAATTTCCCCCATGATGCATTGCATAACCACCCACACCTGGTGAGCACCTTTCATTTTTGGTTAAAAATAACTCAAAGCTTTTATTGAATAAAAATGCATCGGTTTATTTATATGTACATGTTGTATGATGATAGTGCTACATCACATGATGTCAACAACAAAAATTCACATTGGAGCAAAATTATGTTTCATTACAAAAGTGAAACTTTCCTCATTCAGAATCGCATGGCGCAGGGAGAACATTATCGGTCACTCCAATGTATGTTTATTTGTTGCCTTATCTTCTCATGTCCACTTCAAGCAGTGGTGGGAAGGCATAGTGTTTTGCAATGGCCTGATATTACAAATTACAATATGAAAAAAAATACAGTAAACAGATGAGAGAAAACTTTTCAAGCAGATCTTGAGAGATTACACAATTTGCACATATAATACAATCCTGGAATGTTTACATAATGTTTGAAATGAGTAAACAGCAGCATAATTTCCCCCAAAACTGTATGAGGGCGCTATTCACTTGTGACATTGATTGGTCTAAATACTGAAGAGTTTTTTCTCATCCGAATCAATTTTTTTTAAAACTGTATTTCAAAAGAAATACATAATTTTATTAATGCTCTGGATAAAAAAAAAACATGGCACAATATGATTTTAGTCAATTAAAAATACACACCTTGTTAATTACACACAAGGAATCGAAGACAATAATTCCATGAATAGAAGAAAAGCATTAAGAATGGCAGTTTTAAGAGGAAGAAACAAAATTGTGGCAGCAGCCCCCTGATTATGAAGTTCAGCTGTAAAATACATTGATGAATATGAATCCATTTCTGTCTATCTTCCAAAGCAACCATTGACCATATCTCGGCTAAGTACTGTAGAATACTTTATTTTTGCTAGAATTAATTTTCGCTGAAAAGGCTATTTGGGCGTTTTGTATGGAATTTATTTTTACTGATTTTTGATGAGTTTAATGTGAAATATAGGAAGAAAAGTATATTAGCTATATTTTATTTTCACGGAATATCCCTTCAGCAAAAATAAATTCCAAGCGAAAATAAAGTATTCTGCAGTATTACAGTAATTGCTCTATTAGTAGTACATGCACCAAAGGTCAAAATAAGTTGTATTTTCAATGATCCAGCATACAATACATGCACTTTTAAATAGCAAACACGGTAATACAGATCTTTCTTGCTGAGGTTTTAAATGACACGACTTTACGGCTATGTCGGAAAATCATAATACTTTTGAAATAGACCATCCATTGGTTTGATTTACAACCAAACATTAAAATTTATAATTCAGGTTTCAAAAAATACTTCAGTTGTGGCACATTGAGGTCGTGGAATAATTTGTTTTTATAAGCATTCCATTTGAACAATGATTGAAGGAATGAGATCACTGGCTACTTTAGAATGCATTTGTAAATTAATAATGAAGCTGGAACACTTTATAACATTAGCACAAAGAGGGAATGAACAAGACAAACATTATTTTTTTTATTAAAAACTTTACATTATTACAACACAACTTTAAAAATAACACTCAGAATGGCTAATTTATTTGATTATATTTTAACATAGATTAGAATATTTGGAAGTATAGTTTCAAACAGGTGAAAAGAAATTTGCTGAAAAATGTAATTTCACTAAATACTGAGACCGGTAATCTTTTTAAGATATACATTAAGACAATTGAGCCTTTCTCTGTCGTCATTCTCACAAATATTGTTGATTTTGAAATAACTACAATGAGATATGACAGGGATTTCATTAAGTTGTCAAATGTGTTGAGTCTAAGCTGGGGTAGAAGCACCCACACTTGAATAATACCCAAATACGAGTCATGAGATTTGCATATTGCAGGTAATCCACCAATCATAACATCCGTCACATGCTTCCCCAGGCAATAATTAACTACTTTTGTAACACGTATATTCATTTGCCTGCCATCACCCATGATCAAGTACATTTCTTTCAAAAATCACAAATTGTATTTCAACTACTTAAAGTAGTAAATTAAAATTTAAGTACAATTGTACACAATATAGTGTATAATATTTTTGATTAAATTAATATTATCAAACAATTCAACTTTTGACTTACAAATTGAGATGTTCTGACATCAAACAGCCTAAATAATCCCCTTTTGTACATTCAGCAATAGAACATCACTAACTTTTTATCACCGGGGAAAAGAAAACCCCCACACATGTACACGCATATTAATTGAACAGCGTACTACAAATACAACACTATTTTATTACCACTGTAACACTGAATATAGTTTTTAAAATACTTGTATTGCTTTAGTTTGTTAAAAGTAAGACAATGTAATGAACAGAGTCACAAATACTAGAAGACATACAACCAAAAAAATATGGTCGTTTTGAAAGTTGTTGTTTAGCTAAGAAATTTTTTTGAATATTTTTTTTTTTAACATGATATTGCACAGCCGAATTGCAGGGACTGACGAATTCACTAGTCATACTTCTATGTTGGGCTGCATAAAAAACATGTACTGCACAGTCAAAAATGAATCTTAAAGCGGGGGAGTAGTCACCTGCACATGCGCCAGATGGCCAGTTATTGTTTATAAACAAGCGTCTACCCATGAGCCTTTGCGTTTTTAGCGTGTGTTGTTATCCACGCTTGGGACTCAATTCCCGTAACGACCCTCTCGCTTTGCGAATATAAAATCCGGTCATACTTTTCAAAAGTTCTGTAGTGGTGAGTTGAAGACAAATCTTGTACAACAAGAGCATTAACAATTGTCACATTATTGATGGTGCAACAGAGCAAAGATTATTCAATTTAACTCAGATAAAATAAATTATGAAGGAACAAACCAGATTATAAATACTATAACAGCTTTCATGACCTTTTCAGACAAGAAGTTAGATTTCAAAGACAGGATTTCTTGATTACTAAAATTTTTTAAAAATAAAGGGTTTCCTTGAATGAATACAAAAAAAGACTAGTGAATTTTTCAGACCATGCTTATTTTTCTACAATATTATTTCAAATATATCTAAAAATATTAAAAAATAAAGATTATTTTCACTTGCTGAACTGCAAAATGATCTTTTCATCAAACCATGTCGAAGAAGAAGTCCTGTGTCTTCCAACGGCATCAGTTGACACCATATTATTTGCAGTTTTGACACGATCATGTCATTTGTCATGCGAGTATGCATGCTGTTCAATATACTATATAATATTGTCATGTCAGTTAGGAAGATATTGTTTTAGCATACATCACTATTTAGACAGGCAGGGAATGTAACTTACGATGTACATGTACAAAGGGAATGTTTTCTGACTTGTGCATTCTCGTTAATTTTATTAGAATACAGCTGCTTTTTAACGAAACTAATCAGTGCAATAAATGCAATAGGATCCGTCTCATTGTCCAAAATTGTAAACCTTCACACGGTGTACATTGCTTTAACTTGACGGACAAATACATAGTGTGGAGGGGATAGTCAGATGGTATTTCAACTATAAAGACATTTGGCAAACCATCCATTCCATATATTTGAACCAGAACACACAATGCTGTGCTTATACATGGAGTTAAAGTGTGTTCCTCTATGCATCATTGGGAGTAACCATAGCAACCTACACAAGTGAAACTGAAAGGTGCTGATAGCATCACTATATAAGCTGGACATGTGACCCACTCCAACCTTAGATAATTCACACATGAGGTTACAGAGGACAATTTTAGAGATAATAATCTATAGCGATAGATTTCTCATTTCCTTCAGTTAAATTCACTCAAGAATTTTTGTTTTAGAGCAAATCTAAATTGTGTCAAGAGAAACAAAAATTTAAAAGAGCGGAGACTGATATACTGACCAGTGATCAATGCAAAAGCACAATACCCTTTGAATACTATGTATATGCCTTGGTAATTTTGGATAAACGAATGCCTTGTGTCTTAAGAATCAAACTATTTGAAAAAATAATAATAATGTGGGTATAGTCTGAGAAAGATTACAAAAGTTGTTCACAGTGTTAAATTTTTTTCATTAGCACATGGTACAACTAATTTGTGAAAGGATCAGAAAATCCAACCAATATTTGGATGACAGTAATATCCTTTTGATTTCGGAAGACAGAAAAATATCATTAAGACGACTGGATTGCTTTTTCCAGTCTCTCTATAGACCGGCTTTAAAACAGCATTTTTTCAAGATGTATACAATGCTTTGTATAGGTATCATGAAGTGTGCAATTAAACAGCAAAATCTCCTAGTTCAGGATGGATTCTGTGTTTTTTGTTTTTTTTTAAATCTTCCTTGTATAACATTTGCTACATGGTCAATTTCTGCACTAACGTGAATCATTCATTTATCGGCTACAAGCACTGTTTTTGAAACCAGTCTATAAAGAGAGTAAACAGTGATCTAGTTTAATAAACTGATTTGTTGGGAGAAGACTCACTTCTATTCTTCAATGAGGTGCAGTCTTTTCTTTTGGTCACATGAGCAATTCATGATGTTAAATCCTCAATTTTAAGAAGCAAACTCATCACTTACTTTAAAAATACACCTATTTTTTTATAGTAATTTGGCACCTGATTGGGTGTATTCTAAAACTTTTTAAATTTAAGATACCAAAATAATCTGCTACATGTAAATACAATACAACGAAATACACTATCAGAGCCATCCAACCCCTATTAAATGGAATGGAACAGTCCAAATTTACATGGTGGCATGTACCAGTTTTAGGAAGTTTGAACAAAGGAGATGGTGGGAATGTTGGGAAAATAACAGCGTGAAATTGATAAACATGGAAGTTACCATAATTCATCTCTTTTTCAGTGTCGTTTCATGTGTAGAGCAAGATGGTCAGATCGTGAGAAACACCTCTCACATTTTGTGCATTTGAATGGTTTAACACCAGTATGTTTTCTATAGTGTCGGGTTAGTTCATCAGATCTTGCAAAGCGCCATGTGCATCCTTCCCAGGTACACTTGTAAGGTTTCTCTCCTGAAATGTAATCAAAGCAATATTTAAATTAAAATAAGAACAAGCTTTGCATATGCACATCCTCTATTCGGTATATCACTATCAGCAATCTAGTAGTGTGAGTGTACTATTTAGCTATATAGTGGAGACAAACATTTTACCACTACTATGACTACATTTGCATTTTGTAGTGCACAGTTCTCATTGCATACTTAATGTGTAGACACGTTCAGTTCGGCTCCAATAAACCCTTGGGGTTGAACTCCAACTATCACGCCCTCAATTGTACGACAACATGTTCCTACTAGGTTTAGGTTGACAGTTGGACAATTACAAGATGACAATAACTTAAAGCGAGGGTGTCGTCACCTGCGCATGCATCAGATGGCCATAGCGTGTCATTGTTTACAAACAAGCGTCTACCTTTGGGTTTTTAGCGTGTGTTGTCGTTGCTTGGGACTCAATTCCCGCTTGAAGTGAATAGAATGTATTTTAGCTGCCAGGTATCCTGTGTTCGAGATGGCTAAATCATAAGGCGTTTTATGCATGTGACCATAAAAGCCAATCAGATCCGCACATTACAAGTAGAAATATTTCTATGTCTACCTGCTGACATAGTCGTATGTCTACCTCCATCCGGGTACTGAGCTTCCTCTCGAAATTACCTGATTTACACCAATAACTTGTCATGGGAAGAGATATGTAACAATATTCGTGAGATGTTTATTTTATCAGTGATTAGTTTGATAAAGTCCAGTGAATATGCAAAATTTAAACACAGATCGTTTCACAAAATAAAACCTAGACAGTATTTCTCCTTTAACAGTACAATCATTAACTTTTAAGTGCACAGCGGCAACACAAAATTCATTTAGCATTGTGGTCATTGACTCTACACAAGATAAAATTTGTAACACCAAAGGTGAGAGATGTTTTGTCTGTTATCCTTCCGTTGATGTAGTACCACAAAACAGATTACACCAAGACGTTTATACTATATAAATACTAACTCATCTATCTATTAAAGCTAGACTGAACCCCTCTGTTTATTTAAGGTGGGTTTAGTTCACGTAATGGGAAGTCAGAGGACAGAAGGTGAAGTGCCCTGCCTAGTTAACAAACAAATAATTTATATCACACACCGGGTCAAATATACCATGTAAGAAATTACTGTAAAATCTGTACTAGAAGCCGCGGCTACTATTAAAATGGTACAATGCAACAGAGGAGATGTGGCTTCTATTACGGCATCTACACATATGAGAAATGATGAATTTTTGGTTCTCAATCATTCAAAAAGAATGGGTGCGATTTAGGGATGCGGCTTGTAATACAGATTTTACGGTATATCCTAAACTATGACAAGTAACATCTGACTGTGAACTCTGTTCTTGATGCAAACAACTGCATGTGAAAGGTATCATAGTTGCCCATGAAGTACGAGATTGGTCAGCAGCATAAATGATAGTATAATTACGTTAATTTTCTTTTGACCAGCTCAACTCACAAAGTACAGGTTTAATTACAAAATAAATTCTCAGAGGTGATGTATATCTATTGTTAAAATGATTTCCTGCCTCCGGTAGAGGTCAGACTTAATCCAATAAAACCCAATCGGCTTACAATCTACCACAGTGCTGGCTTTATAAAACATATCCTCTTTGCAAATAGTGCAAGAGGAAATTGAACAAAGAAAATATCATCAATCTTAAAAAAAAAAAAAAAACCACATCCTTGGATATTGGCATGGCAACCAAATATCTAATAAGAATTTGAAAATGGAAGGGGATGTTCGTCTCCCATATATGAGTGTGAACAAATTTTTCTTAATTTTGTTTAGCCTCCAAAAAATGCACACTTCAAGTATTAAGGAAGTTTGAAAAAGTCCTTATAACCATGACGCCATTTTTATTTATATATTCTCATTAAATCTGTGTAATGATAACTGAAACATCAAAGAAAGATTCAAACGCGCATGAGCACAATACACTTGGTATTGGACATAGTTATTTTAAAATTAGCATTTTACTGTCGGTGCAACAAAAGCATTCTCATCTTTAAAAATTCCACAATTAAAACTGAAACAACAGGTTTCTATTGGTTGATTGAATACCCTTGGAACGCTTACAAATGGCGTAACTGCATAATGTGCTCGTTGAAATTAATAAAGAGTAAACAAGAAAGCGATTAATTCAATGCTGTGTATCATATTGTACAGCTATATTAATAACAAAACTATTATTAAAGTAATCGTGCCTGTGGATTATCACAAAGCATTAATGTATGAATTATCATTGAAATCTGATGACTTATTTATCAGATTTATGCAAATTAGGTAATTAATATCCATATATTTGGTCCTAAAACTAATCAGGTGCATTGACTCAGAGCATTTGAGTACCAAGTTTTGTTGGAATTTGGTGATTTGGTTTTGTGATATAGACTGTATATATCTTGATTGTGTGCTTCACGAATTTTGTCATTTTGCCCTTTCCCCCCTAAGACCCCAATGTATTGTTTTTTTAGCTCCGCTGTCGACTTTGTCAATGTTTTACATTTTTGACTTCTTGAAAACTACAAGTCTGAATGCTTTGATACTTGGTGTATATGTACCTTGGGTAGACCTCTCTCAGATTTGTTCATTTCATGATCATATCTTCAATTCTCTAATTTTGGTGAATATTTTTGTCATTTTTGGTAAAAAGTGATATTTTCAACTTCTTGTTAGAAACTGCAAGTCCAATTGCTTTGATATTACATATATACATGTAGGTACTACATGTGGACCTCTCTCAGATTTGGTGAATATTTTTGTCATTTTTGGTACTTTCGACTTCTTGTTAAAAACCACAAGTCCAATTGCTTTGATATTACATATATAGGTACTACATGTGGACTACTCTCAAATTTGTTCATTTCATAATGATATCTTTAATTTTCTAATTTTGGTGAATATTTTTGGTAAAAAGTGATATTTTCATCTTGTTGAAAACAGCAAGTCCCATTGCATTGATAATATGCATATTGTTCATTTTCTAATGATATCTTTTGTTCTTTAATCAAAATGTGCATTGCTAACAGCGGAGCTATCTCAGCCGAGAGGCTGCTCAAATCGTAGGTAATATGGTGATGTATGCCTTTTTCGTACTGTCACATGACAATCCAAAAATAAGTTTACTGGTTGATCCATTTAACCATACCTAGTGAAAAAAACATTTCCAAACTGACTGACTAGAAACAACAAATCATCCGTAGCGTACACACAACATGATTGGCAATTTGACAGCGTTGAATGAATGCAACAACACTCTCCAGAAACCATTTCACCCGAATTGTACAAACTTCCTACAGAAGTCACCTGACATCTCTTTAATTGCATAAGAGTGTGCCTGAAATAGACAAGTGTATGGGTCAATGACCAGACATCAGAAAGATAAAAGTTTTATTATGTCTGGAGTGCACACAAAAGAAACTCTTACCACTAAGAGATCAATCACTTCACCGACCTTTTGTGGTAAAGTACGAAAGACACATACATGTAGTTTACAATGTAGGTGTCAGGGACAGTAATGCCAATCTATAGGGGGGGGGGGGGGGCTTTCCACAGTTTTGGCCAGTATATTGGTTAGAATCCATAAAAATACTAAACTTTCATGCTTTATTCTCCATTTTTAATGAAGCCAGCCTATTCAAGCAATTGTATAATATGCTCTATGCATTCTCTTGGAACTTCCTGTACGTGTACTGTACGACTAGTTATAAGTCGTTCAAAAGATGTTTTAAACTTAAATTTCTTGAGGAAATGGACATTATTTCTCATTGACCAAAATTAATGAAAAAATATGTGAAAAGTTTTTTTTATGAATAGTGTACTAAACTATAGACCCAGAAAATGTGTAAGTAACATTTAAGAGCTTGACACTACATGCGATGTATGAGCAGATTATATTCAGCTAAGACAGCATGGGTTGACCTGCACTTTATATCACACGAGAAAGTTTCTGAGTAATCTGCGAATAGACATACACATGCAGCAGGTTCATTTTCAATCCTTTAGTTATACATATCTCAAGTCATGGTTGATACAGGGATAGTAAACCCACATACTACACAGATGTGATTCAAAGTATACGACTTCCTGTTAGCAAGTCTCAACTTGTTCAATGTAAACCATATGTGATGCGACAAAACAGGCATCACAGTCTCTTTCTCATTAGATAAGGCAACAAAGAAGCTATTATACAAGACTTCCACATCAGAAAAGCTACCACGGAGGTATTAGCACAGCAACAACCAATAAAATGTTATTTCTGCACATATTTGTAAACATCTAAAAAATAACTTGCCACATAATTCTATTCATAGCCACGAATATTAAATTTAACAATAGACTCTCAAATCTTAAGTTTTCTCTTCAACTTTAAATGCCAAATTTAATTCTTAGTGCACATCTCGTTGTGTAATTTAGTACCTGTTTTATTGTCACGTACACCTCGTTCTGTTATTTGTAATTTTTGAGGGGTATTATTGTTCAGAAGTAACCATGGTAATTGTAGGAAACAGAACATGCAGATGAAAAAGTGAGTTATAATAAACACATGAGATTGCACTATTG